>NW_028258471.1:982271-1313170 GCF_053883595.1 Heterocephalus glaber | reverse complement strand
CTGTGGTTCTGCAAATATAAATAAATAGAAAGCTAAGTCCTTCATTTCTGCCCAACTTCAAATATAGCTTCAAACACTCCTAAATGAGAACATAGTTTTCTGGAGTTCTGAGATGTCAGCTGTGGTGAAGAAGGGCGATGCAAGAACTTCAAGAGCAACTGTAGGGGATGGAAGTGGGTTTGGAGAGTTATCTGGGGTGTGCTGGAGAGTTCTCCTCTGTGCTAAGGTGTCTGTCCTCACCTGATGTATTCACCACTGCTAGCAAAGGACCATTTTGGAGAATCAAAGCTGCTAATGTTGGGTTAATTGTTAAGCACTGAGCCAACCCCTACCAGTGTGGCTGTTACTACTTTGTAGCAAGTGAATGCTGAAATGAGCTATTGTTGAATCACTAAATGTAAGAATGGAAGGGACATTGAGAGAGGACATTGGCAACTGAGCACAGTGGTGAAAGCCTATAATCCCAGCTACTTGGGGATCTGTGCAGGAGGATTGCTAGTTCAAACCCAACTTGGGCAGTTTAGCAAGACCTTCTCTCAAAGTAAAATAAGTAATTAAATAAAAGGGGCTGGAGTATAGCTCAATGGTAGAGCAAGTGGGAGTCCCTGGATTTGATCCCCAGTATAAACAAAAAACAGGAAGTCTTTCTAGGGTTACCCTGGGAATAGAGTAACTTAATTCTCAATCCACAGCTGCTTAAATGTAAATATCAGAAACCGGTTTAGCCAAAAGATTATAGATTATAATATATTTTGTTTATTTGCTTTTTTGGGAACTGTACGAAATGAAATTTATTGGGGGCCATGCTGATAGGGACATGGTCCTGGGTGGCAGAAAGACCAGTTCAGTCCCCACAACTTGGTTCAGACATTCTAAGGGTTTTGTTTATTTATAGTTTGCTGGTAAAGAAAGCAGGAAAAACCAACCAGGTTTACTCTGGGACAATAATGGCAGTTACGCCTCAAAATGGCCTCAGTCACATCAAGTGGAATCCATGCTTCTATCCCTTGGAAACGGCTCTTGCAGTCTCACATATCCTCTTCTGAGATGTGCCCTGAGCTCTTGAGGATTTAGGATTATCTGAGCAGTATCTCATTCTGCAAGGCCATTATCTAAACATTTCATTTTACACGTCATAAATTTGAGTCTGGCTCCCTTGAGTCCCAAATTCATCTCGATCACTTTGGTGTCATCTGCATCACAGAGACCGGTGTTGTCCAATTCTGTGAGCCATGCATATACTTTAAATTTTTCTAGTAGCCACATTTGGAAAACCAAAAAGAAATAGGTTAACTTAATTTTAGTAATAGTGCATTAGTTATTTTTTGCCGTGTAACAAATTATCCCCAAACCTAGCTTATCAGACATTTATAATTTCACAGGTTCCTGAGTGTGTGTATGAATGAGTAGCTTAACTGGACAGTTCTGGCTCTATTCTCTCTTGAGTCTTCAGTCAAGCTGTGAGCCAGGTCACTGACTGGGGGTAGGATGGTCTACTTCCAAAAAGCCTTGCTCTTGTGAACCTTTGCACTATGGCTCACAGTTGGTATTGACTGTTGGCCCAGATGCCTCAGTTCTGTTCCATGTGGCCTCTCAGTCTCTATGTTCACCTGTTTTGCATTACTGCAACAAAATACCAGACCCTAAATAATATAGAAGGAAAGGAGTTTATTTGTCTTACAGTTCTGAGGGCTGGAAAATCTAAGCAGCATTTGCATGGCACCAATATTTGACAAGGGCCTGCTGGCTCTCCTACAACATGGGATGGTATGAGAGGAGTGAAGAGAAGAATCACAGAGCAAGAGAGGAAGCCTGTGAGTTGAGCTGAGACAGGTAATCTCACTGACCAACAACCTGCTCTCTTGGTAACCAACCCAGTTCCTTGAGAACTAACCCACACCCTTTGACAGGCATTAATACTTCTGAGGGTGTGTTCCATGACCTACGTATTTCTCTTAAGGTCTACAAATTCAGTACCATGTATTGGGGTTAAGCATATGAATCTTTGAGGGACAAGACATTTCCAGACTATAATAGTCTCTCCTTTCCAGCTGATGTCTTCAACATAGCAAGCTGTTCTTTTGTCATGTCAAAGCTCCAAGACAAAAAGAGGGACGGCGAGTAAGTAAGCTAATAAGTGAAAGAGGGAGCACCTAAGATAGAAGCTGCATCTTTATGTCACCTAACCTTGGAAGCTGTAGCTCAGCACTTCTGCCATATTATATTTATTAGAATTGAACCATTAAGTCCAGCCTGTATTCTAGAGGAGGGAATTACATATGCTCATGAATGCCAGGAAGTCGAGATTGGTGGGGGCCACCTTAGAGGCTATTTATCACAAATATATCTTATTTAACCTAATATATCCAAAGGATTACTTAATATATAAACAGCATAAAAATTATTACATACTTTACATTTTTCATATTGTCTTTGCTATGTACTAAATGTTTTCCCCACCTCTAAATTCATATGTTGAAGTCCTAATCCCCAGTGTGATGGTATTTGGAGGTGGAGCTTTTGGAGGCATTTGGGTTTACATGAGTCACAAGGGAGGAGCCTCGATCTTGGGATTAATGATCTTATGAAAAGAGGAAGAGACACTTGTCATGTACCCCTCACTGCTTACAAACACCAGGGACAGGCGTTGTGGGGACATAATCAAGAAAGGGGCTCTCACCAAGACCATGCTGGCACTCTGATTTTGGACTTCTGACTCTACAACTATAAGAAATAAATGTTTATTGCTTAAGTCACCCAGTCTATGGTACTTGTTATAGCAGCCCAGATGATCACAAGCTTCAGATTCCAGTATGTGTTTTATACTTGTAACACATGTGGACTTGGACTAGCCACATTCTGAGCATCAATACCACATCTGGCTAGTGGCTACTACAGCACAGCACACATCTAGACATCTCACAGCCACCTGAAGACCCAAAAACCCCAACTAAAGGGGTCTTCTTCACTAGGACCCTAAATGATTAAATGATTTATCAGATACACCATGTGCTAACCACATACCAGGCACGGTGTTCAAGATGGGGAACTCAAAATCTGTAGATCTCAGTGCCTGCACTAACTGAACTTAATCTTCAGATTAACAGAACAGAATCTTCAGATTTTAGCCATGCGGGACTCACTTTGGGGAGCTCTAACCTGGGGTGGTTCCTGGGATAAAGCAAACTCCAGTCTCTCCACCGTCCTTGGGAAAATGGGTGACCCAGAGGCTACCTGGCCCAGCCAGAGCCTTTGACTATGACCATACACATCATTCACTCCCAGACCTGGCTCGAGCCATGTGCTTCAGCCCTGAACTGGAGCCCATATGTTGTCCTGAAAGCTGATTTGTCTTGGACATGGAACAAGTTAAATATTTGTTTAACTCAGTACATTGTACTAAAGTACAATTCTCCACAAGAAGGCCCTATAGGAGAAGGAAGCTAAAGAGAATGCCTTTACTATTTCAGGTTTTTGGGGGTGCTGTGGAGGCGGTGTGAAAGTTTCAGTTACATGTCATGGTTGCACCAAGCTTCAAACGTGTGTGACTAAATTTATGTGGGAAAAAAGTTCTTAATTATCTTTTCAGTTATGCATAGATTTAGTACCAGGGAGAATCGTTCTCAATGTATTTTCTATCTTAATTGATAATGCAAATGCCTTGCTTTTACAGAAAGTAAATGTGCATTTGATTTGCATCTTTTCTCACAACGTATATCCTGAATTGCATTTGTGTTAAGTTATAACCATTATGAAAGTGTAACACTGTAGCAGCACATCCAGGGACTAACAGGAAATTCCCCACAAACAAACAAACAAACAAATAAACCAACCCTCACCACATTCAAATGCCAGGTGTATCACCTGGCAGTCCAGTTAAAGAACTCCCAAATTTTACTTAGGGATTAAAGTAGAACAAAGAAACTTTCTGAGTGATATCTCCACCAATCAAGTAGCAGTTGTATATTTTAAAGTTAGAGGAAAATCCACACCTTTCTCAATGGGAAGAAGTTAGTTTCATTCATGTGGTATCTGAAAAAAAAAAAGTCTTGAAAGTCTTCCTTATTAACATTTGTCCTTACAAAAACATTGTTCAGAAAGAAGTAAAACCACTGTGAAGACAGTTTCAAGTAAAGGACTGCAAAGAAAACAATATATCTTTCTGACATGTAAAACCTGTTTCCAAATTTTTCCAAATTTTTTTTATTCTATCATACAAATGTGCACTGTTTCAACAATGTCATAATAGTTGCATCTTTAAAATGCAGTGTCTTTGCCCCACAATGTGGACACAATAAAAAAATGCACAATGACACAATTCTCATTAGTATATCTGATAATGCCATGATTTCAGCTGAACTGTTATGGGCTGGGGCTCAACCGTACAAGCTGGAAAACCATTCAGAGAGCCTGGAACCTAAAAAAGTCCCCAAAACTGCTTGGCTGGGATTCAAAGGATGGAATGAAAGCTTCTGTTCTGTGTAAATCTGTCCAGATTTAGGGTTTTACAGCATGAAGCCACAGTGCCAAGAACTAATTTTGCCTAGAGGCTCCTTTGAGAAGTGGAAAGTCTCATTCCCTGAAGTCAGGATCCATGAGAGAAAGAAATGAATATTAAACATTCCATTGCAAATACAATTTATGCATGTCATCTTTTCACAGGTAGAGTAGCTTCATTCTAAAAGTAAAGGGTTCCTGTTTTGGAAGTTCTAAATAAAAATAAAAATAGCATTTTAGTGATTGTGATACAAAACTCTACTTTGACAGTTTTAGAATGCAAATTTAAATCTACAATATATACTCCACAAATAAATAGCAACTTTCTATGCTTACACTGCGCTTATTTTGTATACCTGCTTAGGGACACCCGTGAAATATGTGTCATAGCTTTTACTGCCATTTAGTGTAGCGTTTTGAAATTTTCGCTGCTGTAGCGATGCCAGCAGCTGTGAAGGATGGGGCCAGGGAAGGGATGTGGGGTCTTTGGAGAAAGGGAGACTCCAGGTAAGGGGCATCTTTTAACTTTTTCCATCTGAAGTTTGAATAGCTTTTCAAAAGTAAAAGCTGAGCCCTTATCAGGTAAACAATGTATCTTTCGATTTGTTCTAAAACTGAACTCGCTCCATTTAGTCCCTTCAGGCGACTGCCAACGATGCCCCTGGCCAGCCGTTCCTAGCAGAGTTTGCGTTACCAGCGTATCTGGCTTGGGTCGGTGGGGAGGAGGCCTCCCACGTCTAGGACGGTCTTGTTTGCAGCTTTCTCCCGCACAACCCTGAGGCCACACCAGGTGCAGGAACCCGGAGACACACGTCTTGGGCTGGGGGTGCTGGCCTGTTTGTGGGCGGCAGCGCCAGGGGCGGCCAGAGCGGGCCCGCCGCATACACTCGCGGGAGGGGCCGTCTCGGAGTTGCGCCCTTGTCTTTGCGACTCGAGGGGGCACGAAGGCCTCCAGAGCGGGATCAGAACCACGCCGGGCCTTCCGCTCAGCCCCCCCCGGGGAAGGCGGCCCAGCTGTCCTGGAGACGGGGCTGGAACGCTTTGGGGACCTGGCGCACCCCGGAGCTCCGGTCTGGAGCCCCTCACGCTCGGATCTTCCCAGCACGTCTAACGGAGTGCTTCTTAAAAAGCCCTACACTGCTCAGCAACAGTCGTAATTATTCCGAGTGTTCCTCGGTTCTCAAGAGCCGAGTCCAAGCAGACCACGCCTCGGAGACCCAGCCGCTTCCACGGCCGACCGGAGAGGTTTGGTGGCTGCTGTAGCACCGACTCGTGGAGCAAAATCCGTGTTTTTTATTTTAAACCTCAAGATGAATTTATTGTGAAACTCTCGAAGCATGTGTTTCCGGGTCCCTGACTGGCACTACCTTTTCCAAAACCCCAGGAGAGGCGCTAGCGATTTCGGATTCCTGACTGTGTGATCAGCATTTGAAAACCTCGCCCAGGCCTGCACTCTCTCGGAGCAGCCCCGGAGGCCCGTCCTCTGCCCGCCGAGCTGCAGTCCTCTTGCGGGGCCTCCCTGGTCCCCAGTGACTGTGGGGAGCACCCGGGAGGCCTACCTACTGGGCAAGGCACAGAACTTGCTTTTGCGGGGCACAGATATCAGACTGCTTCCTCCACGTCCACACCTCGTTTTTGGTTTTATCTCACCTATTCTGAGCCCGTCATGGGAACAGGCCCACCCAGCCGCTCCAGCGAAAATGCTACAATCCTGCTGCAGCACGGAGTCAACGGAAGCTCTCACTTTCTTAAGCATATCTCCCAACCTTGGTCTGATAATTTCATCTCTTGGCAAAGGCCTTGAAAATGAATGCTATATTTGCATCTCTTGGCCAAGGGTCTGGAGTTGAATGTTAAATTTCATAGCTTTTATATGTTGTTGAAACCAGTGCGCTGTGATGAAATATAAGCAGCATTAAATCTCAGAAACAAAACAAAGCCAAAACCCCAAACCAAAGCCTTCTCTTTAGGGCAGCCTGATTAACACAGCTGGACGATAGGGAATCCAGGGAACTGAGAGCGAAGGTCTCCCTCGCTGTCATCAGAATATTCTCTTCCCCACCCCATGCCTTTTAGAACAAATAAATAAAGTCTTGATTTCCTCCAAACCTCAGGCAGAACCCGAGAAGTGTGATGCAATCCACAGATTCGGAGAGCACCGCCCATTTCTCTACCAGGAAACAGTTCCTGACTTGAAAATCCACACTTTCTAATTTCCTGAAATTTATACCCCCAGGAGGGAGATGGAAGAGATCATTGTTATTATGGGAGAGAAATAATATTTTTCTCTCATCTAGAATCTTCCCAACTATTCTCTAATAAAGAAATCAGTTGTAGTCTGCAATTAAAAAAGAAACAAAAACATTTTAAAATCACCTAAAATTATACACATTATTTTGAATTCTAATCCTAGTAAGTCGAGGGTATTTGAATAGTCTCTGGCTATTGGAATAATATGAAAAGAAATATCAGCAAATAATTCTTTTTAGCTATTTCTGGCAATATTGTGTTCACTGATTTCCCCCCAAAATCACAAGGGTGGAAACCAAGGAGAGAGAAATGTGTCCTTTTGCCAGGGTCCAAGATTTCAATCTCAAATCCTTGTCTCTACCATAGACAAGTCTAGTAGACCCAAGGTGGTTTTGCTTGATTTGCTAACCCGGGTTTCTGCTCAGTATCAACTCAGAACCCCGAGCTGAGTTTAGGCGACTCCCAAACCTGGCGAGCGCTTTAAGTAAGGCCACAGCGCTGCAGTCGGCAGGACCTGGCTAGCCAGCCAGCGGGGGCCTAGAGTCCTCTCTGACATTGCTCTGCCCCGACTGGACCCGTGGGGAGAACTCTCCACCACGAGCTTCATCTAAGGTTGGAAACTCGGTCTCCCCGGCCCCAGGCCAGCAGGCCCGGCCCGCGCCCTCGGCTGCATGGGGAGGGCCTGGCGTCTGCACTGCAGCTGCAGGGTCGGGAACTCCTCTCGGACTTGGCTCCTTTCAGAAAACTCATTTCTTGTCGGATGTGGTTTCCCTTTAATTAATCACTCATGCCCACGTGTCCGCCGCGCTGCTTCCCCACTCATCCTCCAGTTCCACATATGATCTGTATTTGGAAGCCGGAGTGCTGGCTGAGCAGCAGGGGATGGCGCGGGTGCGGACTCCACCGGCAGCGCGGGACTGCAGAATGGCACCGGGAGACACAGGCGGCGATGCCTCTGGGAGACCCACTGCCTCCTTCCAGACGCTCTGGCCGGGCGGCCGCGCTGGCCACGAGGTCCCGCAGTCCCAGGCCGCGGCCTGGGTGGTCCAGGTGTTCGGGGTGGTCCTGAAGACCTGTTTCCTCCCTTCTCCGCCCCGCCCACCTCAGGAGCTGGCATCTCGCTGGCAGGAGACACCTTTGGCCCCTCTTTCTCTCCGCTGTCCCCCTCAAGTCTCTCCAGGCCTGGCTTGGCCTCGCCCCACACTCTGGCTTCCTGGACCAGGCAGGGCCAAGGAGCCGAGCTCTCGGACAGTGCGGCCGAGCTGGAGTCCTGTGCAGCCTCCTCTCCAGAGCGCCCCGGGCCCCCTAGCCCAACAGTGAGCCAGGCTCGGGATTTCAGGCTTCGTAGCAAGACCAGAACCAGTGGGGGACATTAAGCTCCGTTCCCTAGTTGGGCTCAACGCGCCAGTCCCTTCGGGGCCGCGAAGGGAAGCTTCCTACACGGGCCTCCACTTCACGGGCGCCTGGGCCCGCCCTGGGACTCGGGTGTCTCTAGATGTGGCGCAGGCCGTCCCAGGCCCCGAGCGAGGTGGGACCCGATATTCCCGAAGCGACCGCACGCGGCTGGGTGTGTGGAATTGTGTAGTGTAAGGACCGGATCTCTGCGGGACCCCAGGCTTTCCATGGCTTGGCTCGTGGGGGGCCAGGGTTCTGGCTACGTCAGCGCTTGGCCTGGGCGCGGCCCCGGCTGCAGCCGCCTTCCCGGGCCGCGGGCGGGGACGCAGCGCGCGCTTCTCTCCGGAGAGCGCGGGGCCGCCGTGGACCCCGCCGGCCCTTGTCCACTCGCGGCCCGGCTCGGCCGCGTTCCCAGCAGCCAGGAGCGCTTCCTCCCTCTGTCACCGATCCAGGCCGCTGGTCCAGCTGTCAAAATAGGGGGTGTCTTTTTCATTCTGGCTCACAAAGTCCCAAAGGGGGACAGGGGGCCTTAATGCTTGTGTTTGGACACAAGCAATTATCCCTAATTATTCTTTTTCTTTTGAGCCTGCCCGTCCCGCCGGCGAGCCCGCCGAGGAACAGGCCCCGTAATCCTCCCCGGTCGGCGGATCTCAGTGGGCTCTGTGAGGCCGGAGGCTCGGGCCCTTTCATGTCATTGCGGGTTTAGAGCTGATTCAAACTCATTGCGATGGGGGAATTAACCCCGAGGCCCGGGCTTTCAAGGGCCTCTGATAAGAGATTATACGTGTTGATGGCAAGCTTTTCTTGGCAAAATGTTTTCAAAGGGCTTGGAGTTGTTAAATCAAAGCGCCATTGAATTGCTGGGGACCACCCCTCCCCCTCCCCCGCCCTTCCCCCATCTCCGTCTCTTTTCCCTTCATCCCCGGATCACCCAAGACTGCCCTCCGCTAGCCGCCCGGCCTCCCCGGAGCTGCAAATCACTTTCCTTCGCCAGATCTCCCCCTGTGCCCCAGCCCAGGACTGGTTTTGTAGGCTCTCCCGTTTCTGGGCACCTTGGTACCCCTTCCCCCGCCCTGTCTCTCTCTCTCTCTCTCTCTCTCTCTCTCTCTCTCTCTCTCTCTCTCTCTCACACACACACACACACACACACAAACACACACACACACACACCCCTCCTCTGGTAAGAAAACAGGTCCCAGGTGAAAGCCTTTATAGCCCCTCACACTCGTGTTTGGTAGAAAATGGAGGTGATGGGTTGGGATAACTAGGAGAAAGGAAGAATGATTTTCTTACCTCCTCCATCCCGCAAAGGTCAGGGGAGTCAGAGTGGGAGCCCTAGGGTTAAACAGTGTTGTGGGCAGAGTTCAGATGTCCTAGGAATCTCAGGGCTTTGCGCTGGGGGTGATTAGGGGCTCTCCAATGACAGTAAGTGTTAGGAAGATTTGCTTGAATGTAGATTTTAGATTGTGGAAGTTTTTAATTTTTTGTTTTTGTTTTTTGATGCTGGGAATTAGGTCCAGTTTTATAAATTACAAAAGATTATTGGACAGTCTGCAGGGCCCTGCTTGAGTGGAGTGGGAAATGCAAAATCTGACAACAGGCTAAAAAAAAGTTCTACAGGGCCTAAAAAACGTCCTACAGGGATTAGATAGACCAAAGTATTAAAAATTGTGATTATGTGAAACTAATCATAGCATTGTTCCTGTCCTCTTCTGCTCTACTCCCCAACATATGTCCCATAGGATCATACCACACTGTATTGGTCAGCTTCCACAGCTAGACTTCTTGGCTATCCAGATCTTCATGCCCCCTCCCCCTTTGCCACTCCTCAGCTGCAAGACTGGAACCTAGCCCTGTCATCTAGCTGGTCTGGCATCCTGCCTGGTTTCCGCCATCTTCTTGGGGAGTTGGCACAGATGCGCAATGGTATCCTGTTCTTTGGCCAATGGCTGGGGCCTTGCTGGGAATGGACTGGTTATTGGGAGAGCTGACTGCCTAACTCTAACTGGGTCCATGGGCCACCGTCTTCTGCCTAGGTTCACTGCAATACTGTGTCGCTAAGGCCTCTAGGCTATAAGTGCCTTCCTTCCCAGTCTAGCCTTGCTAAAACCCAGATTGCAGGCTGGAGAATCTGCCCAAGTAACAACAAAACTCACTGCCAAGTTGATACTGGCATCCTAAAGGATATTCTGGTCCCTTGATGTTTTTTCTGCTTTTTTTTTTTTAGTAGTTAATGAGACATGATTGGCCTCATAGGATGCAAAATCAGTTATGACTTCCTGTTTTACATTGCTGTGATATCTTTGGCCCTGTATCTCCTAGTAGCTGGCTAACAAGTAACAACAGCTTCTTCTAATTCTCCCTCTTCTCCTCCTCCTTCTTCTTCTCCTTGTTTATATTATGTCTAAGGGACACATGGATTTTTTTTTGGTAATCTTAATCTATCTCATTGGTGGTATTTTATAAAACTTTTTGAGTTTCATAGGTAGGGGAAAAATAGATAAATAAGATCACATTCAATGGAAAGAAAAGCTTCTGCACAGCAAAGGAAACAAATAACAGTGGAGGGATGACAAATTGATTGTGAGAAAATATTTGCAACCATGCATCAGATAAGGGGCTAATATCAAAAATATACAAGGAATGCAAAGTGCTCAAAAATAAGAAAACAAATATTCCAATTAAAAATGGGCAAAGGACCCGAACAGACATTTTCCCAAAGAAGACATACAGATATTTGAGAGAAAAGAAAATTAAAGCAACAGAGCTACCTCATCACTATTAGATTGGCTATTATCAAAAAGATGAGAGGTACCAGTGTTGGGGAGTCCTCTGCCCTGGGGGCCTGTGAGGTTAACATAGAGGAAAAAATGCCTGGTTTACTTAAAGGCTAAGTGATTCAGAGGTTGTTACAGGGTCAAGGCAAGAGGCAGAAATTTAGAGCAGGCAGCAGCAGGGGAACTAGTGATGAGTGGTCAGATATTAGGTGTAGTTTGAGAGTCCAGCTAACAGAATCTTCCTGACAAAAAGCACGTGGAGTGTAGGAGAAAAAGAGTTCCAGACTATAAGGCTTAGAAAGATGATATTGCTGTTGATTAGGATGGGGAAACCAGTGAGTGAGCAAAGGTTGGGATATGTTCAGTTGAAGGTTTTTACAGGCTGTCCACATGGAAAGGACTATTAGGCAGCTGAGTACAGGAGTCTGGGCCAGAGGGAAGAAATGTGGCCTGGACGTAGAAATTTGGCAATTACTACATATTGAAGAGTGGAGCACTCTCCAAAATTGAGATGTCAGGAGGGGAGGATGAACCAGATGAGAAGACTAGGGCGATGAAGATGGAAATCAAGAGGGTTCCGTGTCCTAGAAGCCAAGTGAAGAAAGAGTATCAACGAGGAGGGAGTGGCAGCCTGTTTAAATGCTACTGAGAAAGCAAGAACAGGTCCATTGAAATGAGCAACTTGGAGGACTGGAAGAGAGGTTGCCAGTGGAGTGGTGCAGGCAAAAGCTTGATGGAAATTTCTGTTTCAAAGAGAACTGGGAGGAAAGGGAGTGGGTGAGTCTAGACAATTTTTTCCCCAAGGAATTTTGCTATAAAAATGTGCAGAGAAACTGGGTGGAGAGAAATGTGATCAATAAGTGAAGTAAGTCAGGCACAGAAAGACTGGTATCATTCCCACTGACATGGAAACTAGAAAGTTGATTTCATAGAAGTAGTGGGTAGAATATTGATTATCAGAAGCTAAGGGTGTGAAGATGGGGTGTAGAGAGGACAGTTAGTTGGGGTTGGGCACAGGGTGCAGCTGGATGAGGGATAACTTCCGATGCTCTATAGCACAGTGGGCTAACTACAGTTAACAACAACTAATTATTTCAAAATAGGTGGTAGAGGAGATTTGAATGTTCCCAAAGCAGAGAAATGATGTTTGAGGTAATGGATATGCCAATTACCCTGATCTGATCAGTACACATTGTATACACGGATTGAAGCATCACATTGTACTCCACAAACATGTACAATCACTAGATGTCAAACAAAAACTTTACAAATAAAATTATTTTTGGAATGGGGATCAAACTCAGGACCTTGCACTTGCAAGACAGGCAATGGACCCATTGAGCTAAATCCCCAGCTCTAAAAATAAAATACTGTTAAAAAGAGAAAGTTTCTTTTAAGAAAGAAAAAAACGATGTTTATATGCCAATGGAAAGAACCCAGATTGGGAAGGTCAATGAGAGAGGGAGGGGGGAGGGGGAGGGAGTGAAGGGGAGGGAGAGAGAGAGAGAGAGAGAGAGAGACTGGAGAGATTTTTTTTTTTTAACCAGCCCTTAGATAAATAAGTGGAAGTACTAATTCTGAAATGGAGAGATTGACCTTGGAAAAGAACATGGGTAGTTCATCAATTTATAGTAACTCTGAATTGGACAATTTGTGGGCCTATGCATTAGGAAGAGAGCAGAAGGAGTAGTGGGTACCTGTGAAATTCTCTTCTGATTGTTTTAATTTTCTCAATAGGGTGGGAAGCAAGGCTTTCAGTAGTGAGGATGTGAAGAAAGTATTCAAAATGTGAGAATAAAGGAAAAGGTGCGATAGACATGCAGGAGAGTAAAACATGAATGGAGCCGGAAATACAGTATGTCTGCCACCTAGCACTAAGGGCTCAGTTGAGGCTTGTGATCCTGAATTTAATAAAATGGAGCAGTCAGACTGATTTGCATGTTTTCCTTCTGCAGGTTCTGAGTAGATGGAAAGTTGGATATAAATAGGATCGTGGATTGGCCAAGCCAGCATGAGAAAAGGAAAAAGGGGCCAGGGCTTTGAGGAGTTTTGGCTGGGAAAGGTGAGAAACAAGAACACCAGGGCTTGAGGGTGGTGAAGGGGATGTGGTTTGTGAATGAAATGGGGGTTCTACAGGCCATGGATGTGTTGAATTCAGTATACTAGGAAGAATGAGTTGGAAAGGCATGAAGAGGTGAATCAGACATGTGAATTGAGGTGGTGGAGGATTCAAGTTGGGGTGAATCACTGAAAGAGGGTGAACAACAGGATCACTGAGGAGAGCAGCTTGGGAACTGAGAGGCTAGATTATAGGGTGGGTTTCCTAATGCACACTTTAGGCCCTGAGATATAGGATGGAAAGAGAGATAGTGAAGCAGGAGCCAGAATAGCCAAAAATGAGTGTGAGAGGAGCCAAAAGTTAAATGACTTGGGGTTCCCCCTCTTTCTTTGGAACAGTTTGTGTGGTACTTGGATTGCTAGTTCCTTTAACGATGAGAAGATTCCAAATGAACAATTTCATTTTTAAAGGTTAATAAGCTATTTAAATTTTAAAAGCATTCATCTTTAGCTTAGATAATCTATATTTTCCTGGGATTAATGACCATTTTGTTGTAATTTTCAAATTTAGTGACATAAACTTGTTAAATGTTATAATTGCAAAAATATTTTCTTTCTTTAAGTCTCTTATTTTTATTCTCAAATTTTTATTTGTGCATTTCTCTTGAAATTGTCTATTGGCTTTTTTCAAAGAAACTATTTTTAGTTTTGATGATTCTCTTTAAATTTGACTTTCAATCTATTTCTTTTGTTGATCTCTGCATTGTGCTATTATTTCCATCTTTCCACCTTCTTTGTATTTATTCAGTGAGGGTATTATAATAATAGTAAATTATCTCAAACTTTGAGAATGTCTTTATTTCATCTAACTTTTGACCCAATAGTTTAGCTGGGTGTAGGATTTCAGTAGTCAATACATTGAAGATACTATTCCATTGTTTTCTTCTCTTATGTTATTGCAAAGTCTGTTAACAAAATTACCATTTTTTAAAATAAAGATTCTTGGGCCAGGGATTTAGCTCAGTGGCACTGTGCCTGTCTCACAAGCGCAAGGTCCTGAGTTTGAGCCCCACTACCAATAAATAAATAAATAAATAAATAAATAAATAAATAAATAAAATAGAGATTCTTTTAATAGATTTTTTTCTGTCTCAAGATTTTCCTCTCTTACTATGCTATACCTAGGGATGCTTTCCTTTTGATTTATGTTGTAATTTCTGAAATAATTAGTGATTTTCATTACTTCTGAAAACTTTTCAGGTTTCTTTTTTTTTTTTTTGACAAAAAACCTTTTTATGGGGCCAGGGATTTAGCTCAGTGGTTCTGCTGCCTGCCTTGAAGCCCAAGGTCCTGAGTTTGATCCCCATACCAAAAAAAAAACCCAAACATTTTTATTGAGATATATTCCACATACCATAAAGTTCAACTATTCAAAGTGCTCTCTCTAATGGTTTTAGAATGTTCACAAAGTTATACAACTATTGCCATTAATTATGTTTTTCTTTGTTTTGCAGCACTGGTGATGGAGCCCAGGGCCTTATGTACAATTGGCAAGTGCTCTACCATGGAGCTACACAGCAGGTCCATTCATTATTTTTTTTATTTTTTATTTTTAGACAGGGTCTCACTATGTAGTGCAGGCTGATCTTAAACTCATTATGTAGCCCATGCTGGCCTTGAACTTGTGGGCATCTGCCTGACTCAGCCTCCCAAGTGCTGGGATTATAGGCATGCACCACTATGCCCTGGCATTATCTTTTGAATATTGTTTTCTATCATTAATTTTGTTCTCTCTTTCTGCCAATCCTTTTAAACATATATTGGGCTGTTGAAGTTTGCAGAAGCCTAACATTTAACACCTTTTTTCTTTAATGAGAGTCAAAATTAATTGAGAGTTAAAGGAAAATTAAAGTAAATTAAAATTTTAATTTAAAGAAATTAGATGAAAGTAAAAAGAACAGCTTTCTTGCTAATAAATGCTGGATTTAAGAATGTGGTTTAGATGGGTGGCAACTACAGATCTCTCAAGAGTAAATCCTAGATTAGAATTACCCATGCCCTCTGCTGAAGGCAGCATGGAATAACCATGTTCTCCCCACATGGAGGTTGCCCCTGTGGCAAGTATGGCCCAGAGCTCTAGACCAGAAAGCACATTCCCTTTGGGTGGACTGGGTCCCAGGAAAGGGGCAGGAGACAGGGTCCCACTGCACCCCAACTCACAGATAAGAGAAGGCAGTTGGCAGAAGGAAGTTACAGTGACGGTGTCTCTCTACATGCGGGCAGACCTACCCAGAATATTTTTATGAAGCAAACACAATTCTGCTGCCAAACCCATCAAAAGTAAACAAACAAAAACTGCACACATTTTGAAATACAGAAATTTGTGGAAACAGGGCTGGGTGTGTGGCTTAGTGTCTTAACATGTGAGACCCTGGGTTCCATTCCTGCCACTGAAAATAAAAGCAAAACCACACAAAAACAGCAATGATAAAACTGGGAGAACAGAACTGAACATTATATATTGACTATAAAAAACAACTACAAGAAATATAGTTATCCAAAAATTCAGGAGTATTATAATTTTAAAGAAATATACTAAATATGGTGTATATATATGTATATATGTATAATTTTGTCTTGTTTTTGATGCTGCAGATTGAATCCAGGACACTATGCATGCTAAGCATGTACTCTATGATTGAGCTACACTCCCATAATTGTATTATTAACAAGAATCACTAAGAGAGATTATGATCATATTAATAAATACTCAAGTAACAGCACTAAAGGACAATTAAAGAAGGATACTTCCTTAAGCCAGTATCCAAAGTTATATAGATACATTTGATACACTCACTTGAAAATTCAGAACAGTGTTGGCCTCAAAAATATTATCATTTAAAAAATTTTTGGACAATAGAAGATGAGATAAATAAATATATCAAATAATCAGTCAAAATACTTTTGATAGATGATTAAGAAAAGACAAAGGAAATAACTAGAATCTGCTTTGAAGTGAAGAGTAAATGTTAATTATCCTAAAATTAATGTGTAATTTTAACAAATTGCACTTTAAAATCCAATACAATTTTCCTCAAAGCTCTGAGATTTTTTTTTTTTTTTGTACCAGGGATTGAACTCAGCACTTCGCACTTGCCAGGCAGGTGCTGCGCCATTGAGCTACATCCCTGGCCCTTGTTCTGAGATTTTTAATAAGATTGATAAAAAATCTAAATGAGTAGGGCCGGGGATGTAGCTCAGTGGCACCACACCTGCCTGGCAAGTGCAAGATCCTGAGGTCAATCCTCAGTACCAAGAAAAAAAATTTAAATGGGTAGGAATATCAAATGATATTTTGAAAAAGGAGTTATGGGGATTGTCAGCTTTGAAAATATACTGTTGAAAACAACAATAATTAATAGCATCCAAGTACTGAAGAAATACTAAACATAGCTATCAATTAAATAGAGCAGAAATCTGAGGAATAAATCTTGCCATACATCAGAATGTAATATGTGATATAAAAGTTATAACCAAAGAGTAGTATAATGGAATAAATCCTCTTGGGATAGCTGATTACTGTATTGTGGGGGAATTTAGGCATGCATTCACCCCTGCACCTCTCCTGGTTAAGTATAACTAAAGAATTGAGCTAAAAACAGAACAAAAAAAAAAATCACGGAAAAAACCCCTAAGTATGAACGAGTATTTCATACTCCTTGGAAGGGGATAACATTGGCTGATTTGAAGGGACAGAAGGAGCCACAGAGAAACACTGAGATTTACCCCTAGCTAAACAGTTTATACTTTCTACAAAATTAATTAAAATGAGGAGACATGGGGAAATATATTTGTAGTAAGAGCGGGCATACTCATCCCCCAACTAGAAATAGAGTTAATACATATAACCATATAAAGGGCTGCCTCAGAGTGGAAAAATAACTTGTGGTATATTCATATGGTGGAATTCAATTTAGCCATTAAAACGAATGAATTGGATCTATGCTATGCCAAAATGTATAATACTGAGTCTAAAAAGACCAAGATGCAGAATGCTAAGTTTAGACTATTATTTGTAGTATAAAATTTAGAAACTCAAAAGTCATTACTCTGTGTACAGATGTGTGTGATGACCAAAAATATGAAAAATGTGGAAGGGAACTGTAAATGAGGAGTGGGGAGTAGGAGCTGGAAAAGTTCTAAAGGAGCTTTAAATGTGTTATTTTTCTGTATGCCCAAAATATTCTATACTTTAAAGAATACTTATAAATTGCTAATAAAAATGATATAATAAATATATATATATGTGAAAACAACACAAACAATTCAGAGGAGAAGAAATACATATATAAAAAGATGCATAGCTTCCTTAGCAGTCAGAGAAGTTAAGATTAAAATGAAACACTAATCAATCACCTGTAATAAAAATTGGTGAAAAGAACTTATGTGGCATAGGGAATCTTACATTTTCAGAGGAGAACGCATGGCCATCTATTGCAAGAACATCAAACAATAGGGGATTCTTCGCTTGTCCTTTTCGTCTCTTCACAGTTAAGTCCTCACACACCATGACTTGAATCTCAGGGGAGATTTTTCTTTTAAAGAACATCAAACTTCCAGATATAGACTTGTGAAAGTAGCTAAGGAGTGTCTCACCCTAAATGTTTCCCAAATAACTAACTCTTAATCCTTAAATGTTCCTCAAATAAAACTCCTAATTCTCAAATAGCAACCAAATCCTCAGGCTTTGGTTAGAACATTCAAGTCGATTCATAATCCTCCAAATCAAATCCAGACCTTTGTTGAGATCCACCTCCCATCTCCAGTTCACCAATCAGTGTGTGGAAAAACACACACACGCACACACGCACACACACACACAAGCACGTGTGACCCCCCCCCCAGAGTTCACTTGTGGTTTTTGTTTTTAAGAGCTTGTCAGTTAAGACAGGGGTTTGTCTTTTGTGAGCGAACCCGCTTTCCATACGCCAGGGATGGACCGGAACCCCCAGCAGCTGTCATAAACACTTGGCCTTTTCCATTTGTTTGTAAAGAGAATGGTGGGGGGCATCAGTGGACTAGAGATGTTGAAGCAGTGGGAGGCATTTTTTATTTTTGTGTTTTCACAAGGGACTCTTAAATATATTGAATTTCTGGCTCTCCTCAGTTCCTAAAGCTGTTTCTTTCAGACTCCAGTCTATGAGCCTTTTTATTCACCCCCACTTCTCCTACCTCCCCGCCCCACCCCCAGCTCCTCCGTGGTGGCTAAGAAGAGAGACAGTAAAGAAAATGTTGTACTTCCTTTCAGAATGTAAATATTTGAGTTCAGGAGTAAACAGAGATGTGTTTGTGTGACAGTTCGCACCAATTCATGCCTAGTGGTGACTTCAAACTAAAATAAAAGGGAAATTGGCAGTTTGCAGGTTCAAAGATGTTTAAGAGAATGCCCAGAATCTAGTGATTTAGTGTGTGTGTGTGGGGGGGAGTGTGGGAGTAGGGAGAAAAAGAAAAAAAAGGTTGGGGGAGGACCTAACACACCAGAAGGTAAGAAGGAGTCCTCTGGAGCTCAGGTGGGCTGAAACATGAGCTCAGGGCAAGTGCTTGCTTTACTTATCTGAAGCCAGTTTGGCTCAGGCAAGGGCACCATGGGAACAAACCTGAGCCAACGCCACTAGAGGCTGCCCCACATACCCAGTGCTGTTCTAAGGACTTTCCATGGATTCAGTCTTCCCAAACATTTAAGATGAGACAGCAGCCCCACTCCCACATTACAGCCCGAAAGACAAAGGCCCAGAGAGATTCCATTACTTGCTCAAGACCACACAGCTAGGAAGTAACAGAGCTGGACTCTTACCAGGCATTCTAGTTAGAAGCCACCCTGTAAGTTCCTATGCTCTAGTCAAGTGCCAAATACTTGATTGGAAACCAGATGGGAAGAGAGGACAAGACAATTAAGCTGACTGCTCTTGGTGAATCACTCCCAGGTGTCTTGCCGTGCAGAGCGGGGATTCACACTGAAGGAAGGAGCTGTGGGCTGCACAGCTGAGTAAAGCTTAGACTCATCCCTGGGCCCTCCAGCCCTCCCTCAGGGCCTTTCGGAGACAGATAGGCTCAGCTGCACTCAAGGCAGGATGGAGTGCTGGATCTGTCAGACTGGCCCGTGAAGAACCTACTGTTAAATTTTCAGGAATATTTTAAACATAATCTTTTCACCTTGGAATAGTTTTAGATCTACAGAAAAATTACAAAGGTAGTACAAACAGTTCCCATGTGGTTCTGCATGCAGTTTCTTCTGCTATCAACATCTAACATTAGTGTGATAGTTTTATAATTAATAAACCCATAGTGTTACATTGTTATTACGTTAAAGAAAATCCATGCTTTATTCAGTCTCACTAGTTTTTTTACCTAGTCCCTTTTTCTGATCCAGCACTCCATCCTGGATATCACAATACATTTAGTTATTGTTTTTCCTTAGGCTGCAACAGCATTTTAGGTTTACTTGTTTTTGGTGACCTTGACAATTTTGAGGAGTGCTAGTCAGTATTTTATAGGAGTCTGTCAATTGAGATTTATGTTTTTCTCATCATTAGACCTGAGTTATGTGTTTTGGGGATGAAGACTCCAGAGGCGAGGGGCCAGCACTATCACCTTGTGTCAAGGGAACACGTACCAATGTGACCTGTCACTGCGGAGACCTGGCAGAGGCAGCACTTGTCAGCTTTCCTCACGGTGAAGTTACTCATTTTCCCCACGCTGCACTCTTTCAAAGCAAGTCATTAAGCATAGCCCACACTTAGGGAAAATAATCCGGAATTTTATTAGCCTGTTGTTAACCCTTTGGTAGCTTGAAATTTGCCATGGCGGGATTTTGTCTCTTGGAAATAAGACAACTCTACAAATCTGGGCTCTTCTGGAGAGGAGGTTTTCTGGCCCACCTTGAATGTGTGGATTCCCAAGAGATGAGAGTGGACAGGTGGAAGGGCCTTTGAATCAAGAGGCTCACGGGGTGCAGGTAAAAGCTGGGGGCAGGAGTGGGTGTGGTGTGTTTGGAGGACATGGATTTAGGTAAAAGAGGCACGACAGACACGCAAGTCCTTGGGAACCTGACAGAAGCCATTCTCCAAAAGGCTTTAATTTAAGTAGAACTGGGGTCTTGCTGGACTTACTTTTGTTTTTTTCCCTTTTATAGTAGTAATAACTACCATTTATTGAGCACCTCTTGTTTATGCATGTTTTTAATGTATATAATTCCATCCAATCTTCACAGACTGTTTAGGGTGAGGTGTCAACTTGATTGGCTGGGGGGACTAGTGGAGCTCACTTTTAGGTGTGTCATGGAGGTGTGACCTTGGGTACTAGACATGGTCATGGGTCTGCTTCCTCTTGGCACTGTTCCCCTGCTTTACTTTCCAGGAACCATAAACTATGCAACTTTGCTCTGCCATATCCTTCTACCATGAAGTTTCGGCCTCGGAGCCAGCTGACCATGGACTGAACCTCCTGAAAATGTGAGCCAAATTAAACCTTTCCTCCTTTAAATTGTAGGTATCTGGTATTGTGTTCAGCAACTAGAAAGCTAATACACAGACCTACAGCATGTGTATTGTTATCCCCATTTACAGATATTAAACATAGAGGTCAAGTGACTTATTCAGCCATGCTGTTCTCTCTATTTCATTTACCTCCTCCTTCCTGGAGCATGGGTTACTGGCTAGATCTGTTTCAAGAGATTGGAACAGTGATTGATGGTGAATGTCCAAGACTTGACTAGGGATGAGATTGGGCTGTTGTTTGCTGCTCAGGATGGTCTGTCTGTGCTCATGGAAGCTCACAAGAACGGGACAGGCCCCACTCTGCAGACTCCAGGGGTTTCACATAAAGTCCGGCATACCAGACTGCCATTTTACCATCCCTCCAAACCATAATTTCCTTCCTAATAATAATTTTCTTTATTCTTTTTCCTTGGGTATATTATTAAGGAAGAAGAAATTATGACATCCTTAAACTTTGTATCTTGATTGAACTCTGTGGTGTCTTTGTGATTTAATTTGATGCATAACTTCAATTCTTTCCAAAGCAATTTTAAAGAAACAGTCTTTAAAAGCTCAACACTAGAATTAACCATTAGGGTTTTGGTTAACTCTATAAAACTGTACAATCTGCATGCATATTGAATAAATGTATATAAAAATACAAGGTATTTCATTTAAAAATCCCAAGCATAAAAATCATTTACAGTTCATATAATATTTCAAGGCAAATGAAGTGCTACTTACTCTGTTTCCATTTGAGTCATTCATGAAGTTTAAAGATATTTTAGGATAAATAATCTTAATGAAACAATAGAAAGTTAGAATGAGACTTGCTTGAATCATAAAGAATATTGATTGTATTGCTTTAGACATCAGTTACTATTTTCAACTAAGACTTCATTGGTTTTATTAAGGTCTGAGCAATATTAGGGACTATCATTAAATGATAATAATGCTATTTTGATTTTCTTCCTCTCAAATCATTGAGACTTTTAAAATAGTACAACTGGAGGTGGGCTGGTGCAAGAATTGTATTCATTTTATTTTATTTGGTCCACTTTCCTCTCTCCTCCTGGAATCTCCTCTATACCCAACTATCTCTTTTATCCAGAGATCTGGTCTGAGATGATTGGACCATGTACAGACACCTGGCCAAAGGGAAGTCAGTTTCTGGACTACCTGGGCCAGTCCCCCTCCTGAGAGCATTTACCTTGGGAGAAAGAGAAACTAAGACAACCTGTAGATGAATCATGAAGAACTCAAGGTCATACAGAGTCAGGGTGGGAGTCAGTCTGTGTGCAAATTGAAGTCATGAGATCATAGGAAGCAGCAGAAGCTGCTCAGTGGAGAGAAATGGGAGAACAGAGTCAAGGCTCAGAAAGATCCAGGATGTGAGGGGAGTAGTGGAGCCCAGTTCCTTATTTCCCACTCCAGACCTTTATGGTCAGATGACACTGGCTTTCTGACCCTTGATGCTTGATAGGTCACTTGTTATTCATTTTACAAAGCTTCCTAGATGGGTTTCTCTCCCAACACAACTGATTGCAGACTAAGACAATTCTACACCACATGTCAAGTACAGGCTACAAAATAGTTTGCTACTCTTCAGCATCACACCAAGTCACCCAGACTTCAGTGGTCTATAGGCCAACATAAGGATGGCTTTAGGGACAGGCAAGTTAGAGAAAGTGAATATGTTAGAAGCTTGTCCATGTATTATAGTTTATAAATGCCTGATATCCAGTGTGACATTTGCTGACAGCATTTCCCATTCTTTTTCACCTGAAACCTTGAAAGCCAGTGAGTCTGTTCTGCCAAGATCAGGGCTCAGCCT
Source organism: Heterocephalus glaber (assembly GCF_053883595.1). Lineage (NCBI taxonomy): Eukaryota > Metazoa > Chordata > Mammalia > Rodentia > Bathyergidae > Heterocephalus > Heterocephalus glaber. Next base: position 1,290,824 of record NW_028258471.1, on the reverse strand, counting down.
TCTCAACATAGTCACTTCCAAGTCATGACAGGTGATGGCAGAACTTTCTAAGGATGCCTGAACTAGAAGTTTATTCATTTGGTAAATTTTTTTGGCAGCTTGCTATGGTGAGGCTCTGTGCAAGGTGCTAGGAATACAGCAGCAAGCTAAACAGTGAATCTCTTACCTGCATGGAATCATGTCTTGGGTGGGAGGCACTCATGATGAGCACTGAATAAGCAGGACAGTCCTGGAGAACAACTCGTGATGGTAGGGCTGACTGAGGATCAGCCTCAATGGGCTGCTCAAGGAAGACCTCTCCAAAGAAAAACAGGAAATGGCATTCCCAAAACCCTTTCAGGATAGAGAATGTGGAGCGATCTAAGGATTGAAAAAAGGCACAGTCTATGGAGTAGATGGCATCTCCCACATGCACCCCTTGGTGCCTGCTGTCCCAGATGATTTTCCTCTTTTTGGAAGTATCAGTCTTATCTAATGATTTGTGCCTAAATCTTTTGGTTGGAGATCCACAATTTCTCTCCCCTTCTAACTCTTCCTCTCTTCTGTCCTACAGTTGCTGGTCCTCTCCATCACCATCCAGACTATTGTGGCCACTTTCTATGTGGGCAGCAATTCTGTTCTGTGTGCTGCTGTAGTTCACCATCTAGTGTCTGGCATCATTCATCAGGATATATTTGCGAATGCATGAATAAAATGTTCAGTCCACTTTTCGCTCCACCTCTCGCATCCCCATTTTGCAGGCTACTGTCGGGATTATTGCGTGAAAACAGAATCCAATTGTATCAACAACCTACAAATCCTCTGGTGATTGATCTCCACTGCCAAAAAGTCAAGACCCTCAAAATAGTCTTTACAGGTCTTTAGAATTTGATCCCGATCTGCCATTGTGGCTCATCTCCTGAATGCTAAATGCAGTCACTTAGAAATACCATCTCCTGGTGATATCAAGAGCTCCTTTTGCTGTCCCTTTGGGATTGCCCACCTGCCACCCTGCTGGTCAGGCCAGATGTTCCCCATTCTTCAAACCCTAGCTCAAATATCACCCTCTCATGTGACCTTCTCTTGTTAAGGCAAGAACCATTCCAACTGAGCTCAGCACACCTTGTTCATATTGCTTCTGAGGCCCACCCCATGTATTACCTATTAGTTGGCCTATGTCTGTCTCTCTGGAGAGATGGTCTCTCCCTTGACACCCCGAGGTCACATGAGCTACATCTTATTCATTTATCTTTGATTCCCCAGTTGTTAACATGGAAGCATGTGTGAAATTTGTAATGAGAGGTAAAATCTACTGACTGCATGCAATGTGCCAGATATTTAACACTGCCACCTCTTTCATCCTCAAAATAATTCTCAGAGGTAGGTCATAGTATGGTTCTTATTTTACAACTGAGGAAACTGAGGCTCAGAGAAGTTAAATGCTTTGCCTGGAGTTGCACAGGTAGTAGAACCATAACACATGTAACACTCCAGACTCAGTCCTGACTGCCTACTGGAATGCCCAAGGAGCTGTGAAGAACCTCTGGTGTCTGAGCCTCATTCCAGAACAGCTGGGCCACTGAGGTAATGACCTGGGCCATAGACATAAATCAAGACCCCCCAGGGCTGAGAACTCTGGTGAGAAAGAAGCATCACCTGGATTATTTGTTAAGTAGATGGATCACTGCACTTCTCTTCCAGAACATGCGGTTTCCATAGATTAGCACTGAAGCCTAGAGATTTGTGGTTTAACTCTTGGTGATTCTCATTGTTTTATTCCTTTTATTTGTGGGGCCTTCACACCCAGCTATATCTTCAGTTTTTTAAAATTTTATTTTATTTTTGTTTTGAGACAGGGTCTTACTAAGTCACCAAGTTGCCCAGGATAGGTTTGAACCTGTGATCCTCCTGCACCAGTCTCCCAGAGTGCTGGGATTATAGAACTGCACCATCACACCTGACTTGTGATTCTCATCTTAAAGGAAGTTTGGTAATACTGCTAAAGAGCAGGATTGAAAGTCATTTAAGTAGGGCTTTAGACATTAACCTTCAGGGTCTGATTGAAAAATATAGCAAATGTTTAAATTAAAGATATTTTATCATAGTAGAAAACACATTGCTACTAACTGCCCTCAGAAATACTGCCCCCCCCCACACACTTTGAACACACTTATCCCACCATTCTTGCTACTTTCTGAAGCAGTTCTGGAAGTCCTCTTTTGTGAGTGTCTTTAATGGTACTTGTGGCTGCCTTGATGTCCTGAATGGATTCAGAATGTTTACCTTTCATAATTATTTTGACTTTGGGGAAGAGCCAGAAGTCGCACACTGCCGGATCCAGTGAATAAGGTGGATGAGGGTACACTGTAATATTTTCAGGAGCCTGCCTTTCCATTGGGTGACACTGAGCAGCAGCATTCCTCATAAAGATACTCACAAAAGAGGAATTCCAGAACTGTTTCAGAAAGTGGCAAGAACAATAAATGTATTTGAAGCAAGAGGAAATGTTTCAGTGATGTATCTTTTATTTTAATACATTTTTCTAAAATTTAAATATTCAGTACACATTTTCATGATACCTCCTACCTTGCCTATCAGTGATGGTATGGAGACACTGGGAAGATCTGGGGCTGTGTGCTCATGTGGATGAACTTTCAGACCATGAGCAGCACAGTGAGTCCCACTGCTTCAGGGACACTAAGCTGGAATAGCTGACAGCACCATAGAAGCATATAGCTGTAATTTGTTTCTTGATAGTGCCTAACCCCAACATTTCACCAGGACTTGTCTTGAGCATTCTACATACTGTGGCAACAAACTAGAGGAGCAGCCTTGTGGCTTCTTAAGTGTAGAAGGGGACAATGCAGACAGGCACCAGGTAAGCTCTGGCTGAGGCCTCCCCCACCTCCTCCCTTGGGGCTTCCTGAGCTTTGCCCCACTGCAGCCCCTATGATGAAGCAGTTAATGAAGCCAGACTCCTGTCACTGCCTCCATCTCCTTCAGCAGATTCACTGAGTGTCTGATGGAAGGCTGGTCCTTTGCCTGTCCCTGCCTCCCAAAGGGTTGACTCTGGGCTCCTTTTGAGGAGCCTTATCACTGGCTCTCTGAAATCTGGCCAGCTGGTTTCTGAGTGATTTTATGGTCATCATTTGATCAGCCCTGTTTCATGCTTCTTAACTGCTGTGTTTACTGACCTTTCTCAAGATTCAGAAGGAAATGCCTCTCTTCCACATGCAATTCACACAGACTAAATTCAAGAAAAGCTCTCCTTTGCTGTTCTTTTCTTTCTCCCTTTCTCATCCCAAGAGAAGCTCTGAATCTATTTATGGACAACATTCAGGTTCTAGAACTTATGCTGCCAGAAGAGTGTTCCTAATGGGAAATCTAACTGGGCCTCCCACTGACAGAGAAGACCACCCCATCTGCAGCGAGGGACAAGGGACACTCCCAGCCCAGATGTAAAGAAATGCAGCAGATTGTGGCTTGATGTATATTCATTGCTTATTTAATATTTGAGCATCTTTTTCTAAAGATATTTCTATTGAACTCACTTGTGGTGTCACCATCTGGAAAGTATCAGGCCTCGCCCACTGAGGTAAACCCCTATTGCGTATTTTTCCCTTTTATGTGAGCCCAGTGGGCATGGAGTGTGTATCTCCATGTTTAGCACAGATCCTTGCCAAAGCAGCTCTCAAACATATGACACTCTCTAAATAAATCGTGTTGTATAGGCCATTAGCCACCCCTCCTAACTGAAGCTAACAGAAAGTTTCAATGGGGGTTTGAGGAACCTCTACGACTTCTTGATGTGAGGTCCTTTTCACATTCTAAAGCAATGGATTAGGATTTTAAGAGAAAGTAAGCTGTCTGAAAGCCCATTTGTTCGGCTGGGGGTGTAGCTCAGTGGTAGAGCGTGATTTTAGCATGTATAAGGCCCTAGGATCAATCCAGCATCCCCCAAACCAACAAAACCCCCCAAACAAATAAGAACAAAGCAACCCACACTCCAAACAGCACAATGAAAAAACAAATCCAACTCATTTATGTTATTATGATCAATTTTTAAATTGGGCCAAATTTTCTCCAAGGTTTAAAACCAGACCTGTCTAAACTCACACAGAAAAGATCTAGTCAGCTCCCTAGGGAACTGGTAAACAGGGCCAGCAGAGGGCTACAACAAGTGAGCAAAGAGAAACTGAAAAATCATCCATGATGGACAAGAGGGATGGATGGAGATGAAAAGTTTTATTGGGAGACAGTGTGGAGGATGCTCATGTTTTGCTTAGTAGGTTTATCATTCTTGTGCTTTGAAAATGTTTATAAAATTAATTTCCATTCTCTGAGTGTTCATAAATCACTGGTGCAAGGAAGAATTTAAGATATGGTCTAGTTGACCATGAAAAATGAATCTTTGTTGTAGATAAGGCAAAAGAGGAGAACATCTATTAATCCAAACTTGTGTTAAGCTTCTGCCATGTAATGTGATTGTGAGAAAGAATAAGACTCCCTTAACTTTTCCACAGGAAATCTGCCTAGCACAGTGCAGTAGCTTCAGGTGGAGAGGGCAATGTATTTTGTCTTAGAATAACATGTTTCAGGCTATTGCATTAAAAAACCTACCCATTCATTTGGTGATAAAGCTCATTTCCCACTATGCTTAATAGGTATTGCATAGAAGTATTGAAAAAAAACCCCAATTCTAGATAAATTAGACAAAAGTGAGATTAAATTAGGAAAGAGGAAAAGAGCTGAACTGCCATGGAAAGGAAGCAGTTATGAAGTAGTTTGCTCTCACAAGAATGACCTTCTTTGCAGGATTCTCTGGCCTTTCCACCAGCATGGCCTTGAATTTCAAAGGAAAAGCCTCATAGAAGGATAGTAGACAGGTTTGCCTTCTCAGAGCCCCCTACAGGACAGGATCAGTGCACTAAATTGTTAGGTAACACTGTACACTTCCATTCTCATCACAAGGGCTTTACTGCTGCATCTTTCTGGGTTCCTTTGAGAGGCTCCTTCCATGCTGTCACATGGTCATTGTTTCTGTTATTTGTATCAGCAGGCTGCTCTTCTTCAGGCCATTTGGCAATTTATCCAGTATGAAGTTTGGCAACAATCTATCATGCAACCTAAGATTATAGACAAAACCATTTTGTTGACATAAGGACTGAAACAATGTTAGAAACCAGATGTGATACTATATCATCTGTTTATCATAGCTAAATTCAGGGGGTGAATTCTGCTGGTTTTCTTGTTGTCCCTAAGATAATTAGATACCCTAAATGACAAAGTATTGTCCTATCACAAGTTTTAGATATTTCTGAATATTGAAATAAAATAATGTTTCCTAAAAGAGAAGTGACCTAGTTGAGAATATGATACACATTTCTAATTGTCTTTAACAAGAAGAGCATTTGTTGAGCATCTGGATAGAGTGAAGTCTGAGCCAGGCTTGTTCTTTCTCTGAAGGACCCAGACACTGATGGATAACTAACAAGTCAGCAAGTCGTGACCTCATAGTGTAAGGGACTTAGGACATCCCAGTGTCACAAACTGCTGAAGCAGATGTTTGTGCAAATACACAGGAGGTCCATGAACAAGTGGCTAAGTCTGCCTGAGAGGGAACAGAGAATAATGAAAGACAAAGTTTGTAACCCTCATTCCTGCAACCATGGTATATTAGTTTATGAGTTCCAGAAGTTTAAAAATTATTTTTGAGGATTTTCTAATACATAATCATATCAGCTACAGAGAGAGAAGTTTCATACTTTCCTTCATAATCTGTATAGCTTTTATTTCCCCTTCCTCCTCCTCCTCCTCCTCCTCCTCCTCCTCCTCCTCCTCCTCCTCCTCCTCCTCCTCCTCCTCCTCCTCCTCCTCCTCCTCTTCTTCTTCTTCTTCTTCTTCTTCTTCTTCTTCTTCTTCTTTTTTCTTCTTCTTCTTGTCTTATTGTATTAGTGAAGACTTCTAGTACAATCAGTGGTAAGAGGGAACATCTTTGTCTTCATCCTGATTTAGGGGAAAAGTTTCTGTTTTCTAACCATTATAAATGATGTTAGCTGTAGGCTTTTTGTAAAGGTACTTTATCAAGTTGAGGGAAGTTTCTTTCTATTCCTAGTTTGCCAAGGTTTTTTTTTTTTTTTTGGTCATGAATGGGTGTTGGATTTTATCAAATGTTTTTTATGCATCTATTGATATAATCATGTGATTTTTTGTTGTTCTTTAGCCTGTTGATGTAGTTAAACCATTGGTTGACTTTTGTTTATTGAATAAGCCTGCACACCTGGAATGAATCCCACTTAATTATAGTGTATAATTCTTTTAAAATGTTCAATTTGATTTGCTAATTTTTTTTGCACTTGCTGTGCTAGGGATTGAACCCAAGGTTTTACCACCAAACTACATTCCCAGCCCTGGTTTGCTAATATTTTATTGAAGAGTTTACATCTACATTCATGAGAGATATACTGGTATGCTATTTTTCCTTTATGGTGATGCCCCTGTCTGGTTTGAGTATTAGAATCATGCTGGCCTTATAGAATGAGTTAGGAAGCATTTCCCCTGCTTCTGTGTTCTACTTCTTCTAGATTATAGTGCATCGATATTCTTTCCTCCATAGCTATTTGGTAGAATTCACTAGTGAAACCATCTGTGCCTGGTGCTTTTCTTATTGGAACATTATTAGTTATTGATTCAATGTCTTTAATAGATATAGGCCTTTGCAGATTCTTTATTTCTCCTGTGTGAATGTTGTTAGTTTGTATCTTTCAAAAATTTGTCCTTTTCATTGAAGTTATCAAATTTGTGGACCTAGAGTGGTTTGTAGTATTCCTTGACTGCCCTTTATTTTTATTTTTATTGGTACTGGGGATCGAACTCGGGTCCTTGTGTTTGCGGAGCAGGCGGCGGCACCACTGAGCTAAATCCCCGGCCCTCTTGATTGTCCTTTAAATGTCTATGGGGTCAGTTGTGATCATTCTTTTCATTTTTGATATTGGTAATTTGTGTCTTCTTTTTTCCTTGGTCAGTCTGAGTAAGAATTTTTCAATTTAATTGATTCGTTTTCAAAGCCCTAGCTTTTGGTTTTGCTGTTTCATTATTGTTTTTCTGTTTTGGATTTTGACAACAGCTCTAATTTTTCTTTCTTTTCTTTTCTTTCTTTTCATTGCTTTGCTTTGCTTTAGGCTTAAACTGTTCTTCTTTTCTAGTTTCCTGAAAGAAGAGGCTTTTTGACACTTAAGCTGGCTATGCTAGTCTAGCTCCTCTGAGAAATGGATACCAAGTTGGAAGGAAACATCTTTCTTTGGAGAAACATCTGTGAAAGGAGATGAGGAAGGCTCCCTCAGAATGCTGGGGAAGTGGCCAGACCTTTCTGCAAGGCTGGGCTGGAGTGAAGAAGAAAGGGAGGGAAGATTAGGCTCTGGGAGGGGTGTCAGGGAGTCATCTAGCCCAAGATGGCTGTTAGAGAGTTCAGTGTCTCTTAGGAGAAGGCCTGCTGGGATCTGTCAATGGTGGATGCCTCCCTTGGAAAGCATGGTCTTAGCATGAATGCGGAAGTGGATTCCAGAGCAGAGCAAGTGGGACCTTTGGACAGTTGTGCAGACTGAGTGTGGGATGTCTGAGAGATGTATGTCCATGGCCACCATTCCAGGTCTTGAAAGAGGGAGAGGAGGAGGCAGAGGGCTTCACAGGTGTGAAAGAACTCAGCATGTTTGAAACAGGAAGTCTATTGGTGATAGACTGGGCTAAGTGACAGGAGGGACAAGGGATTGGTGTGAGGTAGGCCTTAGATAATAGCTCCAGTGCCAGCAGCTGGGGAAGTTCCTTATGGATCATGGTAAAAAATTTGGATTTTATCCTGAAGAGGCTACTGAGGAGTTTTAAGCAAGTGAGCGACAGGATTAGATTAGCTTACATTAGATTTATTTCTAGGAGGAGGATTCTGGAAGATTGAGTAGAGAAGGAGCGGAGGCAGGTGAGACAGTGTGGAGAGGAGAAAATGGCCTTTATCTAATGAGAGATGATGAGAGTCCACATCAGTACACAGTGATGCAGCCAGCCCAGACCCAGGATTTCTTTAGGAGGTAGGGCTGATATGGTGTAGAACAGGTGTTATGACTTGTGCTTAGGTGTCCTCCCAAAACTTACGCAGTAAGAGGTGGGGCTTTTTCAGAGGTGGCTGGATCTAGAGTGTGTGATGCTGGGATTGATTCATGGTGTAACGGTAGGCTCAAGGGCACTAGGATTAAGGGTGTGAGTGCTATCTGCCCTTGGTAGCCTGGATAAGATATAAGGGATAGAAAGAGGTGTTGTGGTTTGCTACCTTCTGCCCACCATGAGCTGTTTCTCCTTTGTAATGTCCTTGTGCTATGCCACCCTGCCTTGAAGCCAGCCAATTATGGATTAAAACCTCTATGAACTGTGAGCTAAATAAACCTTTCATCCTTTAACTTTCAGTTTTTGTCTCAGCAATGAGAAAAGTAACTAAGCTGAAAAAGTGCAAAATGAGCCCCAGAAATTGGATTTAGGGGACCCAGGGAGAGAGGAAGGATTCATAAAGAGAATTATAAGCAGGTATGGGGAGGAAATCAAGAGTTTGGTCAACTGGGGACATGGAGTTCCTTCTATGTCCCTGGCATTTGGATACTTGGGTCTGGGACTCAGAGTCATTGCCTGGACCATATATAAATGGAGTATGGGTGCACTCTAAAGCCATATGCCTGAGATCACCTGATCATACGACATAGCTTTAGAGGCATAGGTGGCCAAATTCTGAACTCCGTGGAACCCCACAGTGGAGATGAATGAAAGAAGAGGAACCGGGTCAGGAGACTGAGGAATGGTTAGTCAATGGGAGAATTGAAAGAGTGGTGCCCTCAAAGTCCAGGGAGGGGAGGACTCTGAGGAGAGGGTAGCCAACAGTGTCAATTACACCTATAGGAAGCCAAGCATGGTGGTGTGTGCCTATAATCCCAGTACGCTGGGAGGCTGAGTCAGGAAGATGGCATGCTTGAGCCCAGCCTGAGCAACTTAGTGAGAACTTGCCTCAAAAAATGAAAAGGGCTAGGGGCATAGCTTAGTGTGAAGAACCTGGGTTCAAATCTCAGTAACCCCTCACCCTCCAAAAAACCCTACTCTAAGGGAGTCCTCACCTTTAGAAACTCAGAATGTGACCTTATTTGGAAATAGGGTCACTGCAGATGTCATTAAATTAGGATGAAGTCATACTGGAGAGGGGTGGGCTCCTAGTCCAGTATGCTGCTGTTCTTTGATGAGGAGAAGAGGCAGACAAGGAGGGAGGAATTCCACGTGCCAGTGGGGGAGGATGTTGGAGTTGTGCAGCTGGAAGCCAAGGAACACCAGGATTGTTGGCAAACACAGGAGGGAAAAGAAAGGAAAGGACCAACAGATCATTCTCTAGCTCCTTCAGAGAGAGCATGGTCCTGCTGACACCTTAATTGCAGACTTCTAGCCTCTTAAACAGTAAGAGGATACATTTCTATTATTCTAAGCCACCCAGTTTGTGGCAATCTGTTATAGCACCCTCTAGAAAACTAACATGCAAAGTTGAGGAACCATCATTTTGCTGCAAACACAGGGAGGGGAGTGCTCTAAGATGGAGGGTGATACAGTGTAGGGTTGCACTAACACATTTAGATAGAGATGAGGAGAAAGGTATCATCCAGGGATCCAACCATTTGAAGATCTACCTGGGGTCAGATGATCTGCTCCTACTACAGCTCGTGCACCTAGAACTCCCCATAAAATCTGGAGCAGTGGTGGTAAACCTATGGCACTCGTGCCATGGCCGGCTGTTTGTTATCATTCAAAGCTCTAAAAGGTTTGCCATCACTGATCTGGAGTGTCTTCACTATGTGGCTCCCCCAGAGCAAGTCATCCAAGAGAGATACCAAGGTAGAAATCTCAATGCTTTTTTTGACCTAACCTTGGTAGTCATACACCATCACTTCTACCATATTCTATTATCATACAAACCAACTTCAATTCAGTAAGAGGGACTACTCGAGGGTGTGAGTGCCAAGGAGCCAGGGTTATTCAGGGCCGTATTGGAGGCCGGCTCCCACACCACCTATATTGCTGACCCCCACCTCCATGTTGGTTGCAGTTTTGCCCCCACTCTGTGAGCATCAGACCTTTAGAGTTAAGATATCCTCTGGCCATCACTTTTTGGAGCACCTCTAGGGCAATGCATCTGAAACTGCTCTTTTTGTTCCATTTCCAAGCCAGATTCTTTCTCTAATAATATCTTAGAGGCCCCGCCAGTGACTCAAACACCAAGCTAGACCTTGGGATCATGTATGCTTACTCTCCTTCACCATCTCTCCCGTCCGAACCATCACAAGTTCTGTCAACTTAACTTTCTGAATATCTTTGAAATCTATTGTCTTTTCTCTATATTTATTTTCACAGCCTTTTTAAATGAAAGTTAGCAACTCTTAGTTGGATCACTGTAACAGACTCCAGACTATTGGCTCAACATACAGCTCTCTTAACCCAAGAACTGTGAAGGATCTGAGATTTTACTCCATTTGCAAACTGACAAGTCAGCCTGGGTGCTATCAGCATCCTGGATAAGAGTTTAGAACTACTGGCCTACCATGTTGCACAAATTTCACATTCTGTTCAGTTCCTCTTACTCTGTGAGTCCCACAGAGGGAACATAGAGTGACCCAGATGAATGCTACACCTGTATATAGTGAAGTTCTGCCTCAGTCAAGAAACCCCAAGCTTAGGGAACCTGAATCTTTCGTATGGGGTGCAAGCAAAGCTGCCTGCCCTGTGGTTCATGGAGTTGCCTTCTATTTTCTAAAAATGCTTGCTACATGAACATCTTTGAAGAAATAATCCAGGAAGGGCAGTTAGTACCTCACATACAAGACATGCAGAAAAGTGAGAAACTCAGGGAGAACTGCCTCCCCACAACAGCCAAAATTCAAAGCAGGTCACCACCAATGGCTCTCCAAACCTGTGAGATAAAGCCAAGTTCCTTGCTTGGCACTGCCCTCTCTGCTGGCCTCATGGCTCACTCTCCCTGCCCTACAACAGAAATCTGAAATAAACAGAAGTCCCTCAAAGAGTCTGTGTTCATTGTGGCCTCCAGGTCTTTGCTCAGCTCACCTTATTTGCCTGAATTTCCCTATTCCTTTCTTCAAAATCACTCATTCTGTGCCCTGTGACACTGCTACCTTTTGAGGATCACATGTATTCTGGGGGTTGCTGGGTTTGTCTTTGGGGACATGAGTCTAGCAAACCTTACTCTTTATTGGACTAATATTTACCACTTGCCACTGTTTCCTTTTTTCTCTACATAGAACTGTCCTTTATGTGGTAAAGGCACATCATGTTTCAGTAAAATTTCACCCTTCTGTGACAGGGTCGGGTAAAGACCTAATTTCTATTCTCACTCCTGGTTCTAGTTTGCTTTTTGGCTGTGCTGTCTCCCCAGCAGGGCTGGAGGAACTCAATTCAGAACCAGGCTTTCTCTGTGTCTGATCATCTTCACTGTACCAAAGTGAAAGTTGACTAACCAAATAGTCATCCATTCCATAGCTTTGTACATCTCTACCTGGAATGGGGGCCCAGGGCATAATTGAGCAATGCCATGGTTTAAGCAGGCCCTTTGAAAGTTCATGTTTTGGGAACTTAATTCCTCAATGTAGGGAGACGAAGCCTGGTGGGAAGTATTTGGGCCATGTGGTTGGAGCCCTTATGAATGGATTAAGACTTTCTCACCAGAATGAGTTTTTCCACCATGAGTTGAAGCATCATGAGACCTCTACGAAAAGTGGCTAGACTTTTTTCTTTATAAGTTACCTAGTCTCAAGTATTCTGCAGCAACAGGAGAAAATAGACTAAGACACTATCTATTTCCACTTCTCTTCCCCACCAGACCTGAATAGAATGTGTTGTGAGAACAACATAACTTGGGGTGAGACAGCTTTCAGGAATGCTATGAAAAAACTGCTAATTCATTCCAGAAATAAGTTCTGGTGGTCATTCCATCTTATTTTGAGAATTATGAGTTTTAAAAGAACTGTAAAGAATGCTGACTTCATCTAACTCCTCTTATATTGCCCATTTTTGTTTTTACCTCTGTTTTATGTGAAATGAAGTTAAGAGCATAAATAAGCCACCAACCTGGCTCTGAGTAAAGAGAACTAATGGAGAAATAACATTAAGATCATCATGCACTGGTGCTGTGGGCATCAACCTTTTTGGAACCAGGGACTGGTTTTGTGGAAGACAATTTTTGTGTGGACTAGGGTGGGGAAGTTCAGTTTCTTATTTTATTAGTATATGCTTGGGGTATGCAAGAATCACATTCCCCAGCACTAGCATCACTGTCTCAGCTCCACATTAGATCATCAGCCATTAGATTCTCATAAGAAGCATACAACCTGAATTCCTTTCATGTGCAGCTCACTAGAGGGTTCATGCTTATGTGAGAATCTAATGCCACTGCTGACCTGACAGGGCCAGAGCTCTGTTGGTATTGTGAGTGATAAGGAGCTGCTGTGAACACAGATGAAGCTTTCATTATGATTTATGTCTAGATGTCCCCTCCCCCCAAAGTCTCATATGCTGCTAGGTGGGAGTTCTGGGAGGTGGTTGGATCTAGGGTGTGTGATGCTGGGATTAAGGGGGTGTGATTACTAAATTAGTCCACTGATTGGTATAGCATACCTCTCGGTGTAGGTAATGGGAAGGCCTCCCTGGGTGTGAGAGGCACCACCCAAAAGGCGAGTAGTCTGGATGAATATAAAGGGATAGAAAGAAGGCAGGCCTGCTGCTGCTGCTGCTGCTTTCTTGCTGCTTCACTGTCTCCTGCTTACTTGCCATGTACTGTTTCTCTTCTGTGATATCCCTTTTCCATGCCACCCTGCCTTGGAGCCAGCTAACTATGGAATGAAACCTCTATAAACTGTGAGCTGAAATAAACCTTTCCTCTTTTAACTTTGGGTGTCAGATATATTGTCCCAGCAATGAGAAAAGTAACCAAGACAGAGTTGCTCATGTGCCCTCTGCTCATCGTCCACTATGTTGCCAGATTCCTAACAGGCTGAGAACCAGGACTGGCTGGGGACCCCTGCATTGGTGAAACATGTATGCAAATGCCATGTGAGACATCCCATTGTGAAGGTAAAATTAAAAAGAAGATTCCCATTTGGCATTTTCTTTTTGTTGTGTGTCACCTTTTCAGGTATCTGCCCAGCTGGCAATGACCCTTACTGGAGACTCTTGATCAATGAGACCTATAGAGTTGGGCTCCTAGTCACTTTGTTTATGGAACATAATTCTGACCCTCTTCTCTCACCCTACAGATCTCTTATTCATTGGCTTTTATATCCCAACCACTAACTACAGTGCTTGGAACATTTTGAGTGGCTGAAAAATATTTGGTGAATTGATGATATTGAGGATTGGGAGTAATGGAGAGATTCCTCCTGTGCTTGAAGGTGGAATTATAATATGTGGGCCCCAGGGCTGTGAACAGTTGCATCCATCATGGGGACTGTGGATCAGCTGTGTTAGTCTACTTTCCATCACTATAACAAATACCTGAGACAATCAACTCATAAAGAGAAAAGCTTTATTTTGGCTCACAGTTCTGGAGACTCCCATCCATTACTGGTTAGCATGTGACATGACTACTTTGAACATGTGGCAAGGCAACACATCATGGCAGCAGTTCATGGTGGAGCAAAACCACTCACCTTGAGACCAGAGAGCAACAAGAGAAGAAGAGGAAGGGGCTAGCATCCCATAATCCTGTTCAAGGGCACACCCCAATCACCTAACAACTTCCCTCTTGGGTCTACCTCTTAAAGTTCCACCACTTCAAATGGAGACTTGGGATCAAGCCTTTACCACACTGGCCTTTGGGACGTGCTCCAGATCCAAACTATAGCAGCAGGGAAATAGAGAATTCTGGAGAGGGGAACTTGGGCTTACTCTCACTTGTTCTCTTGTTCCTGATAGCAGAACTTTCACAGACCAAGCTGCAGACCTCTATATTTGAATAAATTCCTTTGTTTGTTGTTGGGGACTAGGCTACCTAACTTAGATCCCACAGTCTCAAGTTCAGTATTATCTTGCCTTGAGAACAGGGAAGTATGTGGAAGGTTGGATGCTCCCTGGCTATGGGCAGAATGCTGATAACTTGGCACTCCTGAGGCAAGACAGTATCTGCTGAGGACAGTTGTCAATATACAGGCATTTGGGTGTAGAGAAAATCTGGTTCATCATTAATTTAATCCTTATCCATCCATTCCCTATAGTTGCTGTTCCATGAAACTCATGCTACCCCTCTCTCTGTACTTTCCACTGGCTAATAAAAGTGGGCCACTACAGAGTTTCATTGGAATCTGTCTGCTTGAGGCAGGTTTCCTCCCTGTCCCCCCTTTAATATCTTGGAAACTGTCACCGTCTTTTTATTCCTCAATGTTCCCTCCAAAAGGTAGCTGAAGTTCTGACCAGCCCTCAGTACTTTGTGTTTAAACTAGGTCCAGGATGTTAGTCCAAAATAACACAGAAAGTCTAAGTATGACTGACAGAGGAGTGAGCCATTCACTACTAGTGGCCATGGAGCTAAGACAACCTGTGTCCCAAGAGAAATTTAGCAGTGTGATAGCCACAGCCCACCTCTTTCTCTCCCATCTGTCTGAACTCAGAAGTGTGTTCTGACAGTGGTGCATGGTCACTGGCTTAGCATGCTGGGTGGAGGGGAGCACGACATAGTTAAAACAATGAAACCCTGTTCTTCACGAAGATCTTTGATAATGTTATACAGGAAATATCATGGAGCCCATGTTAGTGCACTAAAAGCATGGCCTCAGGTGAAATTTTTTTGTTCTACTACCTCAAAGTCTAGGCAAATGAATACCTTTCCTCATCACCATAGCATCACAGAGGAACTTAGAGAGATTATAGCAGGGTTAGAGCAGAAAATTGGGCAAGCTGCAAAATCATGGATGCAGACTATGACCCTGCTAATCAGTCATGGGTGGAAGGTCTTTCTGTAAAGGATATTGTAAGTGCAGGGAATGCCCTATGTTCTGTGTTATTAAGAAGCGACTTATAAGAGATACAGCTGATGATGTTTCAGTATTTCAACTCTGAACTCTGAGTATTTACAAGACGATTCATAATTTTCTGCAGTTAATATTAAACATGCCACTAAAAGGCAGCACAGAATGGTGGTGAACACAAAGAATTCAGATGACATAAGAGAATACCAGACAAAGCCGGGACCCAGGCATTTCCCCCGGCCACACCCTATTTAATATTTCACCAATACTAATGAGAAGCTGTGACAGTGGCTGGTTGCAAAGCCACTCTATAATATCAGCCAACCTTGCAGTCTCAGGGCACACAGCAGCTCAGGATTATTCTTCAACCCTGATTGCTGTGGATTCAGCTGTAGTTCCACCCTCCTCATCCCGCTATTCATCCTTCCCTCTCAGGTCCAGATTCCAGGAGCAGTTCCTGTTTGGGACACACTGTTCTCATACAGAGGGCAGAGCCAATGTGAATCCCTGTTCACTGAAGCATTCCCACTACCTACTCTCATTTAATTGGCCCAAACAAGTCACATGCCCACGCCCAACTTCAGTGAGGGAGGAAGTTCAATCTCCCAGGGGCAGACCCCTAAGTTTGGTTGAGTCAGAAAGGGGAGGAATATTTTGACAGTAATACAATATAGGAGAGATAAGGCTGCATTTCCAGAACTGCATCTTCTATTTATGGGAGTCTAACCTATGCATAAATGTTTAAGTTAATTTTGAACCTCAGTTCAAAATGTGGGCTCCATCATTTCTAATGATTCCTTTTGTGGCACTCACAATTTTGGGTATTACAGGATGCCCTCTCTCAGGCATTAATCAAACCATAGGATGGGTCTGATAAATCCCAACTGGCAGCTGCAGGCAGAATTCTGAAAGTGGGAAAATGATTTCAGTGGTGTAAGTGTGGCCAGCCTGTGGCAGAATGACCTGGAGTGCAGGTGAACATGCAGATTTCTGGGCTCTGCCTTAGCGTGCTCCACTCCTGTCAGAGAACAGGCCTGGAGCTCTGGTTCTCAGGGCTGCCATAAGCAAGGCGGTGTGGACTTTCACATGCTCTGCCATGAGTCCAGCTAGAGTGTGAGGTTTCCTGGAAGATCTGGGAGAAGGAAGTATTACTATGGAATGGTTTCTAATGAGGGCCTCTATCCTTCCTTCAAATACGTATTAGTTTACATACTTTACTATTTTTCTTGTAAATCAACATCTGTGAATCATTTTGTCTATTTTTAGAAATAAAATGTGACTACATTGAACAATGTTCTCATTAAAAAAAGTTTTCTTACAACAGTAACAATTTTTTAAAACATATATTTTTAACTACTTTTCCTCAACAATGGACATTTGGAAACAAATCTGGGATGAAAATGTAAGTTTCCAAGCCTGATTTTTTTGTTTTTTTGTGAGGTTGCATTTGATTAAATGTTTCAGTTATTGATCTCTAGGATGTAAAAGTTTATATTCTGACTGGGCTCTGCTTTTGATTTTTCAGGGTTGTTTTAAGAGAAAGACCACAGTGTCCCATGCAGGATGGTTTAGTTTTAGAGTTCTATTGTGACAACCTCTGCAGCTGCCCAGGTCATTAAATTCAGTACACTTCTGCTTTCAACTAAAAGTTTCCTGGCCTTGCATTGCTGTGACTGGGCCTGGTCTAGCAGCCTGGTGGCATTAGCTTCCAGCTCACATCAGGATGGTTCCAGCCCCTTTTGGTGTGAGTCAGGTAAGGAGAGAAAGGGATACTTCCTGTGGGGTGCATCAGTCTCACCTCAGAGCCCTTAGGCTGCTCTGCTCTGTTTTCCCCGAGCTCTGGTGCCATTGCTATCTTCCAGAGGAGGGGACATTTGGTACAGTTGCCTTCAAGTCTATTCTGCTATCCAAGCACACCTCAATAGGAAGTGCCTTCTAACATTAAACATTAGAATCTCAAATGCCATTTTCAAGTCATTTCTATCTTTTTGGAGTCATGTCTATAGTCAAATGAGGAGGAGACCATTTACTACAGAGTTCAGTTGAGAGGAAGGAAGGAAAATAGACAAGGAGAAAAAAGAAGGTGGAGGAAGAGTTAGAAGTGGGGTGGGAAGGAAGAAAACAGAGATAAAGAAAGAGAAAGAAAAAGAAAGAAAGAAAGAAAGAGAAAGAAAGAGAGAAAGAAAGAAAAAGAGAAAGAAAGGAAGGAAGAAAGGAAGAAAGAAAGAGGGAGAGAGAGAAGGAAGGGAAGAAAGGAGGAAGAAAGAAAAGCAGGAAGGGAGGAAGGGAAAAGGAATGAAAGAAAGAAGGAAGGGAGGGAGGGAGAAGTGGAGGAAAGACGGGGTGGAGGGAAGGAGGGAGGAAGGGCATTTCTGCCTTTTCTGTCCTTACCTGGCCCATTGTGCCTCTCAGCAGAATCCAGACATTCACATGTCGGCGTCTCTCCAATGCTCGACTCTCTTTCCCATGGCTCCTAAATTCTGCAAGTTGAGAGTAGCCAGATCCATGTCACAAGATGAAAACAATCAACCCCAAGAAACTTCTGGGTCTCAAGGAGGTTGGCACCAAAAGGACAGAGGGTGGCATGAAGTCTAACCCCATCGTGGTTGTCCTGAAACTGTCGTGAGCCTGGCTCCCTGGGAGGGATGGGCTGCTTTTGTCCTGACCACACAGCAGCGGCTCGTTAGCCTGGCATCCAGCAAACCAGGCACATGGCAGAGACGCTGTGCCAATGCAATGCACTGGCTTACATACAGCTAATGGAGAGTTTATTTAGTTCCTTGGGATTAGAATGTTTCAAGACTGCCTTATAAAAATAGTCCAGTCTTGGTCTCAGGCAGAGCATTAGGGCAGAAAAAGCTGTGAGGGGTCTGCTGCCAGTTCTCGTGCATTCCTAGTATTGTCTGTAATGTCTACAGACTGGTAAGTAGACACGGCACTTTACAAATACACGAAGACAAGGGCCTGGCCTTCGATCAGAACAACACAACCCAGATGAAAATAATCCAAGCAGAAGCAGTAACAGACAGATCTGGGGTAGAGCCTGGGCTTCAGAAAGCTAAGTTGAAAGCATTTCTGTTTTTGTTTGTGTTGTGAAATGGGAGTGATAGGGAGGGAGAGGGGCGGACCATTCTGAAGTTTGCTCTGTGTTTCATCTTTCCAGGCTCCTGGTCTCAGAAGGTCTCAAAAGCCAAGTTGTTCAAATTCACCCCCCACCCCCACCCCAAAGAAATTGCTTTTTAGGCAGATCCCTTTTCTCCAGTGCTTTGTGGCTGACCTCAGCTCCCCAGACAAGTGTACGCTTAAATGAGATCCTTGCTTCCCAAGGCACCCTGCTTGCCTTGCAGGGAAGCTGGGATGGAGAGCACACCTCCTCTGTTGGGAGGGGACCACACCTGAAGTCACATCCCAGATTCATTGTTCATTGACCTTCATCAGACATCTGCCCCAACTCAGGAGGCAAATGTCAGGCGAGTGACTTCTAGGCGCAAGTCTGCTCCCAGCACTGTGGTGCAGTTCATCCAAGATACATTTTCATGAAAACCTCAAGTTATAACCCACATATGGTGGCAGATCATTATCCTAAGACTCTAAATTGAAACAGTTATATAGTTGGAGGTGGATCTATCATAATCTGGAAAACTTTTCTTTTACTGGTCTATTTTAACAAGTGTAGGGAGGAAATAAAACTCGAAAAGCATAAACTGTTTTATGTTTTGAATTGGACTTGGATAAAAATGGAAATGCTCCAAAATAAAGGAATACTGGCAAAGGAGGAAGGAAGATACAGGGAGAAATAAAGGGGGAAAATGTGGAAATAAAGTGGGTCTGTTACTACTTTTACATTTCCTGATTTGTTCAGTGAAAAAGGCAGAATACTCAGAGATATAATCCCAAGGAGGGGAGAGATACGGGGGGGGGGGGGAGACAGGCAGAGGTAAACAACTAAAACAAAATGGATAAAAGAGCTCTCAGTGATTACCTCCAGAAATTAAGATTACTTTGTCTTGGGGCCTTTTGGTGTTTTCCAAACTCTCCACAATGACCATGTTCCTTAACCAATATCAATAATATAGTTAAAAAATCAGTTTCTGGTTCCAAACGCAATGGTCTTTACCTGGGAGTCTGAGCACAGGCCAGCCGATCAGGTGCAGGGTTGAAGGGAGGGTTCCCACGTATGGGTGCACCCTCAGGCCCAAGGGTACAGGAGCATCCTCACACACTCTCACATTTACACACAGCTGACAGACAGAAAGACTTTTCCAGCCTGTACATCTATTTAACAGTTCCAGTGCCTGAGGCTGAAGTAACAGATGATAATGTGCTCTTTAGTGCTGATCTATTACAAATGATTATCAGGACCATCAGCAGATGCCCTGTGCAAGGTCAATTCTAACCATAAAAGATGCCTTTCTTTATACTTTGTGCGAACTGCACAATGTGAATGTGGCACAGTGGAAGTTCACATGCTATAGAGGAGGCCAGGCTGATCTGCGGGGTGGGTTTTGACTGCATTGGTTATTTTGGGAGCCATGAACTCTAGATTCTGAGCCATTCCTAGACTGGGATAGCTGCAGCTGGGAGAGCAGGCAGGAATGTGCTGTGGGCATCTCATATCCACCACGTCAGGCAGCTGGCCGAGCAGCGTCCCCTCTGTAGAACATCCTGCCTTCTTGGCCTTGGTCCTCTGGAGCACTTCGCAGGTCAAAGGTAGCCCAGGGGTGGACTGTGGACAGTTATCCTGGCCCACTGCCTACATCTATTCATTCTGCCCTTCTATTTGAAAACTCTTAAATTAGAGTTTTATTAGGGTAAACAAGATCTCCACAGAAATGCAAGTGCCTGAAATGGGGTAATAAACTAATGAGTGGATCAACCTTATCATAAACCAGCTTAACCAGATTGTTTCCTTTTAACAGCTAGTCAGCCACATGGGGAAATGGACATGCTGCTGACCAGCAAAGGAGCTGAGTGGTGGATGGAGTGGGAAGGGTGCAGCTTGAAGATCAAAGCAATAGGAAGCACTTTGACCCCAGGGCCCTGGCTTCCCTTGAAGCCTGCATCTTTCCTTCTCCCCTCACTCTCGAGCACTCTGCCTTCTTCCCTCTATCCTCTGTTAGGGATGTGCTCATCTCCCAGTGCCAACTGCAACTCCCTACCTGCATTTAGCCATCTTGCCTGATCCACAGCCTTCTTGGCCTGGTCCTTCTCCTGAATGTAGGGTCTCAACCCATCCTCATTCAGCTTGAGTTCCTTTCCCCTTTGTCATCAGTATCTTCTCTCTCTTTCTCTCCCTCTCTGTCTCTCTCTTGAATTTTTTATTACTATATGTTTGCAATCCATAATAAATACATTCATTGTGGGGAAGTGGTGCACATACATATCACATCTTTATCTTTTTTACCTCCCCTTCCTCTCCCCTCTCTCTTTTATCTCTCTCCCTCATCCCCAGATCCCTGTCCTATCTTCATTCTCTCTTGACTGCCTCCTTTCCTGCTTCTGCCCTCTAAGCAAACAAACAAAAGGTGGCCTCCCTACATGCATGCCCCACTCCAATGTGCCTCATCTACCTGGAAGAGTTATACCACTTGCTTGTCCCTTTGAACCTCCCGTACTCTCCTCAACCCTCTCTCTCTCTCCTGTACTCTTTCCCCTGCTGGGAGATTGCTCTTGCCCCTTTCTGCTTTTCTTTTGGTACTGGGGATTGAACTCAGGTCCTTGCGTTTGTGAGGCAGGCAGCAGAACCACTGAGCTAAATCCCCGGCCCTCTTTCTGCTTTTTGACTCTTTTTCTTGACTTCTTTGGGTCTATCCTCCCTGAGTGACTCTGTCCACACCCATTGTTTACACTCCAGGGCCTCTCAAATCTGCATTCTCAGCCCAGCTCTCCCTCCTGAGCTGTTCACTCCCCACCCAGCTGCCTACAGGACAACTTTCACCTCAGAGACATGACAGTCAATGGTTCCAAAGTGGGACCCATCCCATCTCTTCTTACCCTGTAGCCCGATGCCTCACGTGCTGGGGACTGTGTACATGCAGTTTCCTTGGCCCCTCTGGCCCCTTCCTCCTGGTTAATAAACTGTTATTCATATTTGGGTCTGAAGTTAGATGGCACTTCTTTGGAGAGCGTTCCTTCATACCCTGGACTGGAGTCGGGGGCTTCTATAATCTTATAAGCCTCCACTTATAATTCTTTATTAAAGTGCCTGTCCTCTTCGTTAAATAGTTCTCTTTCTGTCTTGTACATCATATCTCTAGACCCATTATTATATTTGACACACAGGATGCTTAATAAAAATGGTTCACTGGAACAAATAAAGCAACCAATTGACAATACTTAGACAGGAAAGTGCAGGGTGTGGGGATGGGGGTCGAGGTCTCCTCCTTTTCTGGTCTTCCTTCCTCCTGTTCATATGATCAGGATCCACTACTGGGGCCTTTTGCCCCAGTAATTCAACTTGTCTACAGGCTGTGACACCCTGTGTGCATCCATCCTGGCTCTCCTTCCCCCCACATAGCAGTTTGTTTCCATGAGTAAACGCATTTTTAGTTTTAACACCAACTCACAAATAAGCTCTTGCATTTTTTTTTTTAAGTTGAAGAATGTCTCTACTGTATGTAAATATGGATTACTCAGCACAAATACAGCCTAGGATGGTTTTTCCAAGTTAAAATACATATTCTTGCCAAGAGATTATTCTTAAAAGTAATTTGGGCCAGAGATTTAGCTCAGTGGTTCAGCCACCTGCCTCGCAAGCACAAGGACCCAAGTTTGATCCCCGGTAAAAAAAAAAAAATGTAATTTGGTTTATGTCTTAGTTTTTGTTTTCATTTTTGTAGTTTAACTTTACTAAACTTTATTAAAGAAAAATGTTCAACTCTAATACGGTGATTGGAAAAAGCATTTCTACAATTTCAAGTGCTCAGTAGTTGTTCTTTTTGCTTTGGCTTGTTAGAAAGACTTATAGGTCCAAATACATATTCTTTGATGCTTTAATTAATGCTTGTGGCTAAATTATGGAAGAAAGAAAATATTTTAATCAGTTTATAGGAATGAGTCATATGATTTTCCCAATTGAAGTCACAACACACAACTCCCTGCACTATACAACATCTGTTTGTTTCTTTCAAAAGGTTCAGTACAGGATTTTAACAGCAAATTTGAAAATACCATGTCTATATTCACTATTATGTTGGCAAAGGATCTGTCTTTGGCCCTTCTTCTTGGACCACTACTTCATGAGCAGCTGTCTAGGAGAGTCTGTTAAACTGTGGCACTCTTTACAATCAATAATAAAGCAAGGGACATTCTGGTGTCTCTTTTGCCAAAGAAGGATGTTTGTCATGAAAATAATAAGAGAAGTGTAGGGAAAATAGAGTAGATGGTCTGAGAGTGGACAAATTACCTAGCTCTGCTTGTAACTAACTGTTGGGTGAGATTTGTTCTTGGCATTAAAGCCACAACACAGGTTTTAGGAAAGTGCCTCATCGCTCTCTAAGATAAGCACAGCCAGGCAGCCCCAAACTTGACAGTGCTTTGTAGAATCCTTCTGTGTCTCCTTCAACTCTTGGGCTCATTTTGGAAGGGCTGGCTCTTAACCCGACTAGCTTTTCCTTTTCACGTTGTTCTCTGGGGTAGACAACTGTTGGGAAGCCAGGCAGAAGCCAGGTCAGTGGCCCCATTTCTTTGTGCTCCTGGGACTTCCCTCCTGAGCACTCTCTGTGAGTCCAGATCTGAGCCATCTTGTTGGCCCACCTGCTTCATGAAGGGGGACACCCATGCCCTTTATCCTACCAAGGGGTCCCTCTTCCTGTAGGCCCCACACTGCACCGAAGATGTGTCATGTGTCCTATCCATATTTAAGTCAGTGCCTCTCAGAGTTTCTTGGGGTCAGCAGAATTAGTTCCACTTGAGAGCCTGCTGGAAATGAATCTTCTCAGTTCTCGTTAAATGTGCTGAGGGAGGATCGTCGCAAGAAGGGCCCTGGAATCTGCATTTTAATAGGTTGTCTGCATGGTTGTTTCCCACCACAAGGAGCATGGGCCCAGGCCACAGTTGTGTGAATGACGTGGCAGCAATGAGCAACACTGTGCTTCTTCCAGCTCTAGTGAACCAAACACCCATGGCAGGTTACAAGGTTCTCAGTGAACAGCCAGCAACTCTGCCCATCATCCTGAACAGAACATTTTCTGAGATTAACAGCAGGATTGAGCATCAAGTTTTACCATCTGAAAGGCATCTCTCCAAGAGAAGTACCTGTTCTTTTCTTCCACTGCACTCTGTACCCCAAAACATTTTTGCAGCAACCAATCTGATGCTCACTGCTTCGGATGTCATATTCTCCTCTTTGCTTTTGGTCCTTCATGGACTCCTGGTTTCCCAGCAATCTAGAGCAGATTCAATTCCTTCCATGGGTTGGCTCTACCGATAAACATATTGACATTTGGTCTGTTGAAGTCTCTTTTTTTTCAGTACTTGGGATTGAACCCAGGGCTTTTTTACTGAGCCACATCCCTTCTCTCTTTTTATTAAATTTTGAGGCAGACTCTTACTAAGTTGCCTAGGCTGGAGTCCAACTTGTGATCCTCCTGCTTCAGCCTCTTGGAGTTCTAGGATTACAGGTGTGCACCACTGTGCTTGGCTGCAAGGATTCTTTAACTGTCCCCTCCCCATGAAACCTTCTTGGCCCACTGCTGTGGTTCCCCTGAGGAATTCCTGTCTTGGTGACTCCCTGACTCACAGCAGGTGCCCAGTAACAGAACCTCAGAGCCGAAGCCCCTTTGCAGTCTCTGCCCTGAAGCCTTTCAAACACTTTAATTATATAACCACATGGTAATGTTACACAATTAGACAAAGAAGCATTTTGTTAGTATTAATCCATTTTGAAGTTAAAATGAAGCTAAATTATAGGTTAACCAATGAGTATAATAAGGCTATTTTGATAACTCTCCAATGAGACGTTAGCATGAAACAATCAGGTCTGCCTCTGTGTCCAGTGTATTTCTGTAGTGGTTGTTTGCACAATATTGAGAATAATTCTTCAGGTAATGAGTTGCATATGGCAATAGGATTTTTTTAAAAAAATTGTTATTGCTGCTGTAAGATAGCTTTCTTTGCAACCTCAGAATATTTTCTATTACACAGATGGCAGGACAGCTTTATTCCAAGGTTTACCCACAAAAGGATGTTTATGTGGCATTAGAATGACCACAGTGGCATTCTTCAGTGAGTTAAAATTTGGTACAGTTGACTTTGCTCCTCTCTCTCTCTCTCTCTCTCTCTCTCTCTCTAATACATTGTTGAAAAAAATTGGACAAAATTTAAATAAAATAACTCTGAAGAATGCTGACTGCCCCTCAGGGCTCTCCAAAGCCCAACAGTCCCTTTACAGACAAGAGGCCAATATGAGAGAGGTGAAGTCACTTATTCAGCCCCATGGCTTTTGGGGGTCATGGGTGGCTGCATCTCCTGTGTCCTAATCTTGATGTCTGCAGTTCCCATGGACTTCCAAGGCCAAGGAGATTCCAAGCTCCTTTTGGTCAGGGCTGAATCTCTCAGAGCAGGAGCTATTTATCCTGCTTAAGTGAATCACGATTGGAATTTCCCCAGAGCTGTCTCTGCTCCTCAGCGAGAGGGCCAGCCAGCTGCAGTGAAGATCCTGCAGGGCGACTCAGGGTCTTTGACCACCGGCTGGCACCCACAGTCCCCTGGAAATAATGCAGCTTCCCTTTTGGCAGCCAGGGCTTGGCATGCTGTCGGAGCTCTGCTCAGCTTCCCTTTCATCAGGCCTGTTCTAGAGAGCGCCTGCTCATTTAGATGAACTGCTTCTGGCATGTGCTCACATTTAGCTAGCAAAGTTGTTATTCTAGCAATGTGGGGGGGCAGGGGTGGAAGTGGCGGGGCCTGGAGAGGAGGCAATCCACGGCCTCCCATGCCACAGGCTGGCCCTTGCCTCACAGGCCCCCTCCCCAGCAGCCCACTGTTTCCAGACCAGCATCCTGGGACACAGCCTGAGCCCGACAAGGGCCAGGATTCTCGGAAAAAATGGAATCTCGGTAGCCAGTTTAGTGCCTGATGAGGAAAGTTCTAGAAGCCTTGTTTGGCTTCCTCTTTGACTGGCTGCATTTTCCTGGTGATGGAAGATCTCTTTCTGTTGGATCGGAGCTGAAGGTGACCAGCTCTGTGCCCATCTGGAGATTAAATAGGTCTCAGGCACATCTGTCACCAGGAGGGAGAAAGTCAGTCTCGAAGGCCCATGTGGCCTGGTCCAAAAGGCCCCTCAGGTCTCAGCTACTTGCTGAGCTTGGATTTTTCCAACTATTTTTGCAAGGTGGAATTTAATTATAAAAACAAAACAAAACGAGAGACTTGTCAGGAAAGTGGAAAGGGCTGGAACACAGAGGTTCTTTTAGCTGACGCTGATCCCTTGAACTGGCTTACTTTATGAGAAAAACTGGGCCAGGTCTGAGTGTGATTTATTCTCTACTTCCTGTTAGAATTAGAATCAAATGGATTGCTTTAATATTTTCGTCTCTCACAAAGAAATGTAATAAATCTAAGAAGCCTGCATGTTGTTAATGTTCAGGCCTAAGCTTTCTCATTTATCCTGTGGAAGATATTGCTGGTTGCTTCCCCAATATCCATTCCCTTCTTCTTTAACAGAAAGAATGATGTGCTGAGGTGAAAATACTCCTATCCCCAGACTCCTCTATATGGGAGCAGCCATGCCACCCAGTTCTGGCCAGTGATATTGCAACAATCTGTGAAATGGGGCTTCTGATGAAAATGGACAGTTAGGTAATATGGGAATTCTGTGCATCTCCCTTTATCTGTCTTTTTGGTTGGAGTGTGGACACGATGGCCAGAGCAGAACAACCACCTTGCAACCAGAAGGAGTACAGCTCCACACTAAGCATGGTAGAATTAAGCAATTTAAAGGGGTGAAGATCCTTGATCAGTTATAACAATCCTTGACGACTTGACTCAAAATTTCTTCTCAGCTGAGAAAAATAAAATCCTTTTGGTGCAACTTTGTATTTGGATTTCTCTTAAATGCACCTAAATGCAATCTTACTCAATGCCCTTTCAAAGCACACACTTCACATTATCACTCTAAATCAAGGAAGACTTTTTTCCACCTGGTAGATAAGAATCTCTCTTCTCATTTTACAGCATGAAGACATTGAAGTTATGGGAAAGCATACAGTTAGGAACTTCCCTTTTGGTGGGTTAGGTTCTCTCAGTCCTTGGCTCATGGAACTCAGAACTCATCTGCAGCATTTGGGCCAGTATGACTTCCTCCTTGAAACTTTCCCCTCCCTGCCTCCCTCCTTCCCCCTTTCCCTTCCTTCCATGGTACTCTTTTCTCATGCCCTTCCCTCATTTTTCTGCCCACTTTCTAGTCTCATGTGGGTCCCTCTTCTTCTGCTGCCCTCTAAGTGCAGATGTGCATAGGGTTTTGCACACTCCTCTATATACCAATCTTGCATCTACTCAAACTGTTCATGGTCACTTAGAATTAGACTTGAAATGCTATTTATAGACATTGGGAGAAGACATCCAAGAATAGAAAAAGCCACTCACAAGGCAGCACATGCAGTTTGATCCCTTTAAGGCAAAACAGGAGAAGAATGGAGATATAAAAATATATCTGAAAGGAATAAAGAAGACATTAACACTGGATGAATGGTAGAATTAAGGATTTAAAGTCCTTGATTCAAGTGGCAAATTAACCCTTTAATCCCTAGGGATTAAGAGGTAGTAGTAATTGCAACAGTGGATTTTGCAGTGATTTCCAAATTATTTTCCCACCTTTACTCTACAGATAACCTTCTTGTGAAGTCATTCATTCTTTCATTCAGTTTTTGTATATGTGCCAGTGTGGTGTGAGGTGCTGTAGATACACTGTTGTGAAAAGAAAAGCCCTTACCACTAGGTACAAGCAGCTTTCATTTGCAATAACTGGGCATACACTACTGTACTTTCCCACAGAGAGAGAAAGGGCATCATTTGAGAAGAGATATTCCAAGGAAAACACAGAATGTGTTAGGCAGCAGCTCCCCCTGCAATCTGTCCTTACTAAATAAGCAGCCATTACGCCCAGGACCCCAGCTGTCATTGCTCCTCCATCCTCCCCAGAGACTTCTGGCTGAGGGGCAGTTTATGTTCGAAGCTCCCAGAATTTTCTGAGCCTCCATGAGGTAGCATCCCCAGGATGTTTTCCAGCTTCTCTAAAGCACCCCAAAGGGAAAACTTTTGAAAAATGGGGAGGATGTCCTCACACAAATGTGAGAGATTGTTGTCACACAGCTTTGCTCCATTCAGAATCTTGACCTCTCACCATGGTTGTCTTTGTCCCTGTCCAGTTCCAACTACTTAATCACTTGGACAAAATAGCTTTTGTTTGCACACAGAATCAGGACAGAATCAGACTCCTTTGCTATTAACACCAAACCTATAGCCCCAAGGGCCATGGCCTTGGCTTTCCCCCTCCTACCGTAGCAGCACCATTGTGACCACTCTTCCATTTGCTCACTGGAGTATGCTTCCTGCCTCTTCATGGATCTCTTTCCTATCCTCTTCTGGATCTTCAGCCTTTCTCTACAATAGCTTGGTTTCTTCAGGATTTAAACACACTAAAAGCTTCTTCCAATTAGGGAATCATGTTCAGTGGATTGCTATTTTAAATTTTGCATGAGGAGGGAGCTACATGCTGTTCGATTTTCATCCTGAATATCTAACAAAGTGCTGGGCCTTCTGGGGCTTGCAGGCATGTTAGTGGCTGCACTTTCCCTGAGACCCTATGGGAAGTCTGCAAGATATTTTCCATTCTGCAGCCACCTCCCTGGTGGAGAGGCAATATGTCTCTGGACAGATAGATGCCTGATTCCTCATGTGTGGAATACTAGCCAAGTCTTGCTACTGACATGTGTCCAGCTGCTTGTGGGCAGCACAGATGGTGTCAAACAGAGCCAGCTGGGAAGTGTGCAGAGTGCCATTTTCTGCCCAGATGCGGCATTCAACTTGAGCTTCTAGATATGTTGGCTCCATAGACCACCGATCCTTTATTCTGGAAGCTCTATGTGTCCTGTCACTTTAAGTGAGGGCCTCTTAAATGTAGGCTGTATGCCTAAAGACTAGAATACCTTTTTGTTGCCTAGGTGAAAAGGATCTGGAAAAATGACTGACAGTTTATGGAAATTATTTCCATTTTCTGAAGAGAAATGCCCCTCAGCATTTAAAAAAATCCATCCTTCAGAAGCAGAGGACTAACTTCTGCACTAGAGTTTCTATGAGGGAAGTGTGCACAGCTCCCTGCACTGGTGAGGGCACAGGGCTGGGCCCAGAGTGGGTGGGGGTGAGAACCCAGGTGACTATGCTGGAGCCTTCACTCAGCAGAACTTCTGGCAGCTTCCAGGTGGGTGGGGGCTGGCGCTGACCAAGCCACTGGGACTTCGAAGAATCCAGCATGACTTCAATATAGCAGAGGTTGTTTTCAAGTGTGACCTGAAACCTAGACGCTCTGGTGACTGCTGGATTTTCCCATCTGCCATTGTGTCACAGAATGTTCCCCATCCACCACCTGGGCCCTAGGCTGAGGCTACCATGACACAGGGCTATCACTGCCAGCTCCAAAGATTTCTGTGGATTTGGCTCCTGAAGCCAAACTTGCTCTGCAAGGCACAGGCATTTGTGGAAGTAGGAAGTATTAGTGCACATGCTTGACTCCCTCAGCGCCTCCCCTCCAGCGCTCTCCCAGCCTGGTGCTGGACCCAGCACTTCTTTTTTTCCTCCTGTTCATTCAGGAACACCAACCGCACAGTACCTCAAAGTCCTGCCCAAGCTGGTCTGCTAATGCATTTAATTATGTTGAAAGTAAAAACAGAGGTCTAAGAAAAAAAATAGCTTTGAAAGACACCAGGACAGGGCCAAGACAGCATGCTTGTTTATCCACGTCTCAGGTGACTCTGTGTGTGCGTGTGTATGTGCGTGTGTGTGTGCCCATAACCTCTGGCGTACATGTGTCCTCATTAAAACAATACACATCAGTGTCCAATCATACACATTGTCTGGACCTTTACCTGAGCACCTGTATTTGTTAGGAGGACAGAATTCCTGGTTGAATTATTTTTATGCCTTTTCCTACATGTTCTTTTTATCCTCCTGAGGATTGTGCACTCTCTTCGGGAATTCTTTCTAGATCAAGCTGCCAAAGCCCACTTCTGTGTGTACTCCAGCTGCAAGACTAACTTGCTTTCAGTTTCAAACTGTGTTGGTTCTAGCACTCCCTAGCGCCTGTTTCTCAGATGAAACTTTTTTGGGGCAGAAAAAAAGGAAAAAAGAACTAGACTCTCTTTGCTACATAAATAGATGTGACATTCAAACCCAGAGTTAAATGAAATTTCTTGAACATTAGTAGGCTTGTGCGATGACCTATGAAGTCAAAGTCACTGAAGTTTTGTTTAATTAGTTGCAAGTAGTAGTAATTCAGTGCTCTAAGGAAAAATGAAGGAAAAGAAGGAATGAAACACTGCAGTACTGGCTCCCTACTGAGATTTATGAAGGTTTTGGTGAGATCTTGAGGCCTTTCTTTACAAGGATCTGTGACTTAGGATTTTGCAACCAGCAGTTAGAAAGTAGGGAAATGTGTAGTGTGTGATGGTGTGTCTTTGAGCCAGGCACAGCATTTTTAAAAAGGCTGCCTGGCTGGGACAGCATCAAGATAAAGGAGTACTATTGATGCAATTTGAAAAGAGGCCAATGGGGTTCCCCAAAGCACTGAGAGACAGACACCATCCCATCTTTGAAAGTGACAATTACTAAGCATATATTAGGTGACAGGTGGACCTCTCTAGAACTGAAATAGTGAGACTGTGAGGGAACATATGGGTAATTGAGAGTGTGGGACATTCCAGAAGAAGACTGGAGAGAGAAGGGTTTTTGATAGAACCATAGAGCACAACCCCAGCCCTCCCGGTTTGGATAAGTGGGTTTTATGTATTAGCTGGCTCTTCTGGCTGAGAGAAAGGAGGGAGAACAGAAACCTTTGCCAAAAAGAGTTAATTTTTTTTTTTTTCAGTACTGAAGATTGAACCCAGGACCTTTGCATTGAACTTCATCCCCAGGTATTTTTAAAATTTTGTATAGGGCTGGCCTCAAACCTGAGATCCACCTGTCTCAACCTCCCAGAGCACTGGGATCACCCATCATTCCTGACTCAGAAAGGGTTTCTGACCAAGATGCAGGTCAGTCTTCAAGGAGCTGCAGAGCTGGGGTGGGGGTGGGGCTCCCTGAAAGGAGACACTGCCTACGGTCACAGCTTGAGTGGAACTGAAGAAGCACTTGGCCCATGAAACCGTTCTTCCTGCCTGCCATGCACAGGGATTCTCTTCTTTTGTAACATGATAAATTCCCCTGTAATCTCAAGATGCACGTAACAGCTTGGCCCTGGTGAGAAATGGCTGGCTTCATGTTTCCCCCCAGTATGACTTCCTGTACATACAGCGAGGGGCCTGGCCCACTCCCTGGCAAGCTTAGAAGGGAAAAACAAGGCTGATTCATGTTTGTGATTAACTTCTCACCTAATGCTGTAATCCCATATGCAGAACCAGCCTGGCTGTCGGCACTTGGCAGATATCTCAGCTCTCCAAAGGCTGAGTGGGCAGCGTAGCCTCTGTGTAGACCCAGGCTCCAGGCACCCTGCTGGAACCACCCTCTGTGGGCTGCTTCTCAAATGCCACCTCCTTTGGCACACTTTTACCTGCCACTGGATCTTTCCCTCTGTACAACCCCCACCCATGGCATTTCATTTGTACCTCTTTCTTTATTTGTGCCTCTTACTTGCTTTTCGTTCCCATACCATTATCAAAGGGTGATAATCATGTTCTCCTCTTTAGCCTCCTCCAGTGCCAAGCCTGGTGCCCAGCACAGTGCAGCTCTGTTGATCACAATGGAGTGAGCTGAGCTGCACACGATGACCTCTCTGGCAGGACGCTGGCGTGGAGGGAAAAGAAGCCCAGAGCAAATTCCAGCCCTGGCCTGCAGCTCAGATTTGACCTCCCTCTACTTTTCTCAACACTAATCCCAGGCCCGTGTTATGATAAACTACTTGCTCCTTGTTCAGCAGTACATTCAGGAACTGGACAGCCGCCAAGGAAAACACAGGGGCAGTGGTGGACTATTGAAATAAATGAGTAGCCTATGATAAATATAGGAAAAACAGTGTTAGTTAATACACTTATGCGCCAACAAAATCACATACTATTTAATAGGGGGAGGAGTTTTAACATGAATGCGTATGGCTTTATGTAACAAGGTTGATTTAAAAAAGAAAAGACAACAAATAATCTACAACCTTTTTAGCCAAGTAAATGCTGGTTCTTCAAAGTCAGTATTAGTGTGGTGGGAAACATCAGTTGCCTAAAACAGCTCTATTATTCTTGATGGAGGTCTTCAGAGCTGGAATAGGAGGAAAATTAGATACATTACTTGATAATTTAGCTTTTTGGTTTCAAGTCCCAAATGGTATCAACCAACTTGATTACTGGCCTGGTTCACTAGACTTGGCTCTGAATTATTTTTAACAGTTTCCAGGAATTAAATCCACCTTAAAAACAAAACAAAACAAAACCAAAAAACCTCACACAAATCTTGCTATTTCTCAGGCATGAAAAAAAGGTCTTGTAAGTTCTGGTGTTCCTAAGGGAGGTTCCCAAACTCCCTTTTTCTGAGCAGGAAAAATACCTTTGTTGACCTCACAGGTGATTTCTGCAAATGTGCAAGTTTTGATTTCTTTGTTTGAAGATCTGTCATGTCATCTTAGGCTCAGCCTTCCTCCTTATTCACACTCTGCAGACTGTCATCAGGTTTGGTCTGCACAAAATAGTTGACCTGCATCAAGGAATTTAAATTTTGAATACCAGACCAGCCATGACATTCAGATCAGTGGGAGACTTTGCAAATCAATATGCAAACCTGAGCAGCCCACATGGGTGTCTCCCCAACTGGCTCTCAGCAGGAGGCACAGGTTATGCAATAACTGAACTCAGCCTGCTTTCCTTCCAACTCAGCATAAATCGCTTGTGTGCAGGCGTGATGGTGCCAAGCCCAGCAGCGAAGGCTAATTGAGAACCTCGATATCTGCCTTCCTGACAGTAGAAAGCTTCGACCTGCTTCCAGGTGACAGTACACACACTTCCAGCATGAACTCAAAACCCCAGCTGTCTCACCTGTAGAAAATGACATGTGCATATTACTTTTTTAATAGGATTATTTGCAAAAGATTATACACAACATAAATCTCCATCAATAGGGGCCTCGACCAATGTATTATGGAGTAGAATATATGCAGATGCATAGGTATGTGTATGCA
The DNA here is from genome assembly GCF_053883595.1 of Heterocephalus glaber. Lineage (NCBI taxonomy): Eukaryota > Metazoa > Chordata > Mammalia > Rodentia > Bathyergidae > Heterocephalus > Heterocephalus glaber. The sequence continues at coordinate 1,258,427 of NW_028258471.1, read as the reverse complement.
CACATTTGACAGTTAGTTTTATATGTTATTTTGGTTGATATATCCAAGGGATGTCCAAGTGGCTAGTAAAATGTTACTTCTGGATTTGTCTCAGAGAGTGTTTCTGGGAGAAAATTGCATTTGAACTGATGGACTGAGTAGGAACATCTGTCCTCACCAGTGTGGGCAGGCACATTCAAACTACTGAGGGCCTGAATAGAACAAAAAGATAGATGAAGGACAAATTTCCTTTGCTTTAGCTGGGATACACTTCTTATCTTGCCCTTAGACATTCTCGGGCCTTTGGAACTGGACTGAAAGTGCCAGATGTGGACTGGAAGTACAGCTCTTTTTTTGTTTCTTTGTTTAAGCAACATATTCTCTCGCAGTTCTGTAGGCTGGAATCTAAGATCGAGTTGTCTTCTGAGACTCCTCACCTGGGCTTGCAGATGTGGGTCTTCTCCCTGTGTCCACACTTGCTCTTCCCTCTGTGTGCCTGTGTCCTCAACTCCTCTTTTTCTCAGGGCAGTTGTCATTTTGGATTAAAGCTCACTCTAATGGCTTCATTTTAAAGGAAGTCCCTCTTTATAGGGCAAATCTCCAGAGAGAGCCACATTCTAAAGTATGAGGTTTGGGCCAGGTATTTAGCTCAGTGGTTCTGCCACCTGCCTCACAAGTGTAAGGTCCTGAGTTTGATCCCCGGTAACAAAAAAAAAATTTTTTAATAAAAAAAATAAAGTATGAGGTTTAACATCCTTTAGCTAAAATGCTTGGGATCAGAGGCATTTTGAATTTTTTTCTCAGATTTTGGAATATTTACATATATGTAATTTGATACCTTGGCGGATAGAACTCAAATCTAAACAAACGAATCTGTATCTCATGTACATCTTATGCATCCAGCCTGAATGTAACTTTATACAATATTTTCAGGGTAACTACACCTGGCCTGACCTGTCCTATGAGGTGAGGCATGGAGTGTTCTGCTTGTGGTATCACATCAGCACCCCCTAAAAATTTCAGAGCCCTTCCTGGGCCTCTAGCTCACAGATGGCAGGTGGTGGCACTTGTTGGCCTCCATAATCACACGAACCAATCTTTCATAATAAACCTCTTCCTATGTACCATATCTACGCATATCCTCTTTGTTTTTCTGAAGAATTCTGTAATACACATATATGCATAAGTTCCATGTATGCAAATATCTCCAAGAGATGTTAAGTAAAAAGGAAAGTTGAAGAATAGTATGTGTAGTATGCTACTAAGTTTTTCATATGTGTGAAAAACTCTGGAAGGATCTTCAAGAAATAAATTCTGTTGGCTTGTGGGTAAAGAAGCTCAGTGGCTGAGGGACAGACGCAGAAGAAAGATTCAGCAATTTTAAATACTACTTGAACTTGAAATCATATGAATGTATAGCCCATAAAAATAGTTGCCTTAAAAATAAATGACACATATCAATTGACAGATGAGTAGATAAATAAAATATGGTATATGTGTATGTGTGTGTGTGATGTGTGTGTGTTCATCCCTTTAAAAAATGAAATTCGTACATGTGCTGCAACTTGGATAAACCTTGAAGACTGTATGCTAAGTGAAATAAGGTGGATGTAAAAGGAAAAACAAGGCATGATTTCACTTACATGAGATACTTAGTAGAGTCAAATTTACAGAAACAAAGCAAAATGGTGGTTGCCAAGGCTTGAGGAAGGCAGGAATGAGGAGTTATCATTTAATGGGTAGAGAGTATTAGTTTTGCAAGATCTAAAGGATTTTGGAGATTACATGTACAATAGTGTAAATGATTTTGTCATTCTACACAAGGAACACCCTAGTTGCAGTCACCTAGAGGATGTGTTAGAGCAAGGGTCCCCAAACCCCAGGGCCACAGACTGATACTGGTCCATAGCCTGTTAGGAACTGAATCACACAGCGTGTGAGTGGCAGGAAGGGAGAAAGGCTTCATCTGTATTTACAGCCACTCCCTATCAATCACATGACCACCTGAGCTTTGCCTCTTGTCAGATCAGCAGCAGCATTAGATTCCCACAGGAGCACGAACCTTACTGTGAGCTGGGCATGTGAAAGATCTAGGTTTTTTGTTTTTTACAACAACCTAATGCCTGATGATCTGAGGTGAAGCTGAGGCAGTGATACTAGCTGAGGGAGTGCCTGCAAATGCAGACTCCTATTAGCAGCGAGGTTTGACTGCGCAGAGACCATAATAAATCAATTGCTTACAGATTGAGATCAAAATCCATCAGTGAGCAGCAAGTGACAATTAAATTGCATCTGGTGGCAGACTTTAAGTCTGCCCACTATCTTTGTTACTTGAGTCTCCATTATGGTGAGTTGTATAATCATTTCACTATATATTGCAATGTAATAATAATAGAAATAAAATGTACAATAAATGTAATAATTCTGAAACCACTCTTCCTATCCTGGTCTGTGGAAAAATTGTCTTTCAAAAAAACAATTCCTGATGCCAAAAAGGTAGGGGACTGCTGTGTTAGAGGACTTTAGGGCTCTGCTCTGCCTGGTCTTTCTGTCAGCTTTAGCAAGGCAGATTATCTGATTGCTCTCTGCTTTTGTTTTTTAATCTGAAAAATAGAAGTATGATTTTCCAGTCCTGATACTTTAATTTCATTATTGAGTATTGATGTTCCTCCACTCAGGCTCCCAGCCCTTATGATAATATCAACCCCCAGGAATTGTCTAATTTCATTTGGTGAACTTCCCCCAACCCAGGTTTTAAAGAAGCCTACTGAGATGTTATTTGGGAAATGCTTTGACCCCCTTCGTGTAAATAAGGTGAAGTAGATAGGATCCTTTTAATCACTGGGCACGCCTGCCTGCAGGTCTCTGAACGCTGCCTATGATGCTTACTCTTACACAAAGCAGAGAAGTAGAAGGCAGAGATCTCAGATCATGCTGGCCAAATGGTGATATTAGTCCTGCTGTGAAGCAGCCAATTAGTGTACTGAGCCTCCCACCAACCCCCCAGCTCTATAAGAAAAGTGGCACGGAGGTGGTAAATATGCACACACAAGAAGCTGTGGTTTGTCCTCTCCATGCCCCTGCCAAATATCTTATAACATTCGGCTCCAAACTGGCAAACCAAACAGTACATGCCATCCTCCTAGGCTCACTCTGTAGGCTACATTACACCCTGAAACCAACATCTGCTTAGTTTTAAAGTGCTTTTCATAAGCCAGCTAACTTATTCCCTGACTAGAGCTTCAAGGAGTTGTCCATGGGGTCTTCCATCTCCTCATACAGGCCCTAATTAAATGCCTCCCACTTACCTACCCACTAGCTTTCCCTCTTTAGGGCAGAGAGAATGAAGAGAAGGAGTGTCCTCTCCTCTCTTGGCCTAGATTGACCTGAGAAGGGTTTTAGGGCTAATCCTACATTGTAATTTCCCTCTACCTATCCCTCCAGCTCTCTTTTCCCCACCCACTGGTGTACCGTGCCTACTTCCCGAGTCCTCCCTTATGTTGCCCCTGCAAAGCCAGGCGCAGGTCCAATCCTCCACCAGCCAAAATCCATCTTTTCCTCCTCTGAGTTCCTATGGCATTTATAGTGAGAACCCTACAATTTCTCAAACCACTTAATTATATGCTCTGGGGTATTGCTCAGTGATTAGATCCTGCATTTGAGTCTGGCCTCCTGGGTAGATAGTGAACCCCAGCATGGCAGAATTCAGAGTTTATACATTTTCATTATACCTACAGAACCCACAGTAATATTAGTGGGGACCATTTATTAAGAACTTAGTGTTTACCAGACATGGTACTTTACATACGTTATCTATTTAATACTCTCAGTATCTTTAGGGGGGGATAGTATGTCTGCTTTTCAGATAAGAAAAACCAAAGTTCAGAGAGAATAAAGTGGTCTCAAAGCTGGTAAGGGTGGGACAGTTCCGGCCTGTGGGCCTCAAAGGCTTTAATAAAACTTTTTGACAAATACAAGAAAATGGAAGGAAAATAATTTCCTGAGATCATCCCTTTACTACTGTTCTATTAGTAAAGTAGGACTACTTTCAATCTCTAAAAACAAAACCCCATAAGTTCCACTGTAGAATTAGCTCTCCAAAGTTAATCTGTTTTGTTTACTGGTATGTCTCCAGCTCTCAGAACTGAGCCTGACTCAAAGCAAGTGCTCAAAAAAAATATTTGCTGAATGAACAAGTGAATGTAATCAATAAATCTATTGTGTGTGCCCACTAGGTATAAGGAACTGCTCATACTGCTCATACAATGAGAAAAACAATGTCAAAGATGAGGGAAGTTTGCTTGACTAGACCTCACATACTATGCTCCAGGTCTTCTCTCTGTGTCTGCAGATTCTGCATCCACGGACTCTACCAATCAGAGATCATAAATATTCCCAAAATGTTGTGTTGTTGCTGGTGTGTGCTGGGTAGTTAGGCTCATGATTATTGCATCTGTACCTAACATGCACAGACTTCTGGTTTGGGTCACCGTTTCCTGAGCAACACAGGTCTACACTGTGCTATGTATTACGTAAGCAACCTAGAGATGATTGAAAGTACATGGGAGGTGTGTGAGGGCTGGTTTTTAATATGAAACTTGAGCATTAGTGGATTTTGGTGTCTGCGAGCAGGCCCAGGAACCAGTCTCCAGTGGATACTGAGTATAGATGCTAGCAAAGGACTGTCCAGAAAGAGAAAGCCTGGGTCCCTGGCTTGAGGGCAAATCTGTCATTTTAGACTTGGGAGTACTGGGGGGTTTTCTATGCCCTGCCCATTCCTTTCCTGTGGTCCCTTCCATTGGAGCCCTCAGCCAGCCATTGCTCCTTGATTTCTCTTCAGATTGAATCTTTTGCCTTTTAGAGCAATCAGCTACCACAGCCCAGAAAAATGGAGAGCTGTGCCAAGCCCCAAGAGCAGGGCTGGCTCACAGCATCAGCAGAGACTCTTCTGGAGCTAAAGAGAGGAACCAGGGCTGAGGATTGTAGGTTCACACTCTAGGTATTCAAATAACACAGGCACACCCACAGGTGTGTGTGTGTGTGTGTGCATGAGCGCATGCTGCTCTGAAGGTTGTTACTGTAATTTATCCTTAAAAGTCTTTATTTGTGCAAATAGCTCAGATCAAAACCAAAGAATGTTTTAAATAATGTGGATCGTTTTTTATTATACATGTGGACACATTATCTTTGACCTAGAGACAAAAGAAAAATGAGTTGTTTTCTGTCTCACACATCCTACGCATGTATTACCTGTGTTAACAATAAATGTAATCAACTTCCTGACAAGTAATTGTTCAAGCTAAGCAAGATAAAGAGCACACATAATGTAACAATGAAAACAAATAAGTAAAGCAATCAATCAGTAAACAAAGCATGATTATTTGAAATTGTCTTAATTTGGGAGGGAGTAGGACCAGGGCATCATCATATAAAAATCCAAACTTAGGGCCAGGGACTTAGCTCAGTGATTCCACCACCTGCCTCGCAAGTGCAAGGTCCTGAGTTCGATCCCCAGGACCTTCCCTCCCAAAAATCCATACTTTAGGGCCCTAATTACTGTTAAATCATCATTTTCTCCAATCACTTTGAAGATTTTGCTGCTGTTTAAAATTCAGTATCACCTTCCAGGAGTTGGAGATAATAAAGGCTTCCTGGGTGGTGACAGTAGAAACAGGAATGAGCTGATGCAAAGAGATGAGCTGAATGTGGGGATGGAAGGATGAGAGAAGGCATAAGGGCTGCCAAGTTTCCTTGGGCTGCCTCACTCAGGGGGTCAGAGGGGCTCAAGGGGCCAGTTCTACTGGGAGGGAGGTGATGGACCCCATGTTTATAGAAGCCCCTTATGTTCCAGCCACAACAGTCACCTTCAGTTTGTTTCCAAACCACATCTCCTTTGTCTCTTCTTTCTGGAATTTTCTACTCTCAGATCTTCCCTTAGTTCAGATTCCATGTGACCTCTTCAGAAAGCCCTTCCTTACCACTCAGTGTGAGGTACACCTGGTCTCCTGCATCTACTCCACATAACCTGAGTTTCTTTGTTTATTTATCAGGGTATCTGAATTCTCAGAACCTGGGTCAGTGCTAGCTACAGAGAAGGCACTGTTGGAGACCACAGGTGGCCAAAATCTGCTGATAGAGGAAAGTGTGGGTCTTCACCTCAGGGAAGGCTGTGAAGACAGAGGCTGGTATATAACCATGGAGGTCAAATGGCAGGAACGAATGCTCTCCTTATGACCAATTTTTGATAGTGAGCTCAAGCTAGTGTAGAAAAATGCTCCCCTAAAAAGTATTTTCCTAGAAGAAATTGCTGAAGTGTTTCATTGTCTTTTCTTTGAGGAAAGTTGGTACAGCTTCGGTTGCCTCCTATAAGATTGTGTACATGTGTAAAACTGGAAAAACAGGAATGAAGAGAACAACTAAAAGTTCATGAAGGTAGGGCCAGGGATTTAGCTCAGTGGTTCTGCCACCTGCCTTGCAAGTGCAAGGTTCTGAGTTTGATCCCCAGTACCAAAAAAAAACGTTCATGAAGGTGTTCTCAAATATCTTTAAGCTCTCCCCCAGGTACCAGCTGCCCCAGACCTTCAATAAGAGGACTAACAACATACTTGTTGGTCCCTGTGTACTGATAGAAAGGGAGCTCTGGGATATAAAGTCAAGACAGAAGTCAGAGCAATGGAAGTCATATGCTACCTTTTGCATTAATGAGGTGGATGGAATAAAGAATACACTTATGTTTGAACCTGGAGGGATACAGAAGCAGCTAATCAGAGTGTTTATACATTCAAGGCAAGTGAAGTGGAGAACAGGTACCAGGGTGGGAGTCAGACTTCTCAATTCTCACCTTTCCATATTGTTTGCCTCTCAAACCATGTAAACATATGAGCAATTTTTAAAAAATTAACCCCAAAAATTTAATGATTCTTGCATATAACTGATTGTAAATGAAGCCTTGTGGCTCAGTGACTACCTCATCAAGATTTGGGTCAGGTAATATTGAAGATTCGGGCCAGGAGGGCTTCTGTCAGCATCTTAGAGTAAAGCACATGAATGAGAAAGGCCACATTTTCCTCATATCTTGACAGACTAACAGGATTGGAGACTGAACAATGTTTATAACTCTGGAGGTGGGCTCCTGATTTGGTTTTCTTCTTAGGAATCATAAAAAATACTGCACAGAGAATGATAAAGACTAATTATTCTTCCTCTTATGAATAACAACAGGACAGTAGAAAGCTACCTAAGCTACCTGAGGTTGAGTATATCTGCATCCTGATGTAAGCAGGGAGACAGCAGGTTATCTCTCAGCCTCCTGTCCACTCAGTTCTCTTATTTGTTTCTTAGTAGAAAAACATGAAAAACAAAGTATATGTCCATCAATAGGTGTTTAATTCAAGAATTAAATAAATGTAGTTCATGAATAAGTGATACCCCATGTGGCCATTAAAAAAGATGCTACGCTACAAATTCTAAGCAACAGAGACATGGCTGGGGGTATCACAATCCCCAACATGAAACTATACTACAAAGCTACTGTGATAAAATCAGAATGGTACTGGCAAAGGAACAGACCTGAGGATCAGTGGAATAGATTAGAGGATGCAGAAAAAACTCCAGACATACTCAGCCACCTCATCTTTGACAAAGGAGCCAACCACTCTCATTGGAGGAAAGATAACCTATTTAATAAATGGTGTTGGAAAAACTGGATTTCAACCTGCCAAAGATTGAAACTAGACCCATACCTATCACCAGGCACTAAACTAAGATCGAAGTGGATTAAAGATATAAATATTAAGACAGAAACACTAAACTTGCTGGAAGATAAGTTAGGTAGAACTCTTGAAGACATTGGCGTATGAAAGGACTTCATGAACAAAACCTCAGTAGCATGAGAACTAGCATAAAGAATCAACAACTGGGATCTCATCTTATTAAAAAGCTTCTGCACTGCAAAAGAAACCAACAGAGCTAAGAGACAACCTACAATATGGGAAAAAAAATTTAGCAGCTGTACCTCAGACAAAGAAAGGACTGCTATCTAGAATATATAAAGAACTGAAAAAAATCAGACCCCCCAAACTCAAAGACCTAATTCAAAAATGGGCATCTGAAATGAACAGACATTTCTTAGACAAAAAAGTAAAAGCAGCAAACAAATATATGAAAAAATGTTCAACATCACTGGTCATTTGAGAGATGCAGATGAAAATAACACTGAGATTCCACCTCACCCCACAAAGAATGGCTGCTATCAAAAAATCAACCAATAACAAATGCTGGTGGGGGTGTGGGGAGAAAGGAACCCTTCTCCATTGCTGGTGGGAGTTCAGACTGGTGCAACCACTGTGTAAGTCAGTATGAAGATGCCTCAAAGAACTAGGACTGGAGGTCCCACTTGACCCAGTTATTCCCCTACTGGGTATCTTCCCAAAAGAATTAAAAGAATCATAACACAGCAATATATATGCACCCATGTTCATAGCGGCACAGTTTGTAATAGCTAAAGCTTGGAAGCAGCCCAAGTGCCCATCAACTGGAAACTGGATAAAGAAAATGTGGTTTTTTTTATAAAATGGAGTACTACTCAGCCATAAAGAACAAATACTAGTCATTTGTAGCTAAATGGATGCATATCGAGGCCATACTCTTAAGTGAAATAAATAGGACACACGTGTAAATACTGAATAGTTTCTCTAGTATGAGAAACTGATAGTGTAAACAAGGGTTACAATGATTAAAATGAATAATTGATAATTTGAAATAGGAAAAAAGGTCCAAAGATGAAGGGGTGAAGGGAGGGGAAGGGGAAAGGAAAAGACGGAAAGGAAAAACTATGAGAAAAGAAAAAAAAAATGGAAATGATGTCTATGTAAATAGGGAAGGGTGGAAGGGGTGAAGGGCGCACAGGTAATGGGGAAAAAATAAGAACCAAGATACATCATGTTCAGGTACAAACACCCAATGATAAATGTAAACGAATTGTATACATAAAATGTACCAATAAAAGAACTTAAAAAAATAAAAATAAAAAAGATGCTACAATTGATCACATACCAAATGATCTAGCAGATCTAGCCCTCTGTGTATGTGTATCTATACCCATAAGGAATATGTTTATCTAGTCACCAAAAACACGTACAACAATGTTCATAGCAGCTTAGTCATAGTAGTTCCTAACTGGAAATGATGCACACATGCCCACCAATAGTAGACTAGATAGAATATAGTTAGAAGTCACAGAATAGAATGCCACATAGCCATCAAGGTGGATAAGCAATATATCTAACAGTGTGCATGACTCAACTTCCATAAGCAGAATGTTGGGAGAAGGAAAGAGCAAGAAAGTATATTCTCTATGATTCTATTTATATAAAATTCAAAAGCAGACACAGCTAATTCCAGGCTGGTGGAATTCAAGAGTGTTTTTTTGGAAAGGGATGGGGGCTGGGAGGAGGCAAGAAAAGCTTCCTGGGTGTCAGAAAGGTGCTTGCTACAGGTCACCTGGTCGTTTTCACTTTATAAAAATTCACTGTGCTGCACACATACAACTTGTGCACTTTTCTGGGTGTTTCACATCCAAAAGAATAAAAGGAGGAGGCAGAGGAGGAAGAAGAGGAAGAGAAGGGATGATGCAGCTCCATGTGTACTGACATGGAAGAGGAAAGCTCATTGATGTTAACTATATTCCATTTCTGTTGAGCTGCAGACCTCCAACTATAAGTGCCTATGTGTATAGAAAGTGATCCCAGAAAGATCTCTCTGAAGAACTGTAACACACCTTTATTAAAAGCTTACTATTGTTCCTTGGAAGACACAAGGTCACTGTCACTCCAAAGTTAATAAAACAGCAGATTATTCTTAAAAAAAAAAAGAAAGTGATCCCAGGACAACAGTTCTCATGGATGTTAGCAACATTTACCCCTGAGTAAGATTTGAAGTTTGTTTTCTTTGTATCTGTTTATATTTGTATACAACATATATATAATTTCATATTCAAAAAATGGTTATGTTTTAAAATTCCTCCTTTATTAAAAAGAAATAACATCCACCTTATCCAGACACAGGAGCATGTGCCTCTATACCAGCTACTTGGGGGGACCTGATGCAGAAGGACCACTTGAATCTAGGAGTTGGAGACCAGCATGGGCCAAAGACTTTCCCTAGAAACAAATCAGTAGGTACCACAAATCTATCAACAAGGGACATAACGTGCATTGTGTGCACTGAACACACTTTGCAATTGCCCGGGTTCCTAAATCTTCCCAAGCCAGCACCCTTCACATCCACAGAAGCCATACACCTAAGGTAGAATCTTCGGGCAGATGAAGGGGAGAGGCCTTTGTCTCCGAGAACTAAAGGTACTGCCACAACATTTTAGGCTATCTGTACTTCCTTCCTTGGAATCAGGAAGCAGATGGGTCCTTTTATGAAACAAAAGTACTCTCCCTATTGTTTCTCTTTCTTCCTCCTCTACTCCAAATTCCCCCTACATGCTACCTCTCAGGCTCAGGTGGAGAGAATTCCACCTGATTATCCCCAGCCCTGCATTCTGGCTTAGCAGAGAATTTCCCATTTCTCCCTCATCATCCTTTCCCACCAAGAGCCTCTTCCATGGGTCCACATACTCGAAATTCTTTTAATGGGTGATTCTAAATCAAAGCCCAAGCTTAAAATGTAAATAACCCTGGGTGACTCGACACATGGCCTTAATATTCACATTAAGGTGTAAATGTCTAATGTGATTTCTGAGGAGGTGGACATGGATGGAGAAAGAGAGGCGGAAATCTGGGCAGCTTGCTGAGGTACCTTTGTTCCCACCCTCAATCCCATCAGACCTGTTTAGGAGATCCCAAGCTACCCAGAAGCAGAAGGTAGTCATGCCATTCAGGCCAGTTCTATATCCATTCCAGACTCAGGATTACAATAATTTGGGAGGGGTCAACCAAGTCAGAGCCCCAGATGGCAGAGGAGCTGCTTTAGCTTAAGACTCTTAACTCTTTCCTCAGGGCAGGAAAGGTTGGAGACAAAGAAGGATGAGGCATTCCAGGCCCAGTACATAACCTTGATCCAAAGTCTACTTGTGGCTTGAATTTTTTTGTAAATCAAAGCCTCCAGTTTTTCTTCACTTTCTTAGCTAAGGACATGTTTCCTAAGATGCATGGAAAAATAAATAAATAAAAGGCACCGAATCGGGGATTGTGTGACAGCGTGTGTCACTTAAACCCGCTGGAGGCAGGCAGGATCGCTGCTTTACTAACCTCACTTTCCTGCACCTCTCCCCTGGAATACTGTCTTTCCAAGATCATCTCATACTTGGAAAACTTTGTCTAATTATCATCATACATGATGGGCCTATTGCCAGCTGCTTCTTATTTTTACTTTAGATTCTTTCCAGGGTGTTTTTTTTCCCTTGGGGGCGGGCATTGGGAGAGAGGAGTGCCTGTTTTTGCTATTACACAGAACTGATTGGATTTCCTTTTATAATCACAATTAAACTTCCAGACCTGATCATATGAATATTTCACATTTAGATTATCTGAATGCGCACTGGATTGGTGGATCTCATAAAACCTCCCAAGTTTGAAAGCCAGGAGCTGACCCATGAGGTTTGAGCAAGTCATTCTAAGGGACATAAGGAGCACAGAGGGACTCGGAAAGCCCAAGGCACAGTCTTCTCTCCATCAGCAGAGTGCCAACTGTAGTTAGCGCCAAGAGCATGTACTGCAGTCCCAGGAACAGGACTGGAAGTTCCATGAGAACAGGGCCTTTGTCTATCCTGTCCCCCGCTGTTGCCCCAGCACCTGCTCCATGTCTGGCATTGCAGTTGATGAGTAGCAAATCCTTGTCGAATGATGGATCAGCCTTTGCCACCCACTCCCTACAGTGGTGGGGTTGGAAGAAAGGACAGGCATATTTCATAGAATCTATATGTGAAGCAGGGTTGTCAAGTGTTCAAACTAGTCAGACTAGCAGCTGTTCTAAAAGGACTACATACAGCACTCTGGCTGGAGGGAATTGTGTTAGGAGCAGAGTGTAAAGGGGGAGGTCTATGAAGTTAAATCTGGTTGTCACCTTGACCTGCAACTTCAGTGATGATATGTATATGTCCCAAAGTGGGAGCATCTTCTTCAAGCATCTGAAACCCATTGCAAGTGGAGCCCTAAATTAACATTCACTGCTCTGCCACTGTGAGCAACAGTCAAGGTGGCTCACTCCTCCTCCCTGACGGATGTCGAGGTTCCATGGACTACCAGCTCTCTCTCATAAAATGTGTTGGGGTGCTGAAGGGGTTAATCTGTGCACTAATCAGACCTCAGGGAGACTCAGTAAGAATCTAACAGCTAATACCAATGCGCATTTAAGAAAGAAAAATGTACTTTTATGTTTATTATTCTTTTCTCTTTTGGGGGGAGGGTGAGAAAAGAAGACAGTAAGGGGGATATTAACTCAAAAATCACTGCTTGCTTTCTATGTGCTAGAAATTAAGTTTACAACCCAGAAGAGGAAATAGGACAAATGCCAAAGGACTCTTGAGCACATCTACCAAAGTGGTAGGTGCGGGAGACAGGGCACTGAGTAGGTGTAGACAAGATCGTGGAGGCTGACCAGGGAGATGGGAAAAGGGTATGCCAGGCATTGAAAGATTTGAGAAAGTTCTGGGGGCATGAGAGCCAGAGGGGTAATGATCATGAGACAGAGGACCATGGGGAAGGGGGTGGGGTGGGGGTTGAGGTCATCTCAAGGAGAGGTGAGTCAGACAGGCAGAGGGCCACAGCCAAGCCACCAACCCACTAACCAGTCAGCCCACCAGCATCCACGGTGGCTCTGGAGGGTCCTTGATCCATCAGCAGTCTGCAGCCTGGTGACTCAGCGGCAGAGGAAAGCTGGGAGCGGGGCATACTCAAGCAATGATGTGAGTTGGGTGGTCCTCTTGGAGTCAAGAGGAGTCAACAGGCAAACAGAGAGGGGCTGGGGGCAGAAGTGAGCAGGCTTTTCACAAAAGCTCATTTTCTCCAGAACAACTAAAACAAAACACCTACTAGCAGCTATTGCCAGTAGGGAGGGGAGTGAGACAGATTTTTCCAGTTCTACCATTTTGGATATTTTGAGTTTTGACCTTCTTGCATATATTGCCTATTATAACAAAAATCTGCAATGTTGGGACCCAGGGTCAACTTTGTTTTTGCTAGTGTGAAAGTCCAGCCTGGGAGAGGTGTTGAGGATGCTCAATGTTTCACTCCCTCCCACCCGCTATCCCCGAGCCCAGCAAACTGAAGGTTTTCTTCCTATGTTAGGGCTTCTATTTCATTTCCGCCAAGTTCTCAGTTTCCTTTGAGATGCCTAGGGATCGTGGACATATTAGCTAGGTCAACTCTTAGCTGGGCATCAGCGTCAGAATCTGGTGAGAGGAGAGCATGCCTGAGAAAGGAAGGGAAAGGCTTGTTAGGAGCAGCAGCGGTGGAGAAAGGTTCCTGTCACTCCCCAGAGCCAGTACTGATTGTTGTCAACGTTCCTGCTACTTAGAAAAAGCCTAAGAGGTGGCCTGGTTCTGGCAGGCCACAGTCCCCAGTTGAGGCCAACACCACGGCTCCCGGGGCTCTTCCTTGAGCTTGAAGGATGGTCCCACTGCCTCAAGGTGGGTCAGCCACACATCCTGACCTGGGATGCAGTGGCCAGGCCTGCTCCCCACGCGCCTCAGAAGCTACCCATTCCTCTCCAATCTTTCTGGCATCTCCCATCACAATCCCTTTATCCTGTACCGTCCAGCCCGGTAGACCAGGGAGCCCTTCTGCCGCTGGGGGAAGAGAGCCGGAGTGGGCTGGCAGGGTCGTGCAGCCGAGCCTCCCAGCCGCTTCCTGTCTGGCTCGCCTGGGTCCCTCGTGGGCTGGCAGTTCCAGTGGGGCGGGGACCGGTAGGGCTCGCGCTCCGCAGGGTTCGAGCGCTGCTTCCGCCCAGTGGGTACAAATCCGAACTGTCCTAAACGCATCTTTCCCTCCTTATAGTCTGTTAAATTGACTAATAAACTCAACACAGCGTTCTCTGTGCGGCTTCAAAAAACTCGATAATTTCGTTAGAAAACGTTGAAATCCAACCCCAAAGTATTCAGCCCAAATGTTTGGTTAAAGTAACCCCGTGGGTTAATAAACTAAACAAAGGCAACCCATGCAAAACTGGAGCAATGAAAACCAGGCTAAATAAACGAAGGGAAGTTTATAAGAACCCTTTCGGAGAGAGAGAAAAAAAAAGAGTAAGAGAGAGAGAGAAAGGCACCGGGCAGGGAGGTTTAATGTGAAGCATGTGAGCGGGGCTCAGTTTACAGGTACGAGGGCCGGCGGCGAAGAGCGCAGTCGGGCGACCTCGCCGATGCGGGTGGGTCTGCGCGGCCCGCCCGGGAAACCCTACCCGGAGCTGAGAGCGGCCTGGCGGCGCTTTCCAAAGTGGGAGCCCCCAGCGCTCCGCGTGCCCCCGGGCCCCGCAGCCCTGCACCCCGCGCAGTGCAGCCCTGCGCCCGGCAGCTGCAGCCCTGTGCCCGGGGGCCTGTAGCGTGCGCCGAGGGACGGGCGCGACCCGCCATCCTGCGGCGGAGTCTTCCCCACCGGGAAGGCAGCCCTCTCTCCCTCACCGAGAGCCCCGACTTGGGGACATTGTGCTCTGGAAAGGCAGAAATAGGGGGGTCCTGGTTCCCGCAGCTCTTGCCCCTCCCTCCCTTCGCGCCCATGGGCTCTGGCTGTGGAGTAACAAAGCCAATTGACTCCCCAAGCAGCTCTGATGAAGTGGAAGGCAGGTGGGTGGACAGAGGTTTCTACAACTGGCTTCCTTTTGCCTATACAGTCCTAGGAGGTAGAAAGGAGAGAGAAGTGGAAAGGCTAGGTCCAGAAATTAGGAGCCATTGTTTTTCCCGTTTCAGATTCAAGCGGTGAGAACAGCCTCCCTCTCTGCCCTGCCCAGGTCCAGCCATGAAAAGAAAAAAGGGGGCCAAAGAGTGGGTTGATTTTCCAGACCACTCTAACTTCCTTCTCCCGGGGCTCCTCGCCCCCTGTCCCCTAGGATTTCTAGGAGGGGCGGCCCCGGCCGTCGGAGCCGATTCTGGGCGATCCACTAGGAGATCAGAGGCAACACAGGTTCGGTGTTAAATGAACCTTCAGGCCTCGGGACAATGGCGCGGACCTCACACGGGGGCACCGCGCCTTCCCTAGACGCGCTCGGCCCCAGCCGATCCTTTATTGCACGTGGTGAATCCCCCGCTCCTAAGGCAGCCCAACCAATGGGCCGACGGGGGACAGTGGGGCTCGGGAGATGCTTTGAAAGGAGGTGTGGGTTTTAATTTTTAAAGAGCATAATTGGAGAAGGGTTATTTTTTCCCTTGGTCGAAGGGGTGGGGAGAGAAGAAAAAAATCAGGCGAAACACAACACATTTATCTATCAACCGCTAGACAAGACAAAGAGGTTTTAACAACAGTTTGAAAAGAGCGGCCTGTGAATGGTTACTATTCAATTTGTATTTTATTCCCCGCTGGTCATGGAATTGAGATCAGAAGAAAAAGTGAAAACACATGGCCGAGGTCAGGGGATCAGAGAACCACCACACACAGCAAAGGGAAGGGAATGCAATGGGAACTCGTGTGAAGAAATGGATTATATAAACAGAGCTTACGATCGCCTGCGCCCCATTATCCTATAATTTACCCCGCATGGGAGCATAGAAATATATTAAACTAGTGATAGGTTTTACCATTTCTTTACAACCCAGACTCGTGCCAATCAAGCCTACTATATACTTTGAGACATGTTTAGAATTCTTGAACTAATGTGTTTATTTTAAATATCACAGGGAAATTATTACATCACCAGAAAATAATGCCAGAGCGGGGGTCTGCAGCCCTTTTGAAGTCCTGCTGCAAAGAAACATGATTTTAATTACATAATCACTTTGAAACTATAATTATACAATAAACGATGAGGATTAAGTGGGAAGTATAGAGTACATTAAAAATTGCTTAGGTCTTGAGAAAACAAACTGAACATGCAGGGGAAAAGAAAAAGATGAAATTCGAGGTCCTGGGGAGGATAAATCCTACCGTGGCCTTCTGACTGGTGGGGATGGGAGCCTGGGGCTCTCTGCCTGGGCTAAGGGCCAGGGCGAGAGGTGGCCTGAGTTGAGTAGCTGAGCTAAAAACCAGTAAATCTGAGACAGAATCAAAGGATTCTGTGAAAAAAGATGACTCCGCGTGCGTCTGCTAACCTTTCTACACAAAAATAAAGTTGCTTTGGCCTTTATGAAATGCATTTATATCAAAAACTGTCATTCATCAGGAGTGCCACAGGGAGGCTGAGAGTTGCCAAAGACTGTTTCTTTTTTTCTTTTTCTTTTGCCCTTCTCTTCCAGGAACAAAGGCATCCAACAGGAAATCTTAGCGGGTGCCCAGCTGCCCACTAGGAGTTTGTAAACAACCTCTCAGCACAACTTTCCATAATCCAAGGTGCATGCACACTCTCCGCCTGGCTCCAGCTTTCTGGCCTCAGGCCCCTTTCCCGAAAGCTGCCTGCCTCACCTCTTAAATTTGCTTCTGTGTTTGCATTTCCGGTGAGGCCAAGGGCAGGCACAGCCTTTTTCCCTAAAATATAGAAACTTGGCTCTGGCCAGGTGGTATCAACATGTGTCTCTCTTCCTTCAGCTTCCAAGAGCACCTAGAACTTCTGCAGAGCCAGGCACAGAAACTGGGCATGGTGCTGTCCCTGCTCATCTTCAGATCCTGCTTTCAGGCGATACACTAGAGGCCCTGGGATGAAGGTTCTAGGTTCTGATATAGAATCCAGACCGCATGTGTTTAGGAAACTGCCATCACCAGCATTTGATAACCTCAGATCGCCTTTAATATCTCATAGCAAGCACCTTGGGTGCCTGTGGTTTGGAATGTGGGCGCCTGGCCCAGCCACATTTTACACATATAGTGTTCACTGCCACCTTGCCAGCCACAGGGGAGAGGGCACTTCAGTGAAGTGGCCACTCCAGCTTTTTGCTCAAGCAGAAAATTATAATTGAAGAAACAACGACCTTCAAATTCATGCTCAAATGAAAAGATGTTTCTCCAGGAGCTTAGACTAGAGATGCTGGGAGAGAGTTGGGCACCATGGTCGCTCCTAACTTTGCCCAGTCCCCTGCAGCGTTAAGCCAAAGACCTTCTTCAGCTCTGAACCCTTAATGTTAAGACATATCAGCACCGCATTCGTCTGCAGCAGACCATCAAAGACCAAGAAAAAATACAAGAGAAATAAAACAGTTCATCCAGAGAGTCCTACTGTGAGCATGTTTATATTTTGCTTTTCTAAGCCTAGGATATAATTTATTCACTGCTCTTTGAAAACAAAAGTCCTGCCCTCACCTGGCAATGTTGACAGGCTGCTTTCAAAACCGCTGAGGAAATCACAACTGAGGGCCTGAAGTGCAACATGCAAATATGGTTCTTTCCTGGGATAAGAGTAAAAGGGCCAAGATTTAGAAAACAGATAGGAGGGGAAATCAGACTCGTCAGGAGTCACAATAATACTAAAAAGTATTACTTACCATCTTTCACAATACAATTTACCTACAGTACCTTATTTGGTGCTACAGCAATGTAGCAGGTACTTTATGAATAATATCAAGTACTTACACAGTGTTTATTACATACTCTAGCACTGTGGTGTTTTGCATTCATTTCTTCCTCATAACAACCTCATGTAGGTAAGAGAATTCTTTTCCCAGTTTTACAGATGAGCAATTGAGGCACAGGGAGACGATAACTTAGTGTGCCCCAGATCACCTGACCATAAATGACAAGATGGGTCAGAATCTACACTTTGAGATCTTGGCCAGGACACAATACCCTCCAAAGAAATGCAGACTGGGAGAATTTGGGGCTTACAGGAAGTTCCCGTGACCCGCCAGGATCGGATTCCAAGTCATAGTGAGTAGGGGCTGTGGAGCATGGCCGAGGTCCACAGAGCCACCCGAAATGCACTGAGATCCAGGAGTTGTCCTTGAGGCCAAGAGCAAGGACAGAGCACTGCGCCTAAGTGTCAGGGTCAACGGTGGAAGAGTCCAGAGGGCACTGGGCTGCTTCCTCCACCGCGTACCCCCAGGGTCCTGGGCAGCAGTTGTTTTCGCAGATACATCGGAGGAAACACCAAGGCGGGGCATCTGCCGGACGCCTCCACTTGGCTCTCTGGAGCGCAAGGAGGCGCAGGGGACTGAGGATCGCAGGGCCTGCCAGACTGAGGGGAGAGGCTGAAGAGACTGGTGGGGAGGGGCTCAGCCCGCACTCCTCCTCGCGCCCGACCGCGCTTTGCCCAGAGGGCGTCTATGCTGGCTGCGCGCTCCTCTCCAGGACGCAGCACTTCTGGCTTCTCCGGGAGGCTCTGGAACCCGGCGCCGGGCATGGCCTGGGCGCTTCTCCGCGATGCGTTCAACTCCAATCGGGACCAAGCTGAGGAGGGCTAGGCAGGGGAAAGGTCCCAGGAGTTGGCCCGAGGGAGCAGTTTGGAAGTTGTGGTTGTATACAACTGTCTGACGCCACTAAGCCTTCCTATTAGTTGGAGCCTCCTGCGGGCAGGTCCAGGCTCTTGGAATGAGTGCTTTGTCTCATTTCCTCTTAGTAGCTGGAAAGTGGCAAGGCAGAGGTGACCGTCCTACTTTGAGGAGACATTGTCCAGGTCACATAGCACAGTGCCGGGCATCTCTAGGGGAGTCACAGCACCCCTTTGCTCCCATCTCACAGGAGGAAGGCGTCGAGAGGGTAACCACCCTGGAAGACTTGGCCAGTATCGGCCCAGGTCTCCACTAGAATGCTTGTGCAGCAGTTGCCAGCCAGCAAGGAAAACTTTCGTTTTTCTGCAGACCTCTCAGAGCCCAGTATTTCAGAAAAGCCCAGGGTGGGAGCTCCAGGCAGAACTGAGGAAGAGCAGGGTAAGGGGCAGGAAGGTCTTTCCTGAAAATCCAAAAGGCAAAAGGACCCCTACAAAGCTTCCAGGCTACAGTGGGGAAGGGAGCTTTATTGTTACTCTACTCCTAGAGAAGCTAATTACCTGAATGCTGACTCCTTGCCTGGTGCTATGCTGAGCTCTTTATAGATGTTTTTCCATCTTGGCTGCACATGGGGATTGTTAGGGGAATTAAAAAATATGATGCCCAGAGTAATAAAATCATCATTTCTAGGGACAAGACCAAGACATGTTTAAAAAAAAAAAAGTTTCCTAGATAATTCCAATGTGCAGCCATGTTTTGAAAAGTACTGCTATAGGGAAACTCTCAACCCTCACAGCTCCACCTGGCTGATACCTATTTCCTAGATAAGAAAGCTAGACCCAGGTCAGCCCAGAGACAAGCACAGGTTAGTCTGGTGTCAGACTGCAGGCATTCAGCCTCTGGGGGTCCCCTTTAGCCCCCTCCCCTGCCCTGCAAGTTTACCCCACTGGGAAACACCCTGAAGTCATAGCTGGAAGAGGTAGGAAGACCAACAAAGTCCCAGCTGCAGGGCAGAGAACCATCTCCACTCAGGGTCTTGAAAGAGAAAGGGGCAGTATGGAAAGAACAGGAAAAGAAGAGCTCTGGAGTTTAAGCAGAGTCAGAGAAGGTCTGTGTTTGAGAAGGGGGTGGAGAAATGGAGAATGAATCTTTTGAATCAAACTTTTCTCACAGCTTGTCTTTTCATGAGTCAGGTTCTTGGTGGGCCATACATTCACTAGTTATGATGTAAAGAACTTCAACAGCATAGGGGCCAGAGTTGTGATTTATTATCCCAGAGGACAGTTGTTATGGCTTGGATCTAAAATGTCCCCCAAAGGCCATGTGCTGGGGCCCTGGTTTCTAGTGGATGGGCTTTTGGGAAGTGATTGGATCATAAGGGCTCTAATTTCATCATCAGATTAATCCATTGATGGATTTACAATTTGATGGCAGTATTGGGAGGTAATGGAAATTTAGGAGGCAGGGAGTAGTTGAAGGGAGTGAGTCATGGAAGCATGACCTTGGGGACTGACTATATTTTGTCTCAGGCCCCTCTCCTGTCCTTTTCTCTCCTCTCCTCTCAATCTCGATTTCTCATTTTTTTTCCTGGCTACCTTGAGGTAATTAGCTTTCTTCCCTTATGAGTTCTATGCCATAATGTTCAGCCTTACCTCATTGACCATGGACTGAAACCACTGAAATTATAACTTAGCAATATAGTACACTACAGAGTATTGGTTGTTTTCCCTCAAGATTGTGGGTCTGACTGGAAGCTGTGGCTCCCCTTTCTTGAGAGAGTATTAGACTATGAATTACTACCCTGAGGAAGAGAACAAAATTTTCAATCCAAAATACAGTTTTTACTCAATACACATTATTATAAAATTGAAAAATTCTGCATTGAACCATAGTAAGTCAGGGTCTTTCTGTAATCATGGCTGGGCCTATCCAGATAGATTAAACCAGTAGCTCAAGTGATAATACCTATACATGGCTATGATTCTAAAATGTGGCTAACTTGGGAGCAATTTCTATAGATGCTTATAGAGAGATCGTGGAGAGGCCAGAGGTCTGCTTGGAATTTTAGAGACAAGTCTGTCTGGAGATCCAGATCTGAGGTTGAAGCCATCGGGGTGCTTGTAATGGAGCAGGGAAAGGCAGAGGGTCAGAGATAGCTGAAGGCAGAACTTCAGGGGAGCCCAACACCAGGAAGGTAAGAAGAAGCCATGAGAGAAACTGAAATGGAGGAACTTGAGATACGAGAGAAAAGCCTGGAGGGATGGTCTCCTGGTGGTCAAGAGAGAAGAGAACAGATGTCCTCTGTGGCCAGAAGGGTCAACAGTGTCACCACCACCAAGCAGCTGATTTAAGATGAAGACTGAAGATTTAAGATGAAGATTGAAAAGTGTTTGTTGGACTTGGCATCTGAGAAGTCTTAGGTGGGCTTAGCAGGAAGAGTGCAGTGGGGTTAGGGAGCCACACCACAGTAGGTTAAGGAAGTGGAGGTGAGTTGAGAGGGACACTGATGCTCCTTTCAGCAAGCCAAGGATGCAGTTGTGATTAGGACACTTTTCCCTTGAGGCCGTGAGTACCTGCACACCACTCACGGGAAACACGAGGAATCTGGCTGCTGCTTCATTTTACTTTATAAATAGGGAACGCCTTATGAGTTTATGTGTTGTCCTACGCAGGGACCATACTACCCCTCCCTGTGTCATTCTAATTTTAGCATATATACTGCCAAAAGCAAGCATTGGCTATCATTTTTGACGCCTGGATGGAAGTGAGGTTCTCTGCCACAGTCCCAGACACATACACCAGCATGTATGAGCTATACATAACACAAGGAAGCCAAACCCAAACTCAGAACTAGAATGTGAAACCAATTTAAAACATGCTTGATTATTCTCCAAATCAGTGTCGAACTCAGGGTAAAATGGTCCACTGCAGCCAGGTGGCAAACTAAGCAAAACCAGCCGTGACTCCAGGCCGCAAAAATCAGTGTCAAAGTCTGCCAAGCCTTCGAGGCCTGACTTTGTCGCCTAACAGGAAACCCATGGAGAAAAACAACCTATACTCCTCCCCCAGGATGGTTGACCACTATAAGGAATCTCAGAGAGCCTACAATGAGAGAAAACCCACAAAAACACCAAAAAAGAAACAGAAGAACCCCTCTGTGAACAGCCTATCACTGAAAATGTGACTGAAGGCCTGGATGCTCAAGGAGACTTATCATCTCTCCTCCCTCTGCCAGCTTCCTCAGCAGAGGCCAGCTCTGCAGTGAGACAGGAGAGGGTGAGGGCCCATCCCCACACTGTCACCTCCCTTCTTCTCC
Organism: Heterocephalus glaber; assembly: GCF_053883595.1. NCBI lineage: Eukaryota > Metazoa > Chordata > Mammalia > Rodentia > Bathyergidae > Heterocephalus > Heterocephalus glaber. The sequence continues at coordinate 1,236,627 of NW_028258471.1, read as the reverse complement.
ACAGGGCTGCCCACTCCTTTTCGTTGACAGTGACTGTGTCAAGAGCCATTTGCACCGGAGGGGTTGCTAGGAGGGGCCCAGCAGGTTGCCAAGCTCTGCCTTAAGCAACCAAGCTGTGGGAAGCAGCTGGAGGGAGTCCAGAGCTCTGTCTCCTGCTTGGCTGCCACTGGCCACCAGGAGAGAACAAGGCCAGAGCCTAGTAGCAGCCCCCCGACCCTAGGGGAAGGGGGATGAATGGAAGCAGATATAAAGGGAAGTCTCTGTCTCGAGCTAGGTGTAGGTTAAAGGTCAGGTTCAGGTTATGGAGTCTTTAGAATTGCTATGCCTTCTGTGTTTTGTTCCGTTTTTTTTTTTTTTGAGTTTTTGCCATTGTTTTTTTTAAGGCAATGACGTTTATGTCCAGTGGATCCCTGTTGCCAGGCCCCAAAATACTTCCCTGCTATTTGTCTCTCTCTTCAGGCAATGGTCTGCAATTTTCCTCTTGCCCTGCAGCCACCACCATGCAATTTGCACCTCACTAATTTCCTGGCTGAGTCTTAATGGTGTCTGGTCACTGCTCCACCCTCCCAGAAAGCAGTGACCTGTTGCTGGTCCTGCCCAGCAGTTTTCTGGGCAAGTTTTTAGGAGCTGCATCTGACTGACCATCAGTGACCTGGAAGATCTTTCTCAGAAATTCAGCTTTGAAGAGTCACATGGAGAGGCGGATGCTCAGGTGACACAAAATCACCATATGGCAGCTTTCTCAAAACCCATGGTGTAAATGGAGCTGAGGTGGTTTTGGAGTTCTGAGCAGGCAAAAATTTGACATTTTACTTGCAACTGAGAGGGTGTTGCTTGGCAGCATTGCATGATTGACGCTCTTGCTTTCCAATTTTCTGCTCGCTGAAGCGTTAAAGGGCAATCCTGAAGTCACTATAAAGCCAACCATCCAGGCACAGAGCACTTAATTCCAATCTACAAATAAAAAGCTTTTATTAGACCTTTCCTTCTCATTTTGTCTTAGATCTTAAACTGTTTTTCACAGGCGCTTGCCAAAAATGTAACTGTAGCAGATGGTGAAGTACTTTTGCAGGTGGCAATTAAAACAGCTGAGTTTGTCTCCCCCCATAATGAAGGGTTAGGAAGACTATATATAAGTGCTGAGTAAACACCTCAAATTATTTATGCTTCTTCATTCTCAAGGCAGGGTGGTTTAGTGGAAAAATTCACTTGGGTTAGGTGGTAGAAGAACTAGTTTCTGGGACCGATTAGCTATGTGACCTCAGATAACTCATTTAGATTCTATAAGCCCTGCTTTCCTAATCTATAAAAATGAGAGGGTTGGACTAGTGAATAGTCAAGGGTGTTTATTGGTTAATGTTCTAGGATTCCATGATTCTGTTGTATAATGAAATCTATATTCACTCACCTCAATTAAATGTTATGGTTTGTAAGAAATAATTCTGTCTACTAGGAGGTGGGTATTCTTTAATTAAGCAAATATTTATTTAACAAATTCTATGGCGGGCACACTGTCATCTCTGAAAGACAGAGAAATGCATACAACTAAGTTCTTATTCTTAGGCATCTATGAATATCCAAGTCCATATCAGATGTGGCATACATCTTTTGGAAAGATAATAATGGAACTGAGTATGAAAACTTCCTCTGAGTGAGTGCGAGTGAGACCCAAACTCCTGCCCGAGCAATGGTCCTGACTCAAGTTTTGTCCTGATTTCTCCATTCATTACTTTATTTCAAAGTCATCTCTGTCCAAATATCTGGTCAGATTCTTCAAGTGAATTTATTTAGAAAATTTGCTCAGTTCAAAATATATGCAACTTGATATTTGATTCATTATTGATTTTAAGTTGCTCATGTGTGTGTGTGCATGCGTGGACTCATGTGTATGCACACATATGTGTATCTAATCACATTAGGTATATGCACCTGTTTGTGCTTTAAAAAAAAAGTCCTGTACCAGTATGTTTTCACTGCTACCTACATGTCCACATATTTAGCCACATCCACATGCCCCATGGATTTCTTGCCAGGAAGTCTGTGGAGCTGGTATCTGTGGCAATGGTACCCTTGCAGGGTCTCTCTCTGCTACCAGCTCCTGGTCCAGATGACTGCCCACTGGCAAGGGACCCTGCTAGGGCTGGTGACATAATTTGCATTGCAAAATGAAAATACAGATCCCTTGTTAGAAAATTCAAACATTTCAAGACAACAACTGCAGAACAAACATTCAACCACGTGCAGGGTCTTTTCAAGATTGCACATTTTCGAAGCCCATTCTGCCTTCCATTTTCCCTTTTTCTGACAAAGGGCATGGGACTGCTGAAGGCTGAAGGTCAGATCCCCCCACTCCCACCTCACCCTGCGCTGCTGTGCTTCTAGGCCTCTCCTTTAAGGCTGCTGGCACACTGGCAGTTCACACCAACCCTGCCTGGCTGACAAAGGAGAGGATGGCCCGACAGGATGCACAGGGATGGCTCTTAGTATCAGAGGTCTTCAAGGATTATCAGAGGTCATATCCAGCCTCCTTCTTTACTAGTGAGTAAACAGACCCAGAAGGCCCATGATTCTACCAAAAGCAGTTTGTTAAAGCCAAAGCTGAGGCTAAACCTAAGCTTGGATGCTAACCCAGGGTACTTCCTGCTAACACATACTTAGTCACATCTAATTCCCAAGGCCTCTGGGAATGCAGCCCATCTATACTAACACATATTTTTCTTCTTTAGAATAAAGTTCTAGAAACAGCTTTTATTTCTCCTTTTCTGGTGGAAGGTGAAGAAGGAGGACCTAGGTGTAAAGCCACCAAGTCTTCTAAGACTGTTGTCAGCATGTGCTCTCCTTAGGCCCTTGGCCCCACAGTGGCAGCTTCCTTCCCACAGTCAGACCCTAAAGTTTCCCAAGCCCCACCTCTCTGTCTTCCTCCAGTTTAAGGGGTTGACACCGTGGGTGTGAATGGGTTTTAGTCCCAGCCTGTAGGAACCTTAGAGCCTTCTAGAAAGCAATTGTTGAGAATGGGATGATAAGAGGGAAAGGGCAGAGAAGAATATCCCTTCTTTGGAGTCACAGAATCTCAGAACTCCAAATCTAGAAGGGGTGGCAGGTGCAGGCCCCAATTCCTTCATCCTAACTTGTGTCAGAGCCAAATTGGCAGGAGACATATCCAGAGTTACTGACCAAAGTCCATGGTTCCTGACTTCCATCCCCGTCTCTCTCTACTTTGCCATCCTGTCAAAAGCCTCTCCACTTTTGACCTTAAAATCTTTCTCTTGGGGATTTTCATCCTTCCAAGGACTCTGAATTAAGCAAATGGGTGCCCCAGCAGCCTCTGCCCCAAAGGTGAGCTGTTGCCAGTTGTATTGGGCTAGTGGAGAGCATTATCCATGGCTTCTAGGATCCCAGAGGCAAACTGGGCCAGCAAGCCACTAAAATCTCTGGACCTAGGCTTGGTGCTGGGGGCAGGTTCTCTGTCTTGGGCTCCAGCTGAGCTGGGAAACCTCCCTTGCCTCACATCTCCTCTTGCTAACCATCCCGATTCCTCTTGCAGACTCTCTACTGCCCTCTCTTCTGGCAGATTTGATGTCATCCTCATGGGTCTGGGATGATTTTCCATGGCACCTCCATGCCTCCAGTGTGAAGGTTCTGGCCAGAGAGTCAGTGAAGTCTCCCGGCCACTACAATGCACTCTAAAGGGCCGGAGAAGTGTCACTGTGTAGCACAAGCCATGGCATGGGCAGGAGCATGTGGCTGTGAACAGTCCCCTCACGGACAATAGGACTTTTATTTCTGGCCTGTCTCTGCTGGCAGTCTCTCTCTCACTCTCTTTCTTGGTCGGGTTTTGGTTTAAAGTTACTCTTTTAGGATTAACTTGGTGTTTTCTTTCCCATGCCGCCAGGGAAGTTTCTGTTTCCTAAGTGGAACATACACAGACAAGTCAATCAGTCAAAGGCCTCACCGGACCACAAGCGTTGGTGTTCAAAGACTTCTCTAAACCAGCCTGACAGATGGAGGCCAACCAAACTTCCCTCTTGCTGTGCAAAAAGGCACACTGTGCAGCAAGGTAATCTTAAAATTATTGTTGTCTACTAGGGATATGTAATTATAAGCAAGTACCCTTCTCCTCACCGACCCCCATGGTTTTTACAGAACATTCTGGAAGAACTGCTTATGAGGGGAGGGCTAAATCTGTTTAAGCAGGTTTTGGTTTATGCCCCTCATTTCTATGCCTTCAGTCACCATGAAGCTTGGGCACCAAACACATTCTCATCTCCTCTTCTCTGAAACTCAACAATGAAACAAGTGAAACAATCAAAAAGTTTTTTGGTTCCTTGGAACCCAGTTAAGAAGGGCCAGCTATTTTTTTTTAAAAGAAATGCTAAAAACTGTGGGAAGGAAAGGGCAGGGACTGGGATCTCTGAAATCAGTGAAGTTGTCTAGGAACTCAAAGGCTTTAACCCATTTATGCTGAAGATTGCAAATTTTAAAATTTTTTTCCTTTGGTATCAGGAATCGAACTCGGGACCTTGTGATTACAAAGCAGGTGGCAGAACCACTGAGCTAAATCCCCTGCTCAATTTTTAAAATTTTTGCATGAAATTCATATATGTTACCTAGAAAAATTCAAGGAATAAGAATTTGAGGAGAAAAATTTTTATTATGTTCCGTAGTTAGGTGGCATTCAAAAAATGGAACACTAGGCATAAAAGGATTAATCCTAAGATTACACTCTGGAGGGTTTATATGGGGTGGGTATAACCTTCTCCCAGCCATTCCCATGGCCAAGTGGCTGGCTCTCTAGTATTTTCTGCTTGGGGAAGCAGGACCTCCATAAATGTACCCAGTGTTTGAGCCCACAGCCTCAGCACTGGGGAGTTTTGTAAAAGTTACACCCTTGTAGGCCCACAATTCAATGTTAACCACACAATTACTTCATTCACAGCTACGTTCATACCATAAGAGTGAACGCATTAAGAACAAGGGGTATTGCTAGCTTTCTATCACTGTGACAAAGTACCTGAGAATAAGAACTGAAATGAAGAATGGTTTATTTTGGTTCATGGTTTCAGGAGTTTCAGTCCATGGTTGGCCAGTTCCTTTGTGTTTATGCCTGTTTTGAGGCAGATACATCAGGGTAGAGAGTGTAATGGAAGACAGCTGCTCATTTTGTGGAAGGCAGAAAGCAGAAAGAGGAAAAGAACCAGAGAGAAAGGGGCTGGAGGCAAGTTATAATCTTCAATGCCACATCTTCTATGATCCACTCCCTTCAACTAGACACTATCTCTTAAGAGCCCATTCAGTTATGTGATCTAATCACCTCTCTAGGCCCTACCTCTGAATATCACTGTATTGGGGATCAAGCCCTCAATAAACAGACACTTTGAGGATGCTTCATATTAAAACTGTAATGGGGACTTCTCTCAGTGTACCATTATCTTGTCCTGGGATTTATCTTTTTACATTTTCCTCTTATCATTATTAATATAAAAGAAACACCTACTTATAAAAAAGGCACAAAGTAAATAAAATACATTCTTTTCATCCCTCCTCCCTATTCCCTTCTCCCTAGGAGTAGTGACTGCTAAACTCTTGGTATATCCTTTAAGATTTCATACTTTCAATGGTACAGGTAAATGCTTTACAGCCAAGATTTTGTTAATGTTTTTAGCTCTTGTTTTAAAATTAGCTTTATTGAGATACATTTATATACAATAAAATTCACCTATTTAAAGCATATACTTGGATGAGTTTTGAAAAATATATGCATCTTCATAACTAAATTATGACCTTGAATATTTCCCAACAACCACAAATTCCCAGAAGTCCTTAGCTGGCAGTTCCCATTCCCAGCCAAGACAACCATGGATCTGGCCTCTGGTGTTATGGAGTAGTTTTACCTTCTCTAAAATTTCATCTAAGCAGAACCATGCAGTCTGTTTTCTTTTATCAGCATATTTCTGAGATTCATTCTTGTTGTGCTGTGTGTCTGTAGTTGGTTATTTTATATTGCTTACTAGTATCTCATTATATGGATTTAACATAATTTGCTCATTCACTTTTCTAGTGCTAAACATTTGAGTTGTTTCCAGTTTACAGCTATGTCAGATTGCCTGAAAAATTGTTATATTGTTGTTTTTAATCATGAAAAAATAGAGCAAATACAAATTTAGTTCAGGCCTATGATTCAGAGCTTAGTAATTAACAGGTGTATTTGTAAGGCAAATGTCTTTATGTGAGCAAGAAGTACAGATAGGCTGTTGATTATAATGATAATAATTATTAACATTAAATGCTGACACACTTCCAATTTGCAAACTCTATTTTCAGACATGATTCCAGCTACTTAGTAAATTTATTTTATAAGTTCCAGGCTCATAATATGTTCTCTTTTGATCCCACCTCCTCCTCTATGGTCCACAAGGAGGGCAAGCCTGACTCTGCTGGCCCCTGGACATGAGGAATTCTACTAATAGTTTTACCCATGAAACTGAACCATAAGCCTGCTTACACAGATCATTTAAGTCCTGACTTAGATGGAGTGCTAGGGCATTTAATAACAACTCCAAGAGTTCTGCTCTGTACACATTCATTAATTAAAAAGGATCTATTAAAACGAATCTTGAACAAAAAGGAAAGTAGATAGCACTAAAACATTTGCTGACTTCATGCAGTAATTTTGATGATGGAAGACATGCCACCCAAAAGCAAAATCATGGAGCACACTGGTAGAATAAACCTACACAGTTAAGCCATGATGTTCATGCTTCTAGCCAGCAATGCAATTTTCCCCTTGCTTGAATTATTCATTTCCTTTTTAATAGGTCACATCTCATTGATTTAGCATTGGGCCAGATGGGTGCAGATTATAGATTTGGTGTGGGGGAGGGAGGAGAAGCAGAAAACAGAGAGAACTTTATGGAAATATGGTGAGCCTGCTTTTTAATATCCAAGTACATGAGTATCAAGAATTGTGCCACATCTTTGATTCTTTTCCTATTATGGAAGGAATAAAGAATTTTCCCATGTTTATATATTTGAAATAATAATGAGAAGTAGGCTTGAAAATATTGTTCAGTGAATAGCATTTTTGTGCATATCTTATGAGAAAATATTACACATTTCATCACAAGGCTAAGGAAACTCCAGTGTAATGTGAAAAACAGACAATCCCTACATCTGTCAACAGGAAGAATAACTCACCAAATAAATACTTTATTCTCTAAAATGTAATAAAAAGACAATTCCCTAAGGTGGTTAGAGTCCTCCTTAGAAGATGTATTTTCTTTGTCTAGATTGTTACGTATCCACAATAACAGTTACAATGAATTCACAGGAAAAGCATTACTTGGCCACATCCTGTTAATTGAGATAGACAGACAGTTCTGGGATGAAGGGTAAGCTGTAACAACCAGTCTTGATGGAGTCATGTCAGAGTCTGAACTTCAAACTCTGACAGCAAGTGACTTAAAAATCTACTTAGAATCGCTTCTTGGCCTTTTGGCTAAGATCAAGTGTAAAAATTCACTTAGAATGCTGACTTCTTTCCACATATCACCTTTTATACTACAGTTCTTGATTTACCCAAAAGCTCACAAGGTAAGTGTAGCACTCAGTAAATATTTGTTGTACAAATAAACATTGAGCCTAATGTAGTTCTTAACAGCATGCTAACTTTTAAAATGGCATTTGAAAAATAACTTAGCATTGGCCTGGTGGATAGAGATCATTGCATCAGAAGTTAGGAAATCATCATGACCTTCAGCAACAGTGAACTGGGCTAAACTTTGATTTCTCTTTTGTTAAAAACTTAACACTCTTTTCCACTAAATCGCGTATTAGAGGGTTTTATATTTTTAAGTGAAGTGTAAATTTTTTCAACTAAAAAAAGTAACAAACTTTCTTTACCATGTTGAACCATGTGGAAGTTCATAAATTATGCATAATATGATACTCTTTTATCTAAAGTCAGCGCCAGTCCTCAGAGGCAGCTCTCATTAATAGTGTAAGGTGTTTTTTTTCTGTCTTTCCAAATGCACAGAAAATTTTAAATTTTTCAAGCAAAAAATATGGATTATACTCTACATGTTATTTTCCAATTGGCTTTCTATTCAGTGAGATTTTTTTCAGGTCATGTTTGGGCCAACTTTCATAGGAAATAGTCTGTATCTTTCAGGAATCCACCCAGCTAATGTTTGCTGGGTGCTGGGATGCAGGAGGGCATGGGTCTCTACCTTCACACTGACTTCCTGCATTGAGTTGTCACCTATCCCTTGAGCTTGGGGAACATGCATTTTAGCTTATGGCTGAAGAATTTGACTACAAAACTTTCTTTGGAGTACTTCAGCCTAAATTCTAAAATGTAGTTAAACAGATACAGTATCTAATAGGGATTATTACATATGTTTTTGTGTAATCTCATGGAAGCCAAAAGATGTTTTTATCTTTTAGTTTGAACTAGTATGTTTTGTTTCCTGCTATTTATCACTGATAGGCAATACCGTAGCTCCTTAGTGTCTAGGGAGTTGATATGCAATCCTCTTGTGCTAAAGTTATCCCTAAATCATACCACCAACAGCAAGCAAAAACATTCCTCAGCAGGAAGCCAGCCTGAGCCCGTATATGACAGACATACAGCTGCCCTGGCTTGGATAACGGCACAGAAGGTCATCTTGAAACATAAGGTTTTAGAGAAGAAGGATAAATGCCTCTAAGTTTTCTAGTTTCCTAGTTTTCCATGCCAGGGGCTCTCACACATGCAAGTACAATGTGCTCTCACTCATTTAAGTCCTTAATTGCATGGAGTCTTTGATCCTAGAACCCTGGAGCTTGCATTATGTTAATCACTGTCTAGGCCCCAATAGCTTCCTCTTAGGAGAAAAGGTAAGCCTTGGGCTAAGGAAAATATGGAGGGAGGACAATTCTTTAAGCACTCTCTCTCCCCTGCACTCAATTGGTTATGAGGTAGAGACTGAGCCTCTCCCCTGAGCCTCCTGGCTTGGTTGATCTGTCCTCCAGTCTCTCCTGGGATCCAGAGTTAACCAATCAGCTGTACTGCACAGAGATTTGATTAAAGCTCAGCTCTGGTAACTTGCTGGCCACGTCAAGGTGGCATTTATGGCTGCCCACTGACCTTGCTTGACCCAGGTAGACTGTGTGGGCATTTTTACAGTCCCAAGTTGGAATACTTCTGCCCAGTTCTTAATCTTTTGCAAGAACCTTTTGAGCCCTGGGAATGAACAGCTTGGAAGACGAAGAAGCATTTTCTGGGAACTGAACACGAGCCTTGGGTAGGTGAATCAAGGCAATTTTTCAGACTAGTGGAGCTAGGCTGAGGTTGGAGAGCTGCCCATGGACAGAGACAGTCCTACCTGGCCCTAAGCATCCCTACACATGCCTGATCTGTGTGGCAAACTGCAATGCTAAGTCTTCTGACCCAGAGTTCTGTCTGTATTAAGTCAGGTGTGTGATTGAGCAGGATGGGTTGGCCACAGTGTGACTCCTGTACTGAGTAATCACTCCACTGTAGGTAGAGAGCAGCTGGATTGTTTACTGCCTGATAGAAAGGGTCCAGAGCTCTTGGCCTTGGTTCCTGAGCTGTGGCATAACCAACTGTATGCACAGTAGCAGTCTGTGCCCTTCACATCTCCCTGTGGGAATGTGGGGATGGGGAAGCAGCTTGGCTGCCTGTGTTCTGAAGAATAAACTGACTTGTACCTCACTGTCCTATGGAGTATGGCAAGGCAACCTGCTTGCTTGCTGTATTAGCTTCCTGTTGCTGCTGTAACAAATTACTGCAAATTTAGTGGCATAAAACTGCACAAATTTATCATCTTACAGTTCTTGAGATCAGAATCTGCAATGAGTCTTATGGGGCCAAAATCAAGGTTTGGCGTCGCCTATACTTTAAATGCTCCAATGGAGAATCTGTTTACCTTCTAGAACCTGTCACCTTTCTTGACTCATAGACTTTTCTTCCATCTCAGAGTGCATTGCTCCAATGTCAGCTCCCATCATCTCCTTATTCTGCCTGACTTTGCCTCCTTCTTACATGGACAACTGCGATTACATTGGGCCCACCATGAGATCTCAAGATCCATAATCACATCTGCAGAGCTATTATTGCCATGTAAGGTAACATATTCAAAGGTTCTGGGTATTAGGACACAGATGTCTTTTGGGGACCATTGTGCAGCCTACCACGCCTGTTTAGTAATCTCCTTTACATCTTGTCATTAGCTGGTAATAAGAGCATTACACTCTTTAGCTCATACAAAACAAGGGACTCTATTCTTGCTGATGTTACCTGATGGCCTAGTAAGAGGGTCCAGGTTGCTACTCCTGGGCCAAACCTGGAGGCCTGATACTTCAAGACTGAAACTCCATAATGCCAGAGAATATTGTCTGATTTATTTGCGAATGATCCCCAAAGCCTACAACTGTGCTTTTTGGAACTAAAGAAGAGTAAGTGAGTACCTACTTTTGAGTATCTACTTTTGTACTTATAAAAATAATTATTTTATAAAAAATAATAATTTTTTTAAAAATTGGTGCTTAATACTTAACAGGTAGTTCGACTTCCTGGACTATATTTTAAAACTTTTAAAATTTATTTGATGCAGAGATGATTCCAGAACTAGACCCTATGAGAGCAAACAGAAAGGCTAATACAAATTTTAAGCCTAAAATGTTCACTGCAGTATTTATAATAGTAAGGTATTGGACACAATCTTCTGTCCAACAGTAGGAGATTTCTTTAAAACATATGGTACATCCATTTCAGTTGAAATTATGTTGATATTGGAAACCAAGATTATAATTTTTTATTATATGTGCAAATGTTTAAAAAATGAATGGTACAAAATTATAAACAAATATAGCTTCAACTATAGTAATATAAACACACATGGAACAACTGCAGAGAAATGTGCTAGAGTATTAGCATCATGTAGTGTTTGAATAATCTTCCCAGGAAACGATTTTAGATATTTTTTTTCTCCAGATAGTTCTCAGAATATTCTCATTTAATAGGTATTACTTTTATAATCACAAAATAAAATGTTTAAAAGTTGCCCATGCATGGGAAGTATCTTAAAGTATCTAGTATCTGCCATTGCCTCCAATCCAAGAACCACAGTATGTGGGGTGATTCCAGAATGATTCACATCAGAAGGCCTAGTGTCTCTCTCCCTCTCCCTCCCTCCCTCTCTCTCTCTCTCTCTCTCTCTCTCTCTCTCTCTCTCCCCCTCTCTGTTTTGTTTTTTGGTGGGGCTGGGATTGAACCCAGGACCTGCCCCATTAGTATGGCACTCTACCACTGAGCCACATCCCTAGCCAAAGGCTTCTCATTTCTTCTTGTTCTTCCAGGTAGCAGATTAATAGACTTCCTCTGGGAAGCCACTGGAATGGGAGATAGGGAGGAGTTGGGGAGGACGCCAAGAGGAGATGTATCATTGGCACATTCTGCATGTGACAGATGCCCAGGGTGGGGCGCAATGAAGAAGGCCCTGCCAGCTCAGGGTTCCATGTCTTTTACTTAGGGATGGAAGTGGGAAGATAGAATGCAATTACAAAAACATGGTCACTGACTCTGAAAAGGACTCAAATTACTGACAGCTTTAAGTAATCAACGCCATGAGAGCCATAATTACCACAATATTATAAAGGTTTGGGATTTTAAAAACACACATACACAACAAAAAACAGCTCTCCCAACCCTGCCTTTCTGTCTAGGTCTCTCTGGTTACATAACAAGAAAAGGACTCACTCAGGAATGAGTCACAGATGGTTCTGCTTCGTTTGCTTTGAAGTGGGTTCAACTAGATTTATCTGGTCCATGGTTTGAGGATGGGGAGGAAGGATCTGATGACACAACAGTGCCCAGGCCCCGGAGAGGGGACAGAGCATCTGCTTGCGGGCACAAGTGCGTGAGGAAAGGGTTTGCCCTCGGAGAGCACTGGTTCTCATCCTGGCTGCCTGGGGGAGAATGGAGGAGGTTGTGGCTCCCTGGTTCATTACTCTGGGGTCTGCACTGCTGGCCTGAGGCTTCCTGTCACACGGCTGGGCTGCATGAAGATTGTGGCTCTAATATAGCCAAGTCTGGTCCCCACTCAGTCCCTACCCACCAGGGAGGGCTCTGACCATCTTACCTGGGGGAGCTCAAGTGGATCCCTGGGGTTCAGCCTGCCATTGGTATTTATAGCTGTTGCTCTGTTCATTTTCTCTCAGGTACTTAATTATATCCTTTCTCTAGTTTTCTGAAAGGAATAATTGACTCAAGAGAAAGTGGCACATATTTGTGGAGAGTGGGCAGGGAAAGTGAGAATGGACCACCTGGAAGGTGAGCTCCAGGAAGGCTTTACAGTGACCAGGCTTAGGGGCTGCTGGACACAGATGCCCCTGGGCAGAGCAGCACCCTACCGGCAGGGCCTGGGCAGGTACAATACGGCATGAGGGCTGAGGGGCTGTGGATTGCAGGGTGCACACCTGTCCCAAAGGCAGGCAAATCATTTCAAGAATAATTTTTAGGCCAAAGGAAACACAACTACATGTTGGGTTTTGCCCAAGGGTCAGCAGTGAGACAATGTTGGTGGTCCCACCCCTTCAGTGAACAGATAGCAAGCAGGTCCAACAGAAGATTTATCCAGTTAGTGACCAGAGGAGCCTAGAATCCAGGTTTCCCAGCATTGTGGCCAAGGACACTCTAGTCTGGATTTTTGCTGAAAAACTGCTCCAGGGGAGCCTCTCCACCCTGTCCAGTGGAGAATATGATAGCAGATAGACCAAAGAGAAGCATCTCATCAATTTCTACTCATTCTAGGAAACAGCCAGACTTCCACCTCTAATGTCATGAAGCAATCATATATGTGTGTGTGTGTGTGTGTGTGTGTGTGTACACACACACTGAGGATTGAACCCAGGATTTTTGCACTGAGCTACATCCCCCAGCCCTTTATTATCTTTACATTTTGAGACAGGGTCTCACTAAATTGCTAAACTGCCCAGGCTAGGCTTAAACTTTCAGTCCTCCTGCCTCAGCCTACCAAAGTGCTAGGATTATAGGTGTGCAACACCATGTCCAGCTACAATCCTCTTTTTATTTGATTAAAATTTTTTTATTAGTATATGTTTTCAATGCATATTCAGGACATTCATCATGGGAAATTGGTGCGCATGCATATTGTATCTTGAGCCTTTTTACTTCCCCTTCCCCTCCCTACCCTGTCTCCCCCCAACCCCAACTCCACAGAGTTTACCCCATTTCCTCTCTTTTATTTTGGTCTTTAAATTCTTTGTATTTTGGACTTCTCATATTAGAGAAACTGTGGGATATTTAACCTTCTGTGTCTGATTTATTTCACTTAACATTATGGCCTAAAGATCCAATGATTTTCTTACAAATGACTCAATTACATCCTTTATGGCTGAGTAGTACTCCATTGTGTATATCTGCCACATTTTCTTTATCCATTCATCTGTTGATGAGCATATCTTGGTGTGTCTTCATATAGTCATCCTTCTGTGCATGTGAACCCTGGAGTGTCCTAATGTCTCTGTGTGTCCTAATGTCTTCTACTTACAAGGACACTAATTAGTTTGGATTAGGGCCTCATTTTAATCTAATCATCTCTATAAAGACACCCATCTCCAAATATAGCTACATTCTGAAGTACAGTACTTGGAATTAGGGCTTCAATATATACTTTTGAATGGTGAGATGAGAGAATTCAGCCAGTAACAGATGGGTTTTACTTTAAAATGCCTCAATGATGCTCAGAAGCAATCCCTCCATCTTGCCTAGACTTCAGGATGAAGCTTTGCCGAGCTAGGATGAATGTGAATCCTCCTGGCACTTGTGTTCTATGAGTGCCTGTTAAAAACTGCTAACCACCTTATCAGCCTTCATGCCACATTTTGTGACATAGTTTTTACCTCCAATTTGGACAGCAGAAAGCAGAGAAGTGAGTCAGTTTACCCAAGGTGATGGTTAATAAATGGTAGAGTTGGGATGTGAACTGAAGCAGTTCCTGGTCTTAGCTACTATAATACACAGGCTTGTAGAAACCCTTTATTACATATGGGGAAGGGGCAGCCTTTCATTTCCACAGGACTTGCTTACCCAGTGTGTACGTATGTGTGTGTGTGTGGGGGGGGGACGTTGAGAGGAGGTGGTAAATAACTTTTTGCTTTGTAGTCTGTTTTGTGAAGGTGATTCAGAAAATAGCTGAGTGATGAGCCACAGTTAGGCCTTTGGTTTCAAAGATGAAGGCCCCGGTTGGGATGAACTGGCTGATGATCTGGCAGGGGAGGGACAGTGCTGTGAGCTTGAGGTTAGACAGTAAAGTGCCTGAGATATGGAGAGGTGGTCTCCCAAGACTTGGAAGGGTACTGGATAAAAACACCTAAGAGTAGCAGAGACCTAGGCCCATGCAGGGATCCCATGGTGGCAGAACCAGATGTCCTATTCCATGGAGATAGACCCTGATCTCTGTGACTAAGAACCTCAATGATAGCTCCAGAGACCACACCTGGTACAGAAGGAAGGTGATGCTAGAGGGGCCACTGAAGGTTAATCTTGATTAGCAACAAGATTGGCCCGAGTGATGCCTAGGAGATTAATAAAGCACACATGGAAGTGTGACCTTTGGGACTATACTCGGTCCTTGATCTCTTCTTCTCTGGCTCTTTCCCTCTTCCTCTGCTTTCTGGCTGCTATGATTTGAGCAGCTTTCCTCTACCATACCTTCCTACCATGATGTTTGTATATGCAAGCTCACTGACCATAGATTGAAACTTCTGAAACTGTGAGCCAAATCAATTTTTTTCCTTTAAGTTGTATATATTAGGCATTTTGTCCCAACAACAGAAGAGTGAGTCATACTGTAATTTACCCTCCTTCAAATGGACAGTAGCCTAGTAGTACCAGTAAGTCTAAAGATTCTTACATAAAAGGGAATGCAGAAGCCCAATAACAATGAATCATGGATTCCTCAATCAGTAGATGAAGATTTAGAAGAGCATATGCATGTACCACATTTATTTTTATCTAGGAATATAAATGTGACATTTCTTACAATTTGAACTGTTAGGGAACAATTCATATCATATGTTTGCTTTGTCACCTTTTCAGTTTTTCCTATTTTTTCAAGATGTGAGATTCCACACTGGGTATGACATATTAGTCAAGATTATACAGAAAGGGCTCAAAATTTATACCGACTAACCCAGCTATTTTCTGGTTCCTTCACTTGATGTAGCTTATACACAAATGCCATGTATGCATTTGGATGCCCTATCATGCATGGCTTTTTCAAACCATGAATTAGGCTCCTAAGTAGAAACCAGGACTTTCCTTTATTCTTTAACCCTCATTTTGTAATGGTCAACACAAGCCCACGCCAGGAGAAATGTGCTCAGGTTTTGAATGGTCTGGTGCATGGACATGATTGAAGACCTGGCCTTATAATGGGCACAATTTCCAGCAACTGTGATTTGAGCACAAAACTGAAATGTTAGGCGGATAGCATCATAATCAGAAATTGCCTGGCACCTCTCTGCAGATGTTAGACGAGGTGTGCCCTGGAACTCGTTGGCACCCTTCTACCTTCTCCTTAAATGGCCAGGTCCTCCCCTGGAGGACTGTGGTAGAGTACAAGAGGCTTGTGTTTGGAAATAGTACTGATCCTTGGATGAATTCTCGGAGTGAATTACTTTGCCTCTCTTAACTTTGTTTCTTTGACTTGTAAATGTGGAGAAGAGCATATTTACATGAAGGAATTTCTGAGTACTGAATGATATAACTTAAGCAAGGCTCCCAGCATACAGATGGTGTTCAGTTATTGCTTACCACCCTCCCTCACCTACCCCTGGCCTTTCTTTCTCCTTTTCTCAGAAAGTAAGGCCACCATCCAGCAATGTACAAAGCAGGACAGGAAGGCCTAGTGAGCATTATTAAAGGAAAGAAAACATCTTAGAGACTCAGTTTCATGAACCTCACGAAAAAGGACACAAAGACTTAGGACACAGTATACAGCTCATTTGGGGACTATAAATCATGGCACTTAGACCTTCTACCATGAGCCCAGATCCTGCTTACCTCCACTGAAGAACCATCTAGCTGTGATGGAGTGGTTAAGATCATGAACCTGAGTTTAAATTCTTGCTCTGCCATTTACTACCATCTGACCTTGGACAAGTCAAGTAATCTATCTAGGCTTACTTTATTGCTTGTAAAATAAATTATATGAAGCCCCTTACTAGATGCCTACCACATAGTACTCAGCAGCATTTTGGTATTATAATGTAGTTAAGAGCCTGGATTCGAGAGCTGTGTTCTGCCACTTTCGAACTCTATGACAGAAGTCAAGTAGCCAGCCTGCTAATGCCTTAATTTCTTTATCTGCAAAAATGGGGACAGTAATATACCTATTGCTCTTCATTTGGGTGCCTCTAGAAGCTCTGAAACAAAGATTTGGGAGCAAAGAGTTTATTTGTAAGGTGCCCCTAAGAAACAATGGCAGGGGGAAAGGGGAATAAAGCAGGGAAGAGAAGGAAGCCAATAAGGGGAAACAAGATTCTTCACACCGAGGAGCACTGGAAGAATACATAGAATCCAGCCAAAGTTACCTCAATTAAGGGGCCAGGGGGGTTGGGATATTTATCCACCAAATCCCTATATATCATTTTGATAGAGGAATAATACACAATAAGACAGTCCCTTGCCTTGCCTCCATGCCCCCCCCCCCAATGTGTTGTTCCAGAAATGTAACAGTTTGTGCTGCACTTGCACTGGCCAAATGTATCCAAATGTTTTGTAACTGCGTGGTGACCTCTCAAGAATGTTCTGTTAGCTCTGCCCCTTGCAGGAATGTTCTGTTAACTCCACCTCTTGTAGGAATGTTCTGTAACTCTGCCCCCTGGTTCAGTGAACATGCTCATCTACTCTGTCAATCCCTATATAAGTAGGCTCCCATTTATGGTGAAGCACTCAGACTTCAGAGTACGGACTCCTCTGAGCCTGCTGGTGCAATAAAAGGTTTTTCTCCACTTTTTTGAGACACCTTTGGATTCTCCAGTCTTGAAATTGTGGTAGCTGTGACCCAGAGCTGTAACACTGAGCTGTAACACTCAGCTGTGACTCAGAGCTATGGCACTCAGCTGTGACACTGAGCTGTAACACTTGGCTATAGCACTGAGCTGTTCTGCTTTGCCACCACAATTTGGTGGAGAGCTGTTTCCAAGCATCATCACTCTCCATCCTTCCAATGTCCTATTCCTGGTCTGAGTGTGTTCCTGCAGTTGGTGGGGAGGGCAATTATCCATGAGAGAATTTCTAGTGCCTGCCACAGTGCAGCACAGAGGAGAGTGGGAGGGAATATACATAGGACATCAATGGCACCTGATACACTTCCTTATAGGATTATGATAATGATTTAATACAATAAATATGTAAAGTTCCTAGAGAAATATCTGGTACAGATCAATTGCTATCTCAAATCATGTGAACACTAAGCAGGTTCAAATAATCAAACACTTAAAAATGTATGTGGATACTATTATTCTTATTTAATAGAAGGGAAAATTAGGAAAAAGTAATTCAGTAATTGAATCATATTTACAAATAGTTCACCATGCCTAGGAGGCATTATGCTCTCTTAGTAATCAACAGAAATAATTTATGTATTTGAGACAGATTGTACTCACACCACTTCTTTTTAAACATATTTGGTTATTATCCTTTAAAAATATTTTTCATTATCCTCTTCTTATTTTGGGTTAAAATTTGTAGTTGGGCTTGTTGGTAATCTTTGAAAAACCATGGAAATGAATTGTTAAAATCACAGAGACAGACAAATCTCACTTTCCATTTCCATCAACTATGAACTGATGAAGATCTAGATTGTTAAGCCTGTTTTGCGCTCTTACATATGAATGTGTTATCAAGAATCAACAGATATTAGGAAAAAATCAACAGCACAAAAGTGACCAAAAGAAATGGAAGGAAGAATCTACAGCAGGAGAACAGATGTAATTCAGGAAATAAAAGAGAATCTTGAAAATTGCATACCTGTATCCTTTGAGAAATATGACAAGTTATTTTAACCAAAAAACAAGCACAAGTTGCTATGGAAAAGGACACAAACGGAATAGTAAGAAGAGTTCTTAGACATGAAAAACACAATTGACACACATAAAAAAGAAGACTTAAGAGAAAATTTGGAAAATCTCCTAGCATTTCAGGCAATAGGTTAAAAAAATAAAAAGTACTGTGTGAGGGAAAGCAGGAGCTCTAAATCAGTTGAGGAGGTCCAACATCAACCTAACATGAGTTGTAGGAAATATCACATAGCCAAAAAAAGGACATTCAGCCTCTAAATACATTTGTAAATTCTTTCACCTTCTTTAATTCTTTAATTCTCCTCCTCTTGGATGTAGGCTAGACTTAGTGAATCACTCCAATGAATAAAATGTGGCAGCAGTAATGTTTGTAATTTCCAATGCTAAGTCTAGACATTATCTTATATGTCTTCTTTTCTCTCTCAGATAGCTCACTCTGTTGGAAGCTAGCTGCCATATTCTATGGAGGCTCAAATCACCTGTAGAAGAGGCCTATGCAGAGAGGACCTGAAACCTCCCCCCAACAGCAAGCACTAACTTTTTATTTATTTACTTATTTTTGGTACCAGGGATCAAACTCAGGACCTTGCACTTTCAAGGCAGGCGCCAAAATCACTGAGCTAAATCCCTGGCCCAAGCACTAACTTTTTAACCAAGTGAGTGAGCCACCTTGATGGAGGACCATCCCACTCCTGCCAAACCTTCAGATGACTACAGCTTTGGCCAATGTCTTAACTGTAACCTCAGAAGAAATCCCAAACCAGAACCATCCAGCTAAGCTTCTGAATTCCTAGTCCACAGAAGCTGGGAGAGAGAATAAGCAGTATAGTTGTTTTAAATCACTGTGTTTTGGATTTTTTTTGTTAAGAAACATAGATAATCAATATACTACTCCAGGGACCACATGGCAGACAAACAGTAGAGTTACAACAGAAAAAGACCAGCTCATTTTATGACAAATTTTCAACAATTGAAGATATGCTACAATGCACTGAGATATGAAGTGGTGGGATTTCTGCAAGTGTTTGAGCAGAACCCTGATGTCCACCTGTTGTCAAGGATGCTGAAAAACCTGTCATGAAAACCACCGCAGAAAATATATCAAGTGTGCATGCTATTTATGTAGATTATTCATCCAGATTAAACTCAAAGATTATGGTTTTTTCCTCATCAAAACATATTCTTCCCTTCTGGCAGTTTCTAGCTACACCAGTAGCTGACCACAGTTATGGATCATTAGGAAAAAACTATGGTAAAATCTATAAAAGCTCAGTTAGAGTTTTAAATTTCTTAAGCGAGATTTGTTCTTCAAATTGTCTCTTCTTAAAGTATCAGACTTATACATAACCTTTATCAATGAAAGAATCTAAGAGCCAGCAGGTTACAATCACTATTTCAATTTCTAAGTGTGAATTTCTCCCCAACTTGCCCTTTCATTCTAGTGTGCTCATGCTTAGATTATGCATGCTCTACTTTCTTTAAAGTTTTGTTTATTCTTGCCTAGAGGCTGCCAAACTCCAAACAGTCATACAAATGGAACCAACGACAAATGGGCTAGACTTCTTTAACCAGGATCCACCAGATTGACCTCGTAAGCAGCTCATAACTGCTAAACTACACAATACAACTTCTGTGTTAGATTCTGAAGTCCCTTGGACCTTCTCCTTATCCTCTTTGTGGGAGGCTATTACTAGTTCCTCCCAGTGGAAATACTTGTTGGCTATATTCATCGAAATCCTGCTGACCTTATAATTTGGCCCATGTATTCTTAACTGTTTCTTTGGCTTTGTCTCCTCCAGACTCCAAGCTATAAGCCTACCCAAGATGACAATGCCTGGCACCTATCAAGGCCTTTTGATAAACCCTCTGTAGAGTAACTGACTGCTGATCACAACTATGACCCTTTTCAGCAGGAAGTAGCCAGAACGGTCTTTGCCCTTTGGCCCCTCCCACCTGTTAGGGGTACTTCAGAGGGGGTAATATTGCAGATAGGTAAGTTAATTAGATATCCTGCAGGCAGTTAGACTGGGCTGGCCCACAAGAGCCAACATGGAGGACAGCGAAGACACACTCACTGAAGGCCAGCACTGTAAAAGGAGAGAAACTACCACACCTACGTAGGATGAATAGCAGTGATTGATATTCTAAACAGGTATCAATCACCTGGGTGGGGGGCCAAGGTCTTAACCCAGCCTCTCCAGGAAATATGCCTGACCCACCCTTACTGAAAATCCTTGTGTGCTTTCTATGTGACTTGCTCCCCCATTTGAGCCCCCATTTAATCAATGTTACCTGGAAGACTGTACTTGTAATCTTATTGGTTGGTCATGGTTTTGCCCTACCTCATGCCCACCTTGTAAATTTCCATTGGGTCTTATGCTTTTGTCTCACCTTGTACCTGCCACACCACATGGCTTTGCTGTATAAAACATCCTTGAAAAGTGGGGTGGGCGGGTAACCCACTTTCTGATCCCCCTTCTGTCTCTCTTAGACAGAAGCTTTCTTTCTCTCAATAAATTTTTCCTGCTGTTAAAAAACCCAAAGAACCAAAAAAACCCCAAACTGTATTCTTATTCATCCATTCAACAAACATTTAATGAATATCTATTATATGCTAAGGATTGTATGTGGCATTTTGGATGGAAAAATGAAAAATATAGAGTGCCTTTTCTCAACAAGCCTACTGTCTAACATACATACCCCCCCCCCCCACACACAATGCATTCCTGTGGATTTAAGCTGAACTAACATCTGTGGTAGTTGTCTGAACACAGTCAATAAAGGAATAGTAATTTCACCCTCCATGAATTAAGGGCACATCATATACTTTATACACATTATTTTTGTCCTCACAACAACCCTATGAGATAGATACTTCAGATCAATTTGCCAAAATCTCATGGCTAATGACACATCAAGTTTCAAAGTCAGGTCTGGGCTTTTACTACAAGGCAAATAATAGTCAAGTCTCCCTAAATTCATGGTTCATAGATAACTCTGCTTATTATCATGCAAGTCCTATATATGTTTTGTTAGATTTATACCTATTCTAGTTCTTGAGTTAAATTTTAATTTTGATGAATGCTATTCACTTGTTCATTGCTTGTATCTAGAGATACAGTTGTATCTTATGTTTTTAATGCATGTCACAACCTTATTACTTCTAAGAGACTTTTTCCAGATTCCCTGGGATTTTCTATGCAGAAAATAATGTAATCTGTAAACAGGATAATTTTACTTACTCTGTTCTATCTATATGGCTTTATTTCCTTTTTTGCCTAATTACAATTGCTAGAACATCTGGAGCTCTGCTGAACAACAGTGATGAAAGTTATTCCTTATATTCTAGGGAAAACATTTTCGGTATTTTTTGTTTATTTGTTTGTTTGGGGTTTTTTTGGTACTGAGGATCGAACTCTGGACCTTGCACTTGCAAGGCAAGCAGCAGAACAACTGAGCAAAATCCCCGGCCCAGCTAAAAGTTTTTTGTATGTGCTATTTATCAAACTAAGATAGTTTCTTGTAATTTTTTGTTTTATCATTAATATATGGCCAATTTTGTCAGATTCTTTTATTTAACTTTGAAAAATGCATCTGTTTTGGATTTTGTCCTTTATTTCATTAATGAAGTAGATTTCTTTGATTGCTTTTCAAATAGTGAACTAGTCTCACATCTTTGGGTTATTTTTGTCCTCTTTTTCTAGGCTCTTAGGGTAAAAACTTAGATTATTTCCTAATTTCTTTTTTGCCAATGTACCATATTTCTTCCAAAATAAGACCTAACTTGAAAATAAGCCCTAGCATGATTTTCAGGATGCTTGTACTATAACCCCTACGCCACCATCATGTGCAATACATGATGGATGTATTGAATTATATAATAATAATAATGTATAATTAAATATAAAAATGATTTTTTAACATTGATACTTAAATGATACTGTAAATTATAATTAAGTATTTGTAAAATACCCAAGTAGGCACCTTTGGATGAGAGGCAAATGCTATGCAAACAGATGAACTTGAGACTTACTGCTGAGTGACCAGAGTACAGAACACGCATGAATAATCTGCACACTTGATAATGAATGGATGTGGTTGTGTCTAATGTGAATCTTTATAATTCAATACATCATGTGTTGTAATGATGCACTACAAGTGGGCTACATGGACAAGAAATGCTCATTTAAGGAGAGTTCTACTGCTGAACATGAGAGATTGGGCCAATGTACATACAGGCCAATGTTCCTGTAGAACAATGGTTCTACAGGAAATGGAGTTGCAAGAAATTCAGCCAAAATTTGGGGTTTAGAGAGTTATGATGATGTTCCAGAAGAAGATCACATAACTGTATTTGAATAAATGTAGAGTTCTGTACATGAATAAATGTAGATTTTTGTACATGAATAAATGTAGATTGTTATACATGAAAAAATAAGATATCCCCTGAAAAGAAGCTCTATTTTGTCTTTTGGACTAAAAATTAATATAAGATCTGGTCTTATTTTCAGGGAATTATAGTATGTAAATCCTGTAAGAGTTCTTCTCAGCATTGCTTCACTAGTTCTCACAGAATTTGGTACATATTTCCATTTTCATTCAGTTCTTTCTCTTAATTTTTATTAAGATTTCCTCTTGGATCAAAGAATTATTTCATTGTTTAGTTTCTATTTGAAGGCTTTCCTGTTATTTTTCTGTAATTGGTTTGTACTTTGGTTCCATTGTAACTGGAGACCACATTCTGTGTGGTTTAAATTCTTTTTTTTTTTTGGTACCGGGGATCGAACTCGGGACCTTGGCACTTGTGAGGCAGGCGGCAGAACCACTGAGCTAAATCCCTGGCCCTAAATTCTTATAAATTTGTTGAGGTCTGTCTTATGGTCCAAGTAAGCTCTATCTTACTTATGTCCAGTGCACACTTGAAAGAATGTGTATTCTACCATCATTAGGTGGAATGTTTTATGAATGTTGATTAGAGCCTGTTGGTTGGTGGTGCTGCTTATTCTTGCTAATTTTGTGTACATATTCTATCAATTGTTAGGGTTGCTGACATAACCAACTATAATTGTGGGCTTTTCTGCCCTTCAGTTCTAACAGTTACTGTTTCACACATTCTAGAATACTGTTGTTTGAGTACATATGTATTTGAGATTGCTTCATCTTCTTCATGGACTGACACTTTCTTCATTATGCAATGTCCTGCTCTAGTAATTTTGCTTGCTTTACAAACTCCCTATATTTTAGTTCAATTTAATTTAGTATTATCTGCTTTTCTTTGGCCAGTTTGCATGCTATGTTTTCCATTCTTTTATTTTCAACCTATCTATATCATCATATTTGAAGCAAATTTCTTTTTTTTAAATTTTAAGAATGTATTAGTACATACTAGTGATACAGGATAGTAGGTCTGTTTTGGCATATTGGAACATGCGTTTGATTATTTTCACCCTCCCCCTCCCTTCCCTTCCTTTCCCCTGATCCCCTTCTTCATCTGTAATAGTCTACCTTCTACTTTAACTCTCCTTTAAAAAATTCCTCATATAAGAAACATGTAATATCTTACTTTCTGAGCCTGGCTTATTTTTAAAAATTTTATTGGTACATTTTAGGAATACAATAAAATGTCATTCAACATTGGAAATTTGCACCTTTACATAATCTGTCTTGGTTCTTATTTTTTCCCCCTTCCCCTGCCCTCCCTTCAACCTCTCCATCCCTCCCTATTTATAAGGCTGTTTCTATTTTTTCATTTTCTCATATTAATTCCATTCCCTCCTTTCCTTTCCCCTACCCCTCCCACTTCCTCTCCCCTTTTGCCCCTTTTCTTCCTATTTCACTATTATACCTTTTAGTCCTTATTTACACTTTCAGCTTCTCACACCAGGAAAACTGTTCTGTATTTACACATGTGTGTCCTATTTATTTCACTTGAGTATCACCTCAACGTGCATCTATTTAGCTATAAATGTCTCTAATTTCTCATTCTTTATGGCTGAGTAGTACTCCATTTTATAATAAAACCACATTTTCTTTATCCAGTATCTAGTTTATGGGCAATTGGGCTGTTTCCAAGTTTTGGCTATTACAAACCGAAGCCTGGCTTATTTTGAAGCACATTTCTTACAGACAGAATATAGCTAGGTCAAGTTTATTTTTAATCCATTCTAGTATGATCTGCCTTTTAAATGCTTTACTTGGACCATTTACATTTAAGATATTTATGGATAGGTTAGGGCTTAAATTTCCCATTTGGTTTTTTTTTCTGGGTTTTTTGTTTGTTTGTTTTTGCTTATTTTTTCCAGCCTTCCTGTAGACTACTTACCATTTTTTATAGAATTGCATTTGATTCATCTATAGTGTTTATGAGTACATTTCTTTGTATAAGTTCATCAATATAGGTATCTTTCCATAAGTTCACATAAATAGTAAGTCACTATCTACTTGTGTTATCATTTTACCATTTTAAGTGAAGTATAGAGACTTCATGCTATGGTTTTAATGTTTACACTTTCCAAAACTTAAGTTGAAATTTAATTGCCATTGTGGCCCTATTCAGAGGTGGAACCTTTCTGAGCAGTTTAGGTCATCAAGGAGCCCTCACAGCATGGACTGATAGTGTCATTACAGGAGTGGATTTGTTACTGCCAGGATGTGCTCATCCCTTCTTGTTCTTTACTCTGTGTCCTTCCACTGTGTTATGATGCAGAAGAAAGCTCTTATCAGAGGCCAGCACCTTGATGTTCAACTTCCCAGTTCTAGAACTGTGAGCCAATAAATTTGTTTCACCAAATTGGTGGTGTTCTGTCATAGCAGCACAAAGGGCCAAGGCATTTTGCCTTTCTTTATGTTCCTTTACCCTCTTCATTTATAATGTAGTGATGTCAAATATTTCTCCTCTATAATTTAAAACCACATCAGATACTGTTGTAATTTTTCTTAACTGTAAAATATAATTCAAAAACTCACAAAATAAGGAAAGTTCATTTTGTTACTCCTATGCTTTCTTATCATGTTTTTTCCCTCTCTATATTCCAAGGTTCCTTTTGTATTATCTTCTTTATCCTTTTTTTCATTTTTCATTTTTTTTTTTTTTGGTTTTTGGTACCGGGGATCAAACTTGGGTCCTTGTGCTTGTGCGGCAGGCAGCCAAACCCCTGAGCTAAATCCCTGGTCCTATATTTTTTTTCCTTACAGAATTCCCTTTAGCCATTATTTTAGAGTAGGTCTGCTAGTGACAAATTCTCTTAGTTTTCCTTCCTCTGAGTATGTATTGATTTTCCTGTCATTACTGATGGATATTTTTACTGGGTATAAGATTTTAGGTTGGCAGTTCTTTCCTTTCAGCACTGGGAAAATATTATGCCATTTCCATCTGATCATGGTTTCTGATGAGATATCCAGTGACATTCTTAATTACTTTTCCCTTATAAGTCAGGTGTCATTTTTTCCTCTGTCTGCTTTCAGTATTCTTGTTTGTCTTTAGTTTTCAGAAGTTTAACTATGACGTGTCTTGGCACAGTTTTATTTGGATTTTCCTGTTTCAGGTTTGTCCAGCTCTTGAATCTATAAATTTGTTTCTCTTGCCAAATTTGGGGAAATTTCAGCTGTTTTTTCTCCAAGTAATTTTTCGCTCTGTTCTCTTTCTTCTCTGGCTGGTGCTCTGATGAAGTGAATGCTAGATCCTTTGTTACAGTCTCACAGGTCCCTAAAACCGGGTTCATTTTTTGAGGCTATTTTTTCTCAGTTGCTCAGAGTAAACAATCTCCATTGTTCAATTTCCCAGTTCACTGATTCTTTCTTCAGTATTCATTCTACTGATGAGCTCATCAATCAAGCCTTTTATTTGGTTATGGCATATTTTATTTCTAAAATTTTCCATTTAGTTTTCTTTAAGTCTTCTATTTCTTTGTTGAGACATTCTATCTCTTTGTTAGATCTTTTTACTTTCTTTTGTTTTCACTTATTTCAAGTGTGTTCAAAACTGTTCATTGAAATTTTTTATCATGGTAGCTTTAAAATTGTCACGTAATTCTAGCATTTCTGCCCCCTTGGTGTTAGCATCTACTGCTTTTTATCCTCTCAGTTTGAGATCTTCATGGTTCTTATATAACAAATAATTTCCAGTTGAAAACTGAACATTTTAGTATTCTATTATAAGACTTGGGAGTTTATTTATGTTTTCTGTTTTTGCTGGCTTTTAAAAAGATTTTTTGGTACCGGGGTTCGAACTTGGATCCTTGCACTTGTGAGGCAGGCACCAGAACCACTGAGCTAAATCCCCAGCCCTTTGCTGGCTTTTTAAAAACACCACTCCAGGAGAAAAAGAGGTGAAGCATCCCCTTGTTACTAACAAGCGGACTTAGAGGTCCAGGCTCCCTACTTGGCCCCTGTGGGTATCTGAGGTGGAAGATCATCTTCATTACTGCTGGGTGGGAGTGGGTGTTCTGAGTCCCTGTGTGGTGTTCACTAAGCTTGAGGTAGCACAGGGCAGTTGTGAAAGTCTTGACTCTCCACTTGGCCTCCTCTGACAACATTTGTTATGGTTTGGGTCTAGACCTCCTCCCCCGCAAAAAAGCCTCATGAGATCATAGGTGGCTTTTTCAGAGGTGGCTGAATCTGGAGTGTGTGATGCTGGGATTAAGGGTGGGTGATTATTAAACCAGTACACTGGTTTGGCACTGTCCTAGTTTGGATAAAATAAAAGGGGCATAAAGATGCTGTTAAGGTTCTCTTGTTGCTTTGTTACCTTGTGGCTGCCATGAACTGTTCTCCTCTGTGATGACCCTCTGCTATGCCACCCTGCCTTGGAGCCAGCCAATTATGGACTGAAATCCTCACAAACTGTGAGCTAAATAAACCATTCCTCCTTTAACTTTGAGTGTTGGTTATGTTGTCTCAGCAAGAGAGAAAAGTAACTAACACAACACCCAAGTGAATACCTTGTTACTGCTAAGCAAAGATAGGCATCTAGGCTCCCCATGTGGGCACCACTGACCCCACAGCAGAGCAAGCTCATTACCAATGTGTAGGAAAGGTCCTGGCCCCCAATTTACCCTGTTCTGATTCTCTTACAGCAGGGGGTTGGGGTACCTCATTACAGTCTTGGGGGGGGGGAGTGGGAGTCTTGGCACTTTTTGGCATGGGAGGATAAGGCCACATTTTTGTTTTGTGGTATTTGGATAGAATAAAGTGCTTATTACCTAAGTTTCCTGTTGTGCTCATTCACACTTTCCCTGGTCCTTCGGCTGACTTTTGTTGGGCTGTTCTATCTCTGCACTCATTGGCACTTCTTGGTTACTGGCTTCTTCAGGACCAAGTCTGGTATATGCCAAAGAAAGTCCAGAAAACTCACCACCATGCCATTCCCTGGTTTGCCTTCTTTTCTGTTTTCCAATGTAGTTTCATATCTAATGTCCAGGGGTTTTAGTGGCAGGAAAAGGGAAAAGAGTGTCTACTCCATTTTCCCTGGAGCCAAAATCATTCATTTTGTACTTGAAAGATCTAGTGTAACTAAGAGTTTCATTGTAAGATTTGGAAAATCCAACTGCTAAGAAAAAGTCATGATTTTATAGGAACCCATAAAAGCTGGTGTTTGGGGGCCAAGACTAACGTTTTTAGTAGAGAGAGACTTTATATACAAGTTTTCACTCAATGTTACTGTTTTGTTTGGGAGGCCTCTTTTGACCTGTGGTAGATATGACATGTCATAAAAAGAATATTAAAAGTCATCACTGAGCTTTAAATGATGTGATGATAAGTAAAGGAGACTTTATTATGTTTAGTAGCACTTTTGAGGTTTGAATTCTGTTGCCTAGCTCTTTTGAGTTAGAAGGTGAGTTACTCTAGGCCAGGTGTTACAGCTGAATGATCTGCTCAGAATCCCCAACCAGTGACGTCATTTATATATATGCAAGTCAGGAATATATACTGTAGTGGGTTAAAATAAATGGTTTTCAATTCACCTCTCCAAGGAACTGCTTAAATTTGGCTCAGGCTAGAAACAAACAGGCTGACTAGATAACTTAATAAGGCCTCAAGATACAAAATTCTATAAAGTAAAAATGATGAGCAGGCATGTCAGGTTACATTCTGGGATCTAAAACAAAGATTTCAGAAAAGATCCTATTGCCTTCTATAAGTTGCAAAATAAAACCATCCCTTTTAGAAATTCTCCCTTTGAAAAAAAGTACCCAGAGACTGCTTGGGTGAAACTCACATTTGGGTGATGAAGACAAACAAATCACACTGAGCTGTCCATGAAATGCTTTGCTGGTGTTGGTCTGGCCCAAGTACACTGAGAACTTGAGTAGTGAGTATGAATCTTGGGACACAGAAGGAGTAGAGAGAATGAAAATGTAACTTCGAATGTTCTCCTCCAGAGCTGAAAACAACTCTTTATGACAGGCATCAATTTTCCTTCACAAACAGTTCTGCCAAGGTCTTTTAATACCTACTAGATATTCCCAGAGGGTGCCTATAGCCCTTTAGAGAGCATTGCTTTCTCATGTCAGTGTGTATGTTATCAGCAAAGGTCTCATTATTTAGAAAGAACAAAAATTAAATGGTGCCCAGCCTCAACATAGTCAACTCCGATTTTATTTTCTAAGCCTCTATTTTCCAAGTCTTATGTAATGTTCTGAAGGAAATGTAAAAATATATGTCTTGTAATATGTAAAATAGTGTACTCTCCACTCTCAGGGAGTCCCAGAGTTCGAGATGATGTAAGGAAGAAGCGTCCAGTGACTTAGAGGAAGCACAGACAATCCGCAAACACCAGCAAGTACTCTTTACATAGAAAAGTGGAATTATAGAAAGAGGCAAAGTGAATTGAAAGACAGTCTGTGCAAAAATAAATCTTATTTTCTAAGCTACCACATCCATGATGACTGGAAACTCTGGCAGCTCCTATGGCTTTGGAAATATGAGGTCATGGCACAACTGGAGTATAATTGGCATTCTGTTGCCCTATGAGAAAGGGGCAGGACAACCTTGGTAAGGAATTATATGTTGAAACTTTAAAAGTTCTCCAATCTTCTTATCTACTTCTGTTTTGTTTTTCCCTTTTATAGCCTCCATCACAGATCTAACCACCCTTTCTGTCCTTGTGCCTTGTCTATCTTAATCTTCAACAATGAGCCTCCAGCAGGAGGTATAAAGAACAAGAGCTGCCTGGTTGCTGTAATCTGGTGGGTTGCAGGGGAGAAACCCTTTTGCAGGAAATGAAAGCAACTATATCAGAAAAATTAATGAAGAGTAAAAATATCAAGGCTACAAATCTCAAACTGCCCACAACTCAAACTGCTTGTTTATGTTAAAGACTGAATCCAAACTGAACTTGACCATATTAATCTTATCTTTCATATTATTAAAATTTCTCCACCCATCAAAGAAGCAGATCTGCAGTACACATACTGAACAAAAGACACAGGCCCAGGAGGCCTGAAGGAGGACGTACCTATCATTCTTACCAGCCTACTCTCTCTGCTCACATCCACACACTTGAGCATACACCCTCCATCCAGAATTCTCCATTGCTTGTCCCTCTTGAAATTCCTTGGTCAAATAAGTCCTGCAGCACAGTAACAAGAAACAAAGAGGTCCCATCACCACCATCGATGACAATGACAATGAATAAGCTTCTGAAGCCTGTTTGGATGCCACTGCTACACTTTTAAAAAACAATAAAAGTCCTCTCTAGAGTTGCAGGCTGACTACCA
Organism: Heterocephalus glaber; assembly: GCF_053883595.1. Taxonomy (NCBI): domain Eukaryota; kingdom Metazoa; phylum Chordata; class Mammalia; order Rodentia; family Bathyergidae; genus Heterocephalus; species Heterocephalus glaber. Next base: position 1,206,802 of record NW_028258471.1, on the reverse strand, counting down.
ATCACCAGGAATCAAATCAGATGTTTCACCCAAGTCACAACTGCCAAAACGGAGACCTGTAATTCAGCCTTTTGTTTTTGCCAGATGTAAAGCTAGGCTGGGCTCTTTGTCATTCTACCCTGGAAGTAGGAATTATGGTTCTGGCCACAGCTCTGCCTCTAATACCTGTGTGCTTTCAGATACATTGCCCTCCCTCTCTGGGCACCCTCTTTCTCCATGAAATGATGGGCTAGGTTCTGATGATCAGAGCCCCTTGGCAATAGTTATACCATTTACCATTCTCCTGGTTCTTTTCTTCTGTGTTCTATTTGTTCCATTTTAAAGAATGGAAGCAAAATGCAAAGGAGTCCTTTTGAGTTTCTGCTAAGGTTTCTTTTTTTTTCTTTTTTTGGTACTGGGGATCGAACTTGGGACCCTGTGCTTGCAAGGCAGGCTGCGGAACCACTGAGCTAAATCCCCAGCCCACCGCTGAGTTTTCTAATGAAAGGTTGGAAGACCAGGGGGTATTGGTCCTGGTTGGCTGCAGTAAAGCCAGATGTACAGTGGAGGAGCCCTATGGTCCAGGCTGGCCCTGTTCCCTCTCCTTCCTCCTAATCAGAGCCCTGGCTGCAGAAGTCCAGGCTGGCATCAGCACAGAAGCTTACTTTTAGTTGACACAGGGCATACTTTTAATCAAGGGAAGGCAGAAATGAACATATAAGGCCTCTTCCACTCCATGTGGTTTTGAGTATCTGCCTGTAGGTTCTGCATTTGGCGGGGCTGGCCTTAGGGATGGTCCAGCGTTCATGACCAAAGGGTCAATCTCGTTCCTTCTCTGGGATGGAAGCAGTACAAACTGTTCTGGTAGGGGAGCAATCACATGCCATGACCCCCGAACTCCCCAACAGGCCAAGGGGGCACAGAGCCTCAGCAGCCCATGGCTGCAGCCCCTGACAGCCACATGCCGTACAGTTCCCCAGCTCCAGCCTCCTTTCAAAGGCCCTTTATTAAACCACCAACTATTTGCTGTCGAGACATTTAGGATGAAATCATTGTGTTAAACAAATAAACGCTGCTTCATCCAGATTTCTGCTCTGGGAGCAGAGTAAGAAAATAATTTCTGTCTGCTTGCCACAAAAGCAGTTGGAAAGGCCCAAAGAAAAATATTATTTTTACTCCATTGTGTGAAATATTGTCCTGGAGGATCTGACGGGCTGAGCGTTTGAAGAGTTTGTGCTGGCAGGTTTCAAGGGTCCCCTGGGTCGGCCCCCTGGGATTGTTTTCTGCATTAATAAACTTAGCATGATGTGTGTTAAAAGGAACATTCTGTTTGCTTTGTAAATAAGAGATGTCAAACAAGAAGCAGAAGCCTTACAGACACTGGGAGATGTGTTCTCAGAGAGGGAGGGAAACAGAGCGGCACCCTGAAAAAGCGGGCATCATGGGGCTCCCTGAGCTGAGCTGAGGCCTTGTTGGGAAAACAAATCAGTCTGAGTCCAAACCAGGCCATTTCCTCACTGATCCTGGTGGGAAAGCTGCACACTTTGCCCTGAGCCAGCAGGATACAGGCTTGGGAAGGAACGTTCTCAAGTGTCTGTCAGCTGTGTGGTGGAGCAGAGACACCCCCCGCCCCACCTTGTAAAGAAGTTTCTGGGCTCGTCAGGGTCTCTCAGCCCGGGCAGGCAGGAGGGGGCAGAGGTTAAAGCCATATCTTTGGGAATGATGATCTGACTATTGCTCCCTCTGCCTCTCTCATATGCCTTTCTCAGATGTTGCTGCAGCTCCTGAGCTGGTTCTCTTTCAAATTCCTGACTGTCCCTCAGGGACGCTGACATCGTGGGAGACACATCACCCTGGCCCTGTGATCCTTGCCTCTGCAGGAAACCTGCGGGAGCCAGGGCAGGATGTGTACAGTCTCTGGCCCAAGTATGTGCTATTTTCACAGGTGCCTCCGTTGGCTTCCCAGCCCCCCTCCACCCTCGGTTGTCCGATCCAATGTTGTGAAAGCCTGCCCAGACCTCCCCGGTGGTTTCATTTCCACCCGCTGCCTGCCGCGGCCTGGCCTCTTGCCTTTCTCCCTACACTGTCAGGCCCTTCTGAGGTCCAGGAAAGACTCCATGGCCGTCCATCTCTCTTCTGAAAAGTGCAGGTTTTCTCCTGCTTGTATTGTTTCTTCAGGCTTTGGGAGGAGTGCAGAGTTCTGTTCTGCTGAAATCAGACGCTGCGAGCCTTCCGGGTCTAGACAGAGAAACCCAGGGGGGCTGCTCCTGGTACCTCTGGCACCCCCTAGAGGGCTCTGGGACTTCCTAATGCTGAGCTCAGGCCCAGGCAGTTTTGCTTTAGCTATTTTGTGGTGCTGATCAAGCCTCAGACTTTTTTAAGTGTCGGTGACTTCAGAGCAGAATAATTCCACTTGTAGCTGCCAGGTACCCGGCCCCAGCTACTGGCCATATCTAACACATACCTCATTGCTGGGGGCTGCAGTAACAAAATGTAGAAAACCCGGTGGCTTCCGTAGGAGAAATCGATCTCCTCACAGTTTCGGAGGCCACAAGTCCAAACTCAAGTTGTTGGCATTCCTTGGCTTGTGGCTGCCTCTCTCCCTGCCATCTTCACATTGCTGTCTACTGTGTGTGGCTCTTTCTTTCATCTATGACATTTCCCTTTGTCTCTTTCTTTATGACATTTGTGATGGCATTTAGGTCCTAACCAGATAAACCAAGATAAGCTCCTCCTCTTAAAATCTAGGGGCCAGGGATTTAGCTCAGTGGCACCGCTCCTGCCTCCAAAGCAGGAGGTCCTGAGTTCAGTCCCCAGTACCCCCCCCCCAAAAAAACCCCTGCATCACAGCTTTTGCTATATAAGGCAATATTCACTCTTTTACATATAAGGGAATATCTACAGGTTCCAGCTACTAGGACAGGACATGCCTTTCTGGAGCCACCACAGAGCCTGTGGCCATCCCTGGGTCTGTGGTGGAGTCAAGACTTCCCAGGGAGTACACCTGCTGCTGTACCAGTCCCTCTCCAAGAGCAGCCTGGAGATGCTCTCCCTTTTGAAACAGTCTAGTGCCAAACTTAAGGGCAGAATTTTGCAGCCAGCAGACCTGGGTTCAAATCCCAGCACTTCGTTATTTTACCACTGTTTCCTCAGCTGTAAATTGGAGATAATCACATAGATTTGGTTAAGGGATTAAAAGAAATAATAATGTGAAGCACTTAGCAGGATCAAGCACAAGTAAAGAATTAGCCTGCATAATGAAAGGGCACAGATGAATAGCAGAAACTTAGTTTCACCATTCTGGAGGATGAATGTTGGCAGGTATGGTGTCTCCTGAGGCTGCTTTCCTTGGCTCACAGGTGATCGGCTTCTGGGTGCCTCCTCATGGGGCCCTTTCTGTGGCACACCTGCTCTGGGGATGACTAGTCTAGTCTAACACTACTAGTGTTTTAAGGACACTAGTCTAGGTGGATTAGGATCTCATCATTTTGACCTTAATTAGCTTTAGTTCCCTCTTTAAAGGTCTTGTTCCCAAATACAGTTACAAAGAGAGTTACAACTTCAACATAAAGATTTTAGGGGAACATAATTCAGTCTGTAACACAGTTCAATGTTTGTTATCAGTATTCTTATGGATGCAGAAAAGGTTAGATGTTTTGTAATTTAAAATTCAAAAGTCCACACATTCATGGTTCTTACTACTTAGAAATAAGGAATAAACACAACATGTTACAGGTGTATTGTTGATGCAACATTAGGCTAGACTGAAAGTGAACAAAGGGTAAAAGTACTGAAAGCCCCCTTGTGGGAGCAAGCAGGAAGATGGGTCACATTGGGAAAAGGGGCAATGATGCAGAGGGTGACAAAACCAGTGGGAGAATTTCAGGACACTGCCGGGAGCTCCTTTGCTTGGTATCATAGCTAAATGCACTGCTGTATGCATGTAGTCACCCCAGCCTGCAGTCCTTCCTTGGTGGTCTGTACTAGCACCATCTACCTGACTGAGTAGAGTGAGCCAAAGAAAGTCATGGAGCATTAAAGGTATTCTGACAGCTGTCAGAAACGAGAGACTGTCATCTAGGGGCTTTTAAAGATTTCATGTCGCTCTGTAAAATCCTTGACTAACCACAGCCTGTATTAAAAGGAAAATTCCTGATTGCTAGGCTCAAAATGCATCTCCCAACATCATGGAGTTGGCTTTCCCCATCACGTTGCTGTTTTTAGCACGTGGTCCAGGAAGATTTGTTTTAAATGGTGACTTATTCAGAGCCTTGTCTCTCCTCTGACACTCCCACCATAGAGCCCCCACCCCCAAATGCACTCACACTGTCTGTGGGTCTCCCACCAAAGCCCCAGCTATGCATCTGAAAATACTTGCTGCTGTTTACTTCTACTGAAGCTGTTGCTGTAGACCACAATCTCTGACTGCTCATTCAAGAAATGCAAACCTTGCTCCAGAATGCAGCTTCTCTGAGCCAGAAGGCTACGAGGAGGCTCCCCAAATACCTCACTTCAGGAGGGCAACCCTCTTTCCCCAGTGCTCCTCACTCCCAACAGAATAAACCAAGTAAAACAGTGAAAAGAGCTTTAGACAGCTCAGGAATCCACCTGCAACTTCTCTATCCTCCTCAATGTCTTCGGGAATTTATTTTCATCATCTTGTTCCATGAGCAAAGGGTGACTAGAAATCATAATCTTGCTCCTGGAGGAAAGTTCAAGTCAGTAAGATGATGAAGCCTGAAACTTAATGTATCTTCATAGTGAAGGGAAGCTAAGTTGGCCCCAGCATCTTCCCTGAGGTGTATCCTGAAAGGCTGCCCAAGCCGAAACCCCTCCCCAGACATGGGAAGATACTCCCTCCCCAGATGGTGAGTAACCAGAGCAGAGAGAAGCACTAGACCCTCTAGTACATTTAATGTACTAGTCCACTTTCCACTGCCAGTTAGTGTCACTTGCCTTCCTGTTCTTGACCTCTCTTTGACTGGTTGTCTTTCCATATAAATTTCAAAATTGTAGTCAAACAAGCATTTAACTATACTAGAAAGAGCCTTTTAAGATATCATAGAAAAAAATGAAGATTTAGTGGTTTATGTGCTATATCCTACACATTTCCACATGGCTATCTTTAATGGTGCTTTAATCCTGCTTGAAGTAGTCTCTACCTATACGAAAATCAAAGTTCAGCCACCCAGGGAGTAGTATCTACCAATAGAATCAGAACACTATGAATGTGGTGACATGTTTTCATGGAGGTTAAAAGAATGCTATAGCATCACTTAATATCATACAATAGCTACAGCCTTCCAGTGGTTCTTGCCTAAAACATGCATCAGGGGTTGGGATTGTTGGTCATCAAATGTTCTTGGGAGACAATGATCCTAGCACAAGGCCATGACTGAAACTGGACCAGTTCTAAGATGCCTTTCAGTGGAGCTATCTGGAAATCTGTAGGTCTTCATTAAACAGAGGGATACTGGGGGTCAGGCCCAAACAGCCTCCTGCAGGGAGAGAGCTGCTTAAGAGATGACCAAGACCTCAGGCTGCAGGATTTTTGTGTGCAGGGAACAATAGAACTTTTTTTCTCTACCTCTTTTAGCTCTATTTATTTTTAATTTACAGTATAAAATATATACAATACATTTGTCCTTTTTATTGTACAGTTCTACATGTTTTGAAAAAACATAAAATAATGGAACAATCATAATCAAGATATTCAACACTTACATCACCCCTCCCCCAACATTTCCTATTCCCTGGTCACTCAGCCTTTGGCACCCTCTGCATTTTCTAGAACAGTATGTGAATAATATCATTCAGTTTGCAGTCTTTTGAGTCTGGCTCCTTCTCTTTAGCATAAAACATTGAGATTTATCCTTGTTATTAGAACATCAGTAGTTTGTTCTTTCTTATTTTTAGACATAATTCCATTGTGTGATTTTGCTCTACCTTGGTTATCTTTTTTGCCAGTTGAAGGACATTTTCCCCCTAGGTTTCACTGATATGAATAAAACTTCTATAAATATTCATATATAGGTTTTAGCATGGAAATAAGTTTTAATTTCCCTTGGGTAAATATCTGGAAGTGAGACTGCTGCAACACATCACAGTGTATGTTTGGCTTCACTCAAAACTGACACACAATATTCCAAAGTGGCCAGGGCATTTTGCATTCTCACCAGCAATGAGTAAGGGTTTAAATTACTCCACATCATTGTCAGCATTTGGTATTGTCATACATGGTTTCTTTTGAAATATACAACAGCCTTGTTATTCAGAAAAGAAGCTGACAATGTAAGGATGGGGATTACCTTGTTCTTTGACTAAATAGCTGGATTAGAATTTGAATTCAGAACAGTGGATTGTCCTAGACTGGTTTAGCCTACTGTTTTAACTTAACCTAATCTCACTTCCCCTACAAAGAATTTACAAACAAAGAAGGATATTTCTAAATGATTAAAGGCCAATCTAATAGGAAAAGTTAACCTATATGTACCTAAGGGTGAGCCCTAAAATATATGAAGCAAAAACTCATAGACTTCAGGGAGAAAAAGATAATTGAACAGTAATAGTTAACCATATCAATATCCCATTTTGATTATTGGATAGAGTAACTGAGAAAAAGATTGAAAAAGAAGAATTTAACAATACTACAAACCAACTAGGCCTAACAGGTCTCTATAGAATACGCAGTCCAATAATTGCAGAAAACACATTCTTCTCAAGTACACATGAAATATTCTCCAGGATACAACATGTGTTAGGCCATAAAATAAGCATCAATAAATGTAGAAAGACTGAGATAATATCAAGTATGTCCTCCATTCATAATGGAATATAGAGATATAGGAAATTTATAAATATGTAAAATTAAACAACAAATTTATAAATAACCAGTAGGACAAAAGAAGAAATGAAATAAGAAAATCAGAGAATACTTTGAGATGAACATAAACAATAACACAACATAACAAATTTATAAATCTTATAAGATCCAACTAAATTTGTAAATATAAATTACTGTACTATAAAAGAAGATTTCAAATCAGTAACCAAACTTTTCTCCTTAAGAAACTTGAAACACAATTGTAAACAAAACCTAAACCAAGCACAAGGAAGGAATAATGAAGACTACAGTGGAAGTAAGTGAATAGAAAAAGCAAAATGATGAAGTAAGTTAATAAAATTGATTACTTGAAAATATTAACAAAATTGGCAAATCTCTACCTAGAAACCAACAAAAAACAAGAAAAAACCCTTGAAATTAGTAAAATCAAGAATAAAAAAGGGATCATCATTAACAATCTTACCGGGATAAAGAATGAGAGACTGTGAATGATTGTATGCCAAGAAATTAACCTAGATGAAAATAATAAATTCCTAGAAATGCATAACTATTGAAAGTGACTCAAGAAGAAACAAAATCAGTATAGTCATACAAGGTAAAGAGGTGGAATTAGAGATTATATCAAAGAATTTTCTGTAAAAAAAAGCTTAAGTCCAGGGGGATTCATAGGTGAATTCTACCAAATGATCAAGAAGAAGTAATACCAATTCTTCAAATACTCTTCCAAAAAACAGAAGTGGTAACTCTTCCCAAATCATAATTTGAGAACAATACTCACTGACACCCAAACCAAAAATATCACAAGAAAACTAAAGACTAATACCCCTTGTGAATATTCAGATGCAGGGCCGGGGATTTAGCTCAGTGGTTCCAGCGCCTGCCTTGCAAGCGCAAGGTCCCAAGTTCGATCCCCGGTACCAAAAACAAAAACAAACTAAAATATTTAGATGCAAAAATCCTCAAAAAATATCCTCAAATTGAATCAGCCACCTATAAAAAGGAGTATATACTATAACCAAGTGAGATCTATTCCAGGAATGTAAGTTGAGTTCAACATAAAAAAAAAAATTCAATATACTACATTAATATAATAAAGAACAAATACTACATGATCATCTCAATGCGAAGTAGGATAGAATAAAGATAGGTGGAGGCAAGAAAAATCATAATTTTGAAATTATGAATTTTCAGGTCACAAAATTACTCAAGGCTACCAGTGTCTCTTTCCCTTCCAGAAAACTCACCTCCCTCAAATTCCTAAGAATCTTAAAGATATAATAAGCCTGTAAATTGGGGGCCAGTTTTTTTCCCCCTGAAAATTGCTCTCTTCCTTTCATAGACCTCCATACTCAAGGAAGTAGCATTATTAAGTAGGCAGCATATCAGTAAATTTCAAACACATGTAAATGTTTTACATTCTAACCTAGTTCACCAAATGGATAGCCTGACAGACAATTGGAATACGTATCTTAGATCATCCATCTTTATGACATTCCTAAGACCACATAAAATCCCTGCAGCCTAGACCATAATGTGTTTCTCTCTTGAGGGCCCATATTCGATTCTCTCTGTGTATGTACTTCTTTAATTCTGCCTAATAAACCTTTCTAGTGCCTTTCATTGATGCATCCTACAACTCTTTTCTGTGACATAAGTCAGCGAACCTACAACTACCTTATGTGTGGGGTAAGTTAAGGTCTCCATCTCTTCTTTGGGGGACCTCCTTGAACCCCACCAAGTAACAAATGTATGCAGAAATAACATTTGACAAACTTTGAAACACTTCTATAATAAACACACACACACACACACACACACACACACACAAACTAAGAAGAGAAGGGGGCTTCCTCAACCTGATACAGGCCATCTATGAAAAAACTGCAGCTAACATCTGACTTAATGGTCAAATGCTTTGCCCCCTAAGATTAGGATGAAGACAAGCATGTCTGCTTCTACCACTTCTATTCCACAGATACCTAAGTTGATTCCATCTGTTGACCATGATGAATAATACTACAATAAACATAGGACTTCAGGTATCTCTTCCACACACTGATTTCACTTCCTTTGGATATACGCCCAGTAGTGGGATTGCTGGATCATATGGTATACGGATCTATTTTTAATTTTTGAGGAGTCTCCACAGTGTTTTTGACAATGGCTGAAAATTTATATTCCCACCAACAGTGAGTAAGAGTTTTTTTTCCCCACACCCTCACCAACACATGTTATCTTTTGATTTTCTGATAGTAGTCATTCTAACTGGAGTAAGATGATATTAATTATTATTGTGGTTTTGATTTGCATTTCCCTGTTTTTAGTGATGTTGAGCTTTTTTCCCCATATATCTATTGAGCCATTTGTATGTCTTCTGTTGAGAAATGTCTGTTCAGACCGTTGGTCCATTTTTCATCAGAGTAATTTCTTTGTTTTGCTATTAAGTTTGAGTTTCTTATATATTTTGGATATTAACCCTTTATCAAATATATTCTTTTATTCTGAAGATTGTCTTTTTCTGTGTTGATTGCTTCCTTTGCAGTGCGTAAGCTTCTTAGTTTGATATAATTCCATTTGTCTACATTTGCTTTTGTTTCCCTTGCTTTTGAGGTTTTATATAAAAAATAAAGTAAAGTTTAAAAAAACCCTTATTTACATCATGGAGCTTTTCTTCTATGTTTTTGTTTTTGTTTTTGTTTTTTTGGTAGTAGTTTTGTAGTTTCAGGTCTTACATTTAAGTTTTTAACAGATGTTGACTTAATTTTTGTTTATGGTGCGAGATTATGGTCAGTTGATATTTGGCAAGAAAGCCAAGGCCCACCATAAAGAAAAATAAAATTGTTTTCAACAAATGGTATTTTGATAACTGGAGATCTATATCCCTACTCTTCACACTTTGTTCAGAATTAACTCAAAATGGAACAGAGTCTTAAATGTAAGAACTAAAACTGAAGGACTCTTAGAAGAACACAGAGCAGTGGGCTCAGTAGTAGATCACTTGCCCAGCATGTGCAAAAGACCTTGGTTTCAATTTCCAGTATTGAAAAAAAAAGAACAAATCTTTTAAACTGGAATTAGATGAAATCTGTACTGATTTCTTAAATATGCCACAAAAAGCACAAGGGATGGAAGAAAAAATTCGGTAAGTAGATTGGCTGCACATTGTCAAGATTAACATTTTTGTATTTCAAATGATATTATCAAGAATGTGAGAAGACAATCTATCATATGGGATAAAATATTTGGAAATCATATACCTTGTAAGAAATTTGTATCTAGAATATATAAAGCTCTTAAAGCTCAATAAGAAAAAAAAGCCCAATTATAAAACAGGCACAGGATTTGAATAGATACGTCTTCAAAGAAGATATACAATGGCCAATAATCACACACAGAGATAGTCAATATCATGGATGTCCAGTCTTTTGGCTTGCCTGGCCTCACCAAGGGAAGAGGAATTGTCTCAGGTTACCTGTAAACGTTATAATATAGTTAATGTATACAAGTAACAAAACTTCCTTTATTTTTATATTTTATGTTTTTTATTATAACATTTAAAAAAGAGGGCAACATACAAACTAGTTTATATGTTTATACAACATAAAACTAGGGAGACATTTGGCCTTATTTTTGTAAAACTAATGCATCAACATCTGGCTGAATGGAATGGTTACTCAAGGTGCTCAAGGTGAGTACTCAAGGTGCTCGTCAGAAATTTTTGATCTAATTTTACTCGTCCTATGTTTCATCCTTGAAAACAGTTCACAAATAACTGTACTACCAAGAAGTGATGACATGAATAAAGTGTGATGACAAGTCCTATAAAAGTCTGGAGAAGAAACATGACCAAATTTTCCTTTAAGTTGAATGTCTAATTGTGACTTCTGCTTTCCATTTGAAAATTCTCCAGGAATGTATTTATGTTAACTAAAAGTGGGGTTGCAAATATACCTACACATGTGTGTGGCAGGTGTAGGAGGCAAGGTTAGTACTTGTTATGGCTTGTCTCTAGATGTCCCTCCAAAGACTCATGTGGTCATAGGTGGAGAGTTTCAAAGGTGGCTGGATTAGGATGTGTGAATGTGGGTTAAGGGTGTGATACTTGGATTAAGGGTGTGAGTAATGGAAGCTCTACCCTCGGTGTGGGTGGAACAAATCAATAGGCTTGTAGCCTGGATGGAATATAAAGGAACAGAAAGAAGGCGGGCTCCTGCTGCTGCTTGCTGATTTCTGCTTTCTGTCTGTCACACCACGAACCGCTTCTCTTCTGTGATGCCCTTCTGCCAAGCCATCCTGCCTTGGAGCCATCCAACAATGAACTGAGACCTCTACAAACTGTGACCCGAAATAAATCTTTCTCCTTTTAATTTTGGGTGTTGGGTATTTTGTCTTAGCAAAGGGAAAAGTAAGTAAGAGTACTCTACTGCACTTTGCCCTCCCTCACACAGTGTGCTGTTGTCACCTACACAGCCTGTGCTTGAACACCATGCAATTGAGTCATAAAAAATATTGCTAAAAATCACATAATAAATATGTTAAAAGTTTAAATCTTATGGGGCTGCATTACTTGCTGTCCAGGGCCACATGTAGTCTGCAGGTCCCTGGTTGGACATGCCTGGTCAACACTGTTATGCATCATAGAAACACAAATCAAACTGCAATGAGATATTACTCATACTCATCAGGATGACTATCATCATGAACAGAAAATAATGACTGTTGGTGAGGAGGTGGAGAAATTCCACCCTTCATACAATGCTGGTGAGAATGTAAAACAGTACAGTCATATTGGAAAAACACTTTCCTAGAACCTCCAAGTGTTTAATATAGAGTTACCATCTGATTTAACAATTTCTACTCCTAGGTATATACTCAAGAGAATTGAAAATATATCTTTGCACAAAACTTGCACACAAATGTTCACAGCAGCATTATTCATAACAGCCAAAAAGTGGAAATAGCCCTTCTATTAACTGATGGATGAATAAACAAAATGTAGTATAGCCATCAAATGAAACACTATTCTGCAATTAAAATAATGAAGTTCTGATAAACAGTGCAACAGGGATGGACCCTGAAATCTTTATGCTGTGTGAAACAAGCCAGACACAAAAGCTCCACATTACATTTCTCTTAAATGAACATTCTGAGTAAGCAAATTCAGAAAGACAGAAAGTAAGTTGTTGATTGCAAGAGGCTGGAGGAAAGGAGAAATGGGGGATGACCACTAACGAATATGGGATATCTTTTGGGGGTGTTGAAAAATTTGGAATTATGTAGAGATGATTGCACAATTTTGCTAATACTAAAAAAATCACTGAAGTATGCCAAATGTTAGACTTTATGGTATATGAATTATATCTCAATAAAACTATTAACAAATAAAGTAGGTATATGTGTGTCAATATCCTGATGTAGGGGAAAGTGCAGGGATAGGAAGGTATAGGAGACAACTTGGGAAGCAAAGACCCAATATTACTTCTTACTTGCTCTATGATCTTGTAAAAAGCTGCTTCTCTCCCCCACCCCCTGTCAATTTGGTCCTTGAAGTTTCAGTTTCTACATTTGAAAAATAGGAAAATTTCTATCCTCTCAAAGGATTTGTAGGGGTCAGATAAGATAGTCTGTGAAAGCATCTTCTGAACTTTAAATTCCTATTTGAATGTTAGACCTCACCCTAGGAGTCTGAATGACCTGAAGTGGCAACTCTTTCCCTAAGATTTGAGCTGCTTGAGAATGATTTGGTCACTTTTCTAGATTCTGTTCCTCATGCTGACCCCTCAGTGCTTGTGTTAATCAGTTTTCACTGCTGAAACAAATACCTGAGATAATCATCTTATAAAGAGAAAAGTGTTATTTGGGCTCACCAGTTTTGCAGATTTCAGTCTGTGACTGGTTGGCCCATTATTTTGGGAGCCTGTAGCAAGGCAGCACATCCAGGCAGCAGTCTGTGGCAAAACTGTTCAGTGTGTGCCTGGGATGCAGAAAAGAGAGCTAGAAAGGGACTGGATTCCTACAATCCCCTTCAAGGCCACACCCTCAATGAACTAAGATTGTCCACAAAGCTCCACCTCTTAAAGCTTCTGCCACCTCCTAATAGCACTAAGCTGGGGTCTGGGCTTTTACCACACAGACCTTTAGGGGACATTCCAGATCCGAATTATAGCAGTACTTAACACAGTATTTGGCATGGTAGGTACTCCTTAGACTGATTCAACAGTTGAGCACCAGCAGAGACCTGGAGTAATTCCATAAGTGAGATTTGATTGTACCCTCAGGAAGGTCAGTTGAGTGATGTAGGATATGGGATAAGTCCCTAAATTGATAAGTATGTATAAGTGTACTTCATGGAATTACATGCATGTGGTCACGTGTGCACACCTGTGTCTCCTGGAGATGCAAGATGAGGACTTGTGGACAGGTATTTTTTTCTCCAACTGTTGGATCTTGCATGCCTCCAAAGAGAGGGAAGGTTGAGCATGGTTTAAAAAGATTCCTAAAGATTTATGATGTTGACTGTTTAAGGAGATAAAAACATGACTAACATATGATTGCTAATAAAATGGGAACATAAAAAAAAAACCATCATATTTCTGCTGTGCAGGGCCATTCCTAGCTCACTCCCTTTCCTGGTAACCTCTTGATTATTTTGTCTCAAAAGCTCTAAGAAAAACACTATGTAATTCCCTCCGACACTCTGTTCAAAGTGAGGTTCCAGAGGGCAGAACAGCCCATGTATTTTCTAAGTTATTTACAGGACTAATGCCCCACGAGGGAGGCATTAGATGGGCCCCTTTCTATTAGGTCGTATGTTGTTCATAATGGGTTCCTGGAAACCCAGTTGTCTTTTCCTAGGACCCCAGGATGTCGTGACCACAAATATACATTTTCAAACCTCTCCACTCAAAAGGAGTTTTGCTGCAGCCTTTAATTCTTAATATTGAAATAGTTCCATTGATGATTCTTTGGCTTAGCAAATTCAAAACCTTGGTGTTTAGAATAACTTGCTAATGTTTTCTTAAATTACATCCTCTTGTGGGTCCATAAAATCCCAAAGTTATTACAAATAAATAAATGGAGTTTCTCTTCATGATGTAAACCAGCCCTCCATGAAGTCATGGAGGGAAGTTTGGTTTGGATGGAAGCAGTCCCTGCCCAGGGCAAAGCTGCCTTCACCAGAGGGGGCCAGTGATATTGGACGGCAGCTGCTGTAAGTCAGCAGAAAGAGGCCAACCCCTGCTGCTGCATGTCTTGTTTTAACTTCCAGTGGAAAATTCAGTTTTAAAATGTACCCTTTTTGTAAAAGCCTCTGCTTGTGGGGAACAGGGCCACACCTCCTCGGAGCTGGTTGACTAGAAAGGATGATTGTACCTCCCCATGGGCTGCCCAGCCACCAGAGTGGACCAAAACTGGACAGGGACAAAGTGGTCCTGGGACAATTGATCAGCAAAGTGCCATTGTCAAAGCGGCCTCCTCCAGGCACACTGGAGAACACACTATTTAGGATGAAAGAAAACTGGGACACAAAGGCTGCCCCCAGGAGAGGGAGACCTTGTGTGCCTTGCTATGGGTGCCTCTCTGGTTTTCTCTGGGGCATATCGTGGCAGGGAGCAGTTCTTGAGGACTGGCTTCTGTTGAATATCAAGCAGGCCACCTCCTAGGTACCTGTGGGCTGCTACACTCTTCTGAGAGGCCTGAGGTTGGGTAGGAGGCAGTAGGATAGCCCATTTTCTATGTGGTGGCAATTACCACTCATGTACAGTTTGAACCCAGCAAGCTGGTGGGTCACAGCTCTCCTTGGCTGGACAATTTCCTTTTTTGCTTCTTTGAATACAGAGCAGATTTTCTTCTATGCAGGGTTTCTCTTTCCCAACTCTCCCCCACAAAAATAGTTCTCCTAATTCTCCTTACTCACATTAATACAGAAATATGCTTTCCAAAAAATAGTACACTAGAGGTAGCTAGAATTTTGGGGATCATCGGAAGATTATGAAGACAGTTCATGTGTAAAAACACACAACACAACACCGAATGCTGGTGAAGACATGAAGCAATAGAAACTCAATAGGAATTCTTCTCCATTACTAATGTTATAGCTACTCTGGGAGACAATCTGGTGGTTTCTCACAAAATTAAACATTTTTTTATCATATGAACCAGGGATTGTACTCCTTCATAAATTTTATCCACACAAAAACCACGATGTTTATAAGAACTTTATTCATTATTGCCCCAACTTGGAAGCAATCAAGATGCACTTCAGTACACGAATGGATGAACCGTGGTACATCCAGACAATGGAATGTCATTCAGCTTTGCAAAGAAACGAGCTATCAAGCCATGGAAAGACATGGAGGACCTTTAAAGGCACATCACCAAGAAAAGCCAATGTGAAAAGGCACATATTCTATGGTTCCAACTAGATGATATTCTACAAAAGGCAAAATATAGAGATAGTAAAAAAGATCAGTGGGCGGGGCTGGGGGATGAACAGGTGGAACACAGAGGATTTTTAGGGCAGTGAAATTATTCCATATGATACCAAAATGGTGCATACATGCCATTATATATTTGTCTAAACCCATAGAATGTATAACACCAAGAGTGAACCTCAGTGTAAACTATCAACTTGGGATCAGTGTGGCTTCCCCAGTTGTAACAAATGTACCATTCTGGGGGAGATGTGGATAAGTGGGGGAGGGCTGTGCATGGGTTGCGGGGAGAGAAATCTTTGCAACTTCCTCTCAGTTTTGCTGAGAACTAAAACTACTATTAAAATTTTTTAACTATAAAATTTATCTTCTTAACCATTTTAAGTAGTGTTAAGTACAGTTTAGTAATGTTAAGTGCATTCACATCATTGTATAACCAACCTCCAGAATGTTTTCATCTTGCAAAACTGAAACTCTATACCCATTAAACAACATACCATTTTCCCCTCCTTCTGCCCCTGGCAACCACCATTATACTTTCTGTTCCTATGAATTTGACTACTATATATACTTATATAAATGAAATTATACAGTATTTGTGCTTCTGTGACTGGCTTATTTCATTAGCATAATGTTCTCTAAGCTCATCCATGTTGTAAAATTTCCTTGTTTGGGGGGGCTGACTAATATTTTATTGTATGTCAGTCTCATGTTTTGTTTACCCATTCATCTGCCAATGGACCTTGGGCTGCCACTGATGTTCAGGTGACAGGGCTGGATTGTTAAGCTTCTTCATTCCTTTCCTCATTGTTATGGTGGAAACCGGTATTTTATAAAAGTGCCACACAACTCCCAGACAAGGGGTCTTGGCAATGTCATTGGATTTGCATGTGTAGCAAAATACAAACTAATGGGAAGACTTAGCAAAAGTTCATGGCTATGAAGGGGCTACAGAATAAAAGCTTGGTAAATGAGGTGTCTGCTATCATGGAGAGAACAAATATTTCAGCAGTTTCTCAAAACTTATGAGCATACCGCTAGGATCCCAGAAGAATCTCACTGGACTGTAAAGAGACCTATGTATCCAGTTCTTCTGGTATTTGCCCTGGTGGTGCCCTTGTCACACCTGCTTCTGAGTGAAGCCCTACTGTGCAGACTTAGCCCAGTGACTCTGCTGTGTGAATTTCTGGATGACACTCACACCACCCAGAGTTGTTCTTGGGCACCTCCTAAAAGCAAACTTTGTCTGGCTTATGCTCACAAGTTTTGACAAACTGCTGGAATAGCACTAAATATTCTATTTTTTCATTCTGATTTCTGGTATGAGAAAAAGCTCAATACCTTCGTAAATACAAGTCAGCAAAACTATAAATGCCTAAAGAAGAAAAATCTACCTCACATGACAAATTTTCTGCCCTTGGAAAGTCTGCAGAGTTACCAAAGGAGACAGAAAATTGATCTTAAACATCATGGGCTTGTGACCCACCAGCAAATTCATCAGGAATTTCACAGGCTCCAGTCATCCTCCAGCCCCTGACCCTTGTCAGTTTCACAAGCTTTCCTTCCTTGACTTACCATATTTGGGAGCTTGTAAGCCTTTCTTTAATTTTCCTGATTATGTAACTCTTGACTTTTCCTTCTATTCTTTGATTTTCCTCCTCTTCCCAACAAAAACATCATGGAATCCCAAACTCCTAGGTTGAGCTTCAGGGACAGCTGGGATTAGTGAAATAGGGGTACACCTCCAGGGTTCCCTTTGTGTCCTGATGACTTGCTCTTTTACAAGCCATCATTTCCCCATGACCCTGTGTCATCCAAATCTACCTGAGAGACAGCTAGTGCCAATCCCAGGATGCCGCATTCTCATTAGTCACCCCCTGGGGTGTTTATCTTGTTTACAAGAAGCCCATGACTGGCCCTTCACTAGGACTCATTCATCTCCCAATCTGACCAACTCAATGCCATTTCCAACCCCCAAGTCATTCCACTGGGTGTCCTCTGGAATGTCCAACCATTCATCAACACCATCCTCAATGTCCTGTGCTGCTCTGAGTGTCCCTTTACCTTTGGTTTGGATAGAAGTATAATCTCAGGGATTTTTTTCACAGTCCTCCCAAGTGGTCCTGAAGCTGGAATAGATGTCTTCCTTGCTCACAATCTTACTTCCAAACTATTGTCTCTCTTTCCTCCTTATGATGATGGCCTGGTCATTGATGAGCCTTGAGGTCATTCCTTGGAGATTTTGCACCAGGTTCACAATCACTCTCTTCAATCTGACTCATAATAATTCCAGTAATGCTCTGGCTCCTTACTCCAGTTTTGCTCTTCCGATGATACTGCCCTATACTTGTTCCTATTTCTAATTCTCTTACCTTCATATTCTCAAGTTCAACCTTCTATGTTTCAATATCACCTCCTAGGCCTTAACAGCTCCCGGACTCCTCTAGGGTCTCCAATCTATGTCCCTGTTCACTGTCCCTCATCTACTATGTAGCCTCACTTCCCACTCACATGGATCCCATCTAGCACAGATTCCAGGCTCCACCATTAGCATAACTTTCCTACACACACTCCTGCGTACCTTAGAATTCATCCAGTAAGCACCCAACCCTTGTTGACTCCAACTCTCCACCTACTGGACGGACATCTGCTTCTCCACTTCCTGACTGGTCTCAGTCTCAGATGGCCTTTATATGCTACCAACTTCTCTCTCTCTCTCTCTCTCTCTCTCTCTCTCTCTCTCTCCCCCCACCTCGTTTTCTCTCCTTAAGTTTCCACAAGTCCCTAGTTCTCTACTCTTAGCATTTGAGCTCACTCGCTCCTTACTAGAACAATGGAAGCCACCAGAAGATGACCCTCCCTTCCCACCAGCACATCTGCCCCCAATGCATCTGTGCCCATAATCTCTGCCACTTGGGTTGACTGTGAATGAGCATGGCCCATACCAAACCCTCCACCTGCATCCGCAGGTCCTATCTCTTCTTCCTATTCAAGGAGAGCACACTGCATTGTCCCATCTGCCTACCCTGCCTGTGTTCCTGTATCAGCATTCAAATGCACCATAACTTCTCTCACCTGAAAAAAAAGAAAGCAAAAGAGAAAAAAACAAAAAACACCAAAAATGACCAGCAAAAAAATCCAGAAATCAATCCAGGCATTACTCGTGTCTTTGCTTTATAGCAAAACTCCTCAACATACTCTATATTCCTGCTACCCTGAATGGCTTTTCTCCTAGTTACTTAAATTTTTTAACTTTTTATTTTGAAAAATTTTAAGCATATATAAAACAGAGGATAGTGCAATAAATCACTCCACCTAGATGCAATCGTATGACACATATTGTTTCACTTCTTCTCTTTTTGCTAAAATATTTTACAAATCCCTGGAAACATGACATTTCACTCTTGAATATTTCAGGATGTATCTGTAAAAATTAAGGAGTTTTCTTAAATAACGACAATATTACATAAGAATAATGCTGCAGCAATCCTATAATACATATTATATACCAGTAATTCTTCTTCTCTCTTAAAGCCAAATCACTTTTGCTCAGGGTGTCCCCATTGTTCCATGGGAACTTCTCTTGGCCAAATCACTCATGACCAACGTGTTGCTAAGCCCAAAGGCCATGTCTCACCCATAGGGTGACTAACTGGCCGGTTTGCTTACTAACGGAGGGATTTCTTAGGACAGGGAGTTTTTCTTAGTATGTTCAACCTGCTGAAACAAAAATGCCTTAAATTGCGTGTCTTATAAATACCAGAAATGGATTTTTTTGCCATTCTAGAGACTGAGAAGTTCTAGGTCAAGGTACCAGCAAATCTGGAGTCTGTGGAGGGCTCACTGTGTGCATCACTGCATCCTCCACGGTGGGAAGTGAGCTAGATTCTTGGGGTCTTGTTTGTAAGTGCACTAATCTCACTTGTGAGGGCTGTGCCCATGACCTAATCATCTCCTAAAGGCCCTGCCTTCTAACACCATTACACTGGGGATTAGATGGCAACATATGAATTTGGGGGGAGACACAAAATTTCAGACAACTGACTTTCAGTACTAAATTCAGGAGAGTTTTGGGAAAACTGAGTTGGTTGATTGGTTGGTTATCCTATTTTTCAGGCCTCATCTTTATTAACTTTTAGGAGCAAGTGGGGGAAGGAATTATTCATTTTTCTTGGACAGCATTCTTCTTGTGTCTTCCAGGACACCACTGTCCCTGGTCCTGGCATCCCTCTGGCCACTCCATCATTATCTCCCTTGCTGGTGCATAGACCTGACCCCTGACAGTTGGCATGTCCCCAGGGGCTCTCTGTCCCTGGTCCCCTTCTCATCTTTCCTCTTGTCAAAAAATTTTAAATAGCACAGGTCCACTGACAACTTGCAGGTTTCTATCTCTACTCTAGACCTTTCACCTGGATGTCAGACTCTCATTCCAGTGGGTTTGCTGCCATCTTCACTTGGAAGTCTTGACAGCATCACAAACCTAGTGGTTCAAAGCCAAATTCTTGATCCCTTCCTGAAAATCTGCTCTTCTTACAGCTCTCCCTATGACAATAGTTGTCAACTCCATTCTATCTGCTCAGAGAAAAACTCTTGCAGTCTTCTGAATCCTCCCTTGTTTAACCCACATGTAATCCATCAGCAAATCCTGCGGAATCACCTTTCAAAACTTACATCCAACTACTTACTATCTTTACTGGCACTACTTCTTGCTTGAATTATTGCAATAGATTCCTAGTCTTTTTACCTTAATCGATGATCCCTCCCACTGTGCTAAACTGCTGTAGTTTTTATATCCTTAAAGCATTAGAAATGGTTAAGAATCATATATTAACAGACACATGAATATACTTTTCCCATGAATATACCCCAGGGGAAATCTTTAGGTCACAAACACACTGACTGTTTTTGAATGTTTGATTTTACAAATAGTACATCCTCAGCTGTGTCTAAAGATCTGTCGTTAAAAGTGTAACTTGTCTAGGACTGTGAACTTCCACATTTCTCAATTTAAAAACAAAGCTTTATTATAATGAAACAATTTAATCACTGCTATTGAATCCTGTTTATATTGACACAGACTTTGAGTATTTTTATAAACTTTTATGAAAATGCATGACTGTACTTTTACGAAGAAGCTCAAGAATATTTATATGAAGGAAACACTGTTCCGTTAGATTTAATTCAATGTACCCATTCCTTGAAGCCAAATTTTCTGGGGAGTGAGAATGCACAAACATAATGACTAATCTTATATATTTTAGTTCTTTATTACTAATAATACTTCTCACAGCTTGATTTCTAAATTTTCCAATCAAATAATTAATCTGTGATTGAGATTATTATATGCATTGCATTATGGTCTTTATTGTAGAAGACTTTTTTTAAAAAAGAAAAAATTCTAGTTCTTTTAGAATTAGTCCTTAAAAACCAACATGACAATTGTTTCACTGCCATGACAAAAATATTGTTTCTACTTATCTTTCCCTAGAAGCTTTCCAGCAAACACAACCAATATTATTCCTAATTCTCGATAATCAATAAAATATTGCTCAAGCCTTTCATTGCTAAGATTACATGCAAAGAGACATGGAGAATGTTATCTGTGGCTCATCCATCAAGAATCTTAATGGAATATCATTTGGAACCACAAAACCATGCTGAATACTATGGAGACACCCATACTTCCCTCTCCCAAGGCCTTGTTGAATTGCTTTGCCAAGTGAAGAATTGAGTCAATTCTCTGAAGAAGAAGAAGAAAAAAAACCCAGTGGGGAAAGCACAGCTCCTGCAGGCAGTCTGTGGCTTGTACACTGGCATCCTCTACTGGATGAGGAGGAGGCATTCCCGGAAGAGGGAGCACTACCTGGTCCCGCTTCTGGAGAGGGCAAGCAGGTTGTGCGTTGGCAATCACACTTCAGTGCTTTTCAATTCCCATGACAATCCTCTGTATACAGTTCCTCCAGCTCCTGTTCATAAGTTGTTGCTAAATCTTCCATGGCTGCTGTGATATTTTGTGAGCTCTTTCACCATGCCAGAGGACCCTGGCCCTTAACTGCCTGCTGAACTTTACCCTGTATTTGCTCGCCCATCTCCTTAAGGGGGCATGAGTTGCTATAAAACTTGCAATGGGGTCCAGCACGATCCTCTGCCTTTGCTTCTTTGGAACAGGACCAGCACTGTTACAGTAGATCTTTTTCAGCCATTAGGGTTCAACACTGTTTGCCAGAATGAAACTTAAGTGGCAGGAAAGGTCACAGGAAGTAAGCAGCCCCCGTAACAGCATTGCCCAACACCCTATATCCAGGATAACTTGGCAAGGTCCTCAGCAGGGGAGAGCACCTACAGATGATGTGCTACTTACTGCTCATTGTTATTACATTGTTCACATTAGCTAATAGCATATATGCATGGCAAATATATATAATTATCATGAATGCTCATGAATTACACATAGGATCTTTCAGTGTTGTGATTTCCTTTACCTATCCCTTTCAGTTCCTAAAGTGCTAGTCACCTATTACATTTTTTTCATAGAAAAGTTGAAGACTGCCACCCCCAAGTAGCTTTAACTTCACTTATCTCATATGACTCAAATTTGCTGTATAAATGCTCCATGTTCTAGCTCTTTCGTCTCCACTGAAATAGCCAACACTGCTGGTAGGCAAGCTAGTGAGTTTCAGCTCATCCTCCAATATCATCTTTGTCAGAATTTCCCAAAGTTAACATCCCAGTTTCAAGTGACTTTCTAGACTTCAAATGAAACAATGGCTAGTTTTTGACCACCGAGTAACTGTTCTGTCTTCCTAATCAAGCACCCTGATTCTTTTGGGGTGGATTACTTCTTCCCCTTATGTGTAAATTTGATGGGGCAATACCTCCTCCTTCACAGAAACTGGGAGCTTAGCTCCTTTTCCCTCTCATCTTGTTAGCACAGTCACTGTGATAAAACCTTATCCAGGCAATGCTCTCTCAAGAATGAACCCTGAGTGACCCAGTCATGGCCTCCTCAATGTGGAGCCGTCTTGGTTTCTGCCTGCCCCTGAGCTGGTTCTCCAGGCTTTCTGTCCATCAGTGAGTACCCTTTAGCTGCTAGTAAACTCTCTTTTACTTCTCCAAAATCTATCTGTTGCTTGCACCATAGCACTCAGGCTGACCCACCAAGACAATGGAGGAAAATATACTTGTAACTCAGTGAACATCTCTTCAGCCTGCAGACAGCTCAATAAGCTATTAATTATCCCAGCCATAATCAGATAAATGATAATTGTGTGTTGTTTTGTTCTACTTGCATTCCCCATGGACTGAACAATGGCCAGTGTTCTGATATGAATCATTTGAATAGTTTTCAACCTACTTGATTATTCTGGGCTTTATTCATAAGTTAAAGAAATAAACCCAGAGCCTTTGTTTTTATTAGCTTTATTAGCAAATAAGCTTTATTATAAAAGCTTTATTATAATAGCTATAAGCTTTATTAGGTTTTTATTAGCTTGTTTTTATTAGCCCAGTTGAGATGGTTCCACTTTAGTCACACCCTGTCTCAGTGTTCCTGCTAAAAGCCTCCAGTGGATTGACTCTCCTTTCCTTCCCAGAACTGGTATGATAAAAGGGTCCCACTTTACTCATGCTTCAGCATCATCTCTGGAAATAAATGTATACATGGCTGTGCTAATTGGAAATGAGTAAGAGGTGAGGACCGGAAACACTGAATTGAGGCACCCAGGAAAGGGAGGGAGGAACATCATCCACCTGGACAGCAGAGTGGGAGAAGTAGACAGAGAGTGAGAGGTGGGCAGGGAGGAGGCCTCTGTGAGTGGGCACAGCCAGTGCCTGGGCTGCCACTTGGTTTGATCCTTGGGCAACCCTCACATTGTCAGCTAAGTAGATGTGCAGATTCCACATGAGCCACTTGAAGGAGGAGTTTGTGATGGCACCAGCTGGGGAGGGGGACAGGCAGATGAAAAGAGCAAACTGAGGCTTCCTCAGGATCCCCAGTATAGAGGCACCTCTTTACCCCCAAGACTGTGTCTCATGACAGCAATGACAGTAGCAAAACAGAGTGGACTGCTAGAGCTGGCATCTTGCCAAGGCTTGTTTATCAGCCAGTCTCCCAGCTGCGTTCCGACACTTGGGGAATCCACTTCCACAGGGAACAACTCACAGGGGTAGTGTGCCAGAGACAGAGTGGGTGAGATCTCTGTCTAGACCAGCGATGATGAACCTTTTAGAGATGAGTGCTGAAACTGCAACCCCAACCCACCTATTTATTGCAGAGTGCCCACACTGCAATTAAACCTTAGTACTGAGGTTTTAGTTTAGAAAAAACAACCCATACAATAACATCTTTTGTCTTAAAAGAAAAACACAATAACAGAGTTTTCAACAATACAAACAGCCCACTGCAGCATGCGTGCCATAGGTTCGCCACCCTGGTATAAATGGACCAAGTCCAAAAGACATATACTCAGTGCAGGTGCAAAAGGAACATGCAGAACTGAATACCTAGTTGAGGCTGGAAAGAAGGCTACTGAAATGGAGAGATGTAGCTGGCAGGTGGAAGAAAAGATGGGCTAGCCAATCAGTTAGTCCTAAATGCAGCTCTGTTGTGCAAAAGTCTGAGTAAGGTTCCCAGTTGGCTCAGGGAGGAACTTGGTTTATTTACTTTAAAAAATTTTTTAATCCTTTGCCCATATGTTCTGTGTGAGAGTCAGAGAACAACCAGGCTGGACTCCTGCTAAGAAGCTGCCTGGCTGGGTCTCCTCCCCAGGTTTTCTTTCAAAAGGATCTGGTAACATACTTGCAGCTTGCTGACACGTACACTGTGACATTTCTGGGCAAATGTGATGCCCCATTTCTTCCTCTTCAATCCCTCTGGAAAATGCCACCCTGGTCAAACAGCCAAAATGGAAAGCACACCTTTCTTCTAAGTTAGTCTTCCTCTGGCCTCCTGGGTATGTTGTGTTCCAAGCCGTTTGCACTGGTGCTATTGCAACAGTTCAATGGAGTCTCCTCCTCAGAGTGCAGCTCAGCAGCTCAGGACACCCCACAGCATGAGGAAGGTGGCATTTTCTTTTTGTTGTGGGTAAAGTTGAAATATTAGAACTAATTTTTTAAAAAATTTCTTAAAGGATTGTCTTCCTAGTACTAGGAACTGTATTTATTTAGGGAAATGTGTGTTAACCTTTGCCCAGAACCTGCGTTGACCTAGCTTGGGTGACCCAGGCTGCTGGTAGTTAAGTAGGCCATGTCTGCTCACAGGAGGAGGTGATTTTAGTCACAGGTGCATTTAGTCACCTTCTGTGATGGCTACTTTATGTTGTAGGTGCCCTGCTAAGAAAAGAGGAAACAGAAATTAATGAATAAGAATCAGTTCTTGCCCTTTAGAAATTTATAATATTGACAGAAATTTGTGAGGGAAGCTAGAGCCCAGGGCAAAAGATAAAATGGAAGGTTTATGAGAGAAAATAAAGGACAGAAGCCAACAGGGGGTCTTACCATACCAAGCACCCAGAAGCTTGAAAACCAGCAAGCCACAGCATGGTTATTCCTTCTGCCTAGATCAACAGGTAGGAGGGGAGGGGACAGCGTTCTCTGGCTCTAGTCAATCTGTGTGGGCCTTTCCTTGTGGCCCCAAACCCAGCTGAGCACCCTCTCTAGACACTACTGAGACCGAGGACCCTAGGTAATCCTTAGGGTGGAATCATTCGCTCGGAAACAAAAAGACGATAGGGGCTTCTGTTCTTGAAAAATTATTTTTGCACCACTTCTGGTTGTAATCATTTAAATCAGGTTAATTCTTATCGTCTATAACTACGTGCATTTCACTCTAATGCTAAGGGCATTAACAACCCAAAATATTTATGCTAACACATTTAATCCAGGGGAACTGGGGGGCCATAGAAGTAGCTGCAAGAGGCTGTTGCCCCGGGGCCATGCAGAGCACAGTAGGGCCCCCACCCCAGCACATCACCAAGATTTTTTCTTTCTCTTTTATTAATTTTATTGGTACAGTTTAGGTATCCAATATAATGACATTCGTCGTGGGAAATTTGCACCTTTACATAATCTCTCAGGTTCTTATTTTTCCCCCTTCCCCTGCCCTCCCTTCAACCCCTCTACCCCTCCCTATTTACAAAGACTTTGTTTCCAGTTTTCCATTTTCTCATATTAATTCCATTCCCTTCCTTCCTTTCCCCTACCCTTCCCGTTTCCCCTTCCCCTTTGCCCCTTTTCTTCCTATTTCACATTATCTATTATACCTTTTAGTCCTTATTTACACTTTCAGTTTCTCACACTAGAGAAACTATTTGGTATTTATACATGTGTGTACTATTTATTTTACTTAAGAGTATGGCCTCAATGTGCATCCATTTAGCTGTAAATGTCTCTAATTTCTCATTTTTTATGGCTGAGTAGTACTCCATTTAAAAATTTTTTTCAATTTTTTTTGGTACCAGGGATCGAACTCAGGACCTTGCCCTTGTGAGGCAGGTTGTAGAACCACTGAGCTAAATCCCCAGTCCCAGTACTCAGTTTTATTTAAAAACCCCACATTTTCTTTATCCAGTCTTCAGTTGATGGGCAATTGGGCTGCTTCCAAGTTTTAGCTATTACAAACTGTGCTGCTATGAACATGGCTGCACATATATCACTGTGGTATGATTCTTTTCTTTGGGGAAGATACCCAGCATGGGAATAGCTGGGTCAAATGAGACTTCCAGTCCTAGTTCTTTGCACCAAGATTTTTTCACAGGGTGCTGGGATTTCAGCCAAGTTTTCAGATACTTGTGAAGGCTCTAAAGAATTTCAGTCACATAGCTGTATCTGAGGTCAGCATTCCTCACATCAGCTGGTGATCAGGAACAGACTATGGCAGTGGATGACTATCAGAGGACCAGCACTTCCAGGGGGACAGTCTGCGAAGCACAGATTGAATCCTCAGAGAAGTGTTTTGTAACCTTCTCTGGAAACTACCTTGTAAACATAACCTCTTCCCGCTGCCAAGGTCCCTCCTGAAGGAAACTGACAACTCCTCCTGAGGCCTAGGTGACTTGAAAAGCAGGACTGGAAAGTCACCCCTGGCTCACTGGCTTCCCTCTGCCCAAAGGCAGTAGAGCCAGGTAATACTCACAGTAGGCATCCAGCGCTTAAACTGTTAACTGGAGTTTTTTCAAAAATGTGTTTCTGGTTAGTTTAAAGAAGGATAAACAAGATTTAATAGCTGGCAATGAATCACATTTTTTTCTCCCTAAACACTCTTTGGATCCACTCAAACGCCTGTCATTCTACTTTTGTACAAATAAATAAATCTCCTTTTCTTTTGTGCATTTTTCTCTGTCCTCCATTTCCTAAAATACAATTTGTTTGACGGATGAGTTAAGCAGTTCTGAGGTTTGTTTTGGGCTATGTAGGCAACTGGGTTGTTTTCTCATCATAATTCAATGGGACAGGGTTATCACCCTCACAAACACAACACCTCATTTGGAACCAGAAGCCCCTCCCCGCAAAGAAAGCCACTGCTAATTTCGAACTGTGACTTTCAGTCCTTACACAAGAAGCTTCCTCGGATTTGGATTGCTGCTCTGCCCCCAGGCTCTCACCATGTTGTAGCCACACCCAGAAATTCTGGTGCACATAGACAATCTGAAGTGAAATTATGGGCAAGATGGGATGTAAACTTAACAAGATGCTAACAGGTAGGTTTAACATCTACTCAGGCTTGGGCACTTCAACCAAGAACCTCACGAACATACAGTAACCTCACTGGCATCTGAAAGCAAAAATAACCCATGGAGTATTTTTTTTCTACAACACAAACCACACAATCATAGTTTTTTTTTTTAAAGAAAGATGAAGACCTGTGAAATATTTGAACTGAAATTAAACCTATGCATTTTCGAAAGAAATTATTCTAGAATAAAACTGCACTATTCTCCAAACAGACGTGTCATTTGGTTTCAACTCCTTGGTCAAAAAGAGAAATACCTTTCAAATAACTGGCTGGTATAATAAAAGATGAAGTAGTTCTATAAAAATGTAAGTTGAAGGTCTTAAAGTTCTCCTCAAGAAGGCAGGACCTTGGTGAGCCTGTCCCAAGTGATCTATTGGTGCTTCTTATAATCAGAATGCTGTCATTTAGGAGAAAAGCAGAAGGCTCTAAATGTGTGGGTAAACTGAGGACCCAGAAGTGGTTCCTGCTTCTGCTGGCCCTCAGGAAAGAGGAGGGAGGAGCAGGTGTCTACCCAGGAGCTGTCTGTCATTCTACCTCTCCTGGTGCTCTCACCCAAGCTCCCCAGCAAAGCCTTCAACAACATGACACGGTCTGGAGATCCCCGCTAGCTCTTTCAGAGGATTTTTTTATATCATAGTGCTGTTGAAATCCGTCTTTCAGCACTGATGTATGGTATTGAGGGCACTGTGTGATTTACAAACCTGTCATTACTGAAATACAAAGGGATGGTCCCATCTTTGGCTCGCACGGTGTCTACAGCACATTAGAAAGGCAATAAGTGATTCAGTGAGTGATCACAAGAACAAATGAATACCAAATGGCTTTCACTCATTATCAATTAATTTCCTTTCCCAAGTTTCATATATCAGCCGTATATAATAAAATATATATTTGAAATATTGAATTAGTATGATTTTTACTGAGTTTTATACAATGTTGAAAACAGCTTATGGGGCACCATCCTCATGTCCACTCAGCTCTAGGCACCAGGAAACTTGAAGTGGGCAGAATTGGCCCAGGCCAGTGTTTCCAGACTTGAGTGTACACTGAAGTTACCCAGAGGACGTTTTACAACAGTGTGGAGGACTCCCAGCACTGCAGTGCTGATTCCACAGGATGCTGTTTGTCTGGGAACCAGAAAGAGCACAGTGATTCCCTGTGCCTCTGTCTCTACCCACTTGTACCAGCTCTACCCCGATTAAATTGTGTGACCTTTGGCAGATCATTTATCCATCTCATAATGCCCCATGAAGATGGGGAATGACAATAACTTTTTTTTTTTGGTATCAGGAATCGAACTCAGGACCTTGCACTTTCCAGGCAGGTGTGGCACCATTGAGCTACATCCCCAGCCTGACAATGACTTCTTATATCCATGAAATACTTCAAAATGCTCACCCTGGATCATTTCCACGATCACATTTTTCTCAACTTCATGGGGATGTGAGATAAAAATGAGCAAAAAATATATATATAATAATGCCTTGGAAAGCCAAAAGTACTGTAGAAATATGCAGGTTTATCATCATACTCTCTTTGGTCTTCTCTTCTCTGCTCTTTCCCATCCCAACTAGGCAGATCCTAACTTTACATCAGGTGTTGTCCACTGGTGACTTCAGGGTTGGACGTCTTCATGTAGAAATGCTAATGTTAATTTAAGGAAACAATCCCTTGACTTAGATAACTTGAAAAATGGCTGAACAGTATGATGCTTGAGGGTTCATAACCTGGAGGATTTTCTGGGCATTCTACTAAGCTGATACAGAAGGACTGGTGTCTATTTAGTATCTATGCGCCTGTTTCTATCCACTGATGCCACAGCCACCAGAGTTGCTTCCTGGGGATCCACACACTCATGTGGGCTGGCCACTGGCAGCACCGACTCCCACATAAATCAATTTGACATCTGGAACAGACCTGAGGCACCCCCACTGCATTGCCACAGATGCCTTTCATTTCAGCTGTCAGCAAAGAGATTATTTGGTTTAGGGTGCCAGGTCTATGCCACACAATCCTCATGGAAGGCTGAGTGTCATATTAATAAAGAAGCTGAATAATCTGGGAGTGTGGGCAAGACAAAAATTTCCCTCTGTGATCTGTCAAGTCAGACCTACACCAGAAAGGCATTTTGCCCACTGCAGAGAACTCACTGTGGTTGAGCAGACCTGGCTGGATTCTCCTTTGTGTATTCTTGGGGTGCATATTTTGCCCATTTTTGCAAATCACTCTCCTCCTCGAGCTAACTATATGCGATAGCAGCTGCCACTTTGAAATCCTTTAGCACCCCATAGTCTGCTGCAGTCACAGCTTGCCCCAACTTTAGTGGTGCTGGAAAGGATGTCAACCTCTGCTTAGCTAAGTCCCAAAGATACTGAGGCACTGGAGTGACTGCCAACTTACTCCTTGTCATCATGATGACAGCAGGGACTGGATGGCGGGTAAATATCAATTACATCCCTTTTTCTTTCAGCTTTTTATGCTTCTAATATGGAAAATGAGAACCAGAACATTACACAGAAGAGCTGCTCATTAGAAATTGCTCTGTGATGTTAGGATAAAGCAGGCAATAAAGAATTAAAATTTACCTCATCAAGTAAAAAAGTCTGTAGATAAAATTGTAAATCATCCCAGAGACAAGTGTCTGCCTGGCTTGTCACCCACCACTTCACGGCATTGATTGCTCAAAGCCTAAAATCATAAAGAACCCAAACCAGAGCGGAAGCATGTCCTGACCTCCCATGCTCACTGATTTAATTTTCCTCTCCGAACACACGCAGCCCCATAATTAGAACATTTACCAACCATAAATACAATTTAAACTCTGTACATATGTGTCCACATGTGTGGAAAAGCTTGAGCTGAGATACAGTTTCAATAAAAACAGTCCTTCTGCGCTGATTAGAACGTGTAAAGAGGAAATCTGTTTATACCACAATCTACTCCAAACTGGTGTTGGCAGCAACACTCTTGGCTAATAAATGTCAATAGCAAAGCTGCAAGGGAGTATGAATTAAAACTCCTCACAATCTGGAGACTCAGAGCCCGGTCTCAAGCTCTGCGTCCATCTCCTTCTGCTCTGTCCAGCCGAGAAGGAATGTCCCAAGCCCTTGACTGAGTCTCAGACCGACAAAGGCAGCATATTTATTGATGCTTCTCCTTCTGCTGATTCAAGTTCATCTCCAGAAGGGAAAGAGTTTCTAAAGGAAACTGCAGAGAGCTGCAGTGTTTGCGGGAAGTTTTTATTCTCCATCCCTTAAAATAACAGTAGTTCCACTTTATATCTACAGAAGCATTAGGATGAAATTATTGAATTAACTAAAACCTAATAAGGCATTTTGTCTTTTTTTTTTTTTTTTCTGGTACTGGGGATTGAACTCAGGACCTAATGCTTGCAAAGCAGGCACAGTGCCACTGAGCTATCCCCAGCCCTCATTTTGTCTTTTTTGATGCTCCCATAGGTCCTATTTTTCATCTCTTGTTGATTTATAAAAATCAAAAACCAACCACTCTCCACAGGGACCATTCTGCCCTCTATCCAGACCCAGAGGATTCCAGGGCAAGACTGGCTGCAGGCAGCAGGACTCAGACTAGAGGCCACACTGGAGAACAAGAAGGTAGAGAAAGGACACAAATAAAAGAGGTTGAGTCCCGTGAAAAGTCATGCATGAAAATGGACACTCTATCCAGAGATAGATAGAGTAAGGGTGTGGTATGGGCCTGTCTGCTGGTAAGGACAATGGGCTTCACCCATGTTACTTCCACAGAGGCTGTTTAAAGAGGGAGTTTAAGGGTGATGCAGTCTGGTGAGTTACAGGAGGATCTCTGAAAGCTGTACAGTTGTCCCCTTCAGGTTGGCCATGGGGTGATCTGCACCAGTTGAGCTGGAGGAAAATAGAATGGGGAGCTGGCCTGCAATAACAATATTAAAAACAACAGCAATAATAATTATAAATCCGTGCTACACGCCAGACGCTGTTCTAAGCAGTCTGCATTTATTATCTCAATTATAACCACTGCCCTGACAAGTAGTTATCATTCCCATTCCTATTTTATAGATGAAGAAACTGAGGCACAGAGGTGTGGGAACTTCCCACAGTCATCTAGCACTGAAGGCAGACTCAGGCAGCTCACTGGGATTCAGGAGTCTAGCATAATGTTTTAGTTGCCTCTCCAAACCACCCAGCACAGCTAGCGCTGATCCAAGCCTTTTGCACACACTCACCCATCTAATGCTCATTGCACTATGGTGTGGCAGTGGTGTGGCCAAGTCCGCAAATGTGGGCCCTAAGCACTGAGGAGTAAGGAGCACAGTAAGCAGACCCCAGGCAACCAAGCTCCAAAACCCTGCTTAAAATCATCACTCCATACTGCCTCACCATGTGCCTAGCAATGTCCGCTGAATTCATGTGTGACCCTCTACCATTTCTTCTACCCATTGTTCTTTCTCTAACTCCAGTCTCTGCCAGGATCTCTGATACGCTCAATCTCCGGTGTCCAAGTTTTTCCTCATGTGTCCTTGTGCTGTCAGATGGGGTGCAATACTCTGGGACCAGGCAACTGTCCCTTCTCAGGGTTACTTGGGTCTTCCCTTGCATCTGACTCACAGTTGGTGAAGGCTGTGTGGACTCAAGTGAAGACCAGGAGAGAGCCTGGGCAATTCCTTCTAATACTTTGGACTCCAGCAAAATTCCAGATGCTGTGGTTTGCTCATAGTGCACTTGCAGTATGTGAAATCAGTGTTTTCGCACATTATTTCATTTAATATTTGTTGCAACTCAATGAAGCAGCCATAGGTGTCTCTGATTCTTGTGGAAAAATTAGTTTCAAGAAGAGCTAAGTTTCCAAGATTGTACATCTAGTAAAAGGCACAGCTGGGACTCAAAATCTATGTCGAGATGGTGATGCTACCACAAAAAAATAACACTCTTTCCTTCTGCCCTTTCCAAATAACAATAATTGCTTTTTAAAATCGCCCCTCAGCTAGTGGAACAAGAAAGCTTATGAGCTCAAATGGACCTCATGGCGTCAACTCACCCATGTAGTGCAAAGCTCCCGTGCTAAGCAGGACAAGTACTATACCACTTTGTTTCTTCCACCTCTCTTCTGAAGTGACACTGGTCTCCACACTCCTCCCTGATGAGCATTTCTGGGGAGCTAAAAGCAGGGGTCCTGCATATAGCACCTCCTCCAGAAAATATCATTCCTCTGGTTCTCTTGAGAGCTCTGGTTAGCTGACCATAAAGGCACGATGAAAGATAGTGCTTTTTGGTTTATTTTCCCTAGATAGTTGGGGGAATGTTGTTCTGGGCTGGTGTTCAGGGGCTTTATGTTTTTTGTTGCTATAATGGTGTTTTGCTATAGTGGTATTACCATATTTTGGGAAGTTTTCTAAGCCATTAACCATGCACCCAGGGGTGACCATTAAAATGATGGGACATTTTTATAAATTTTCAAAATAAATAAATGTTGAAAATACACAGTTTGCAAGACGGGCAAAGCTAACTTGGCTAAAGGAACAACTTGAAAGTAGTTTTCAGAATCTAAACAGAATTTCATGCCTAAAAAGATGTCCAAAGGATAAAAATTCTGCCCATTTTAGGAGAAAATAGTTTTGTATAGGAGTATGATAAATGATATATGTTGGCTTTGATTTTATAGTTTCTCTAGGTATCCAAATGAAAGAAATACTGGCAGAAAAAAATTAAGCATGTATGAATTAACTATACCTTATCTGATTTATGTATAATCATTCCTTTTTTAGAATCAAAATATGCATAATATTTTTTTTTCTTTTTGGAGCCCAACCCTGCAAAAGGAACCCGCCAAGACATGTCATGAACTGGAACTTCTGGGTCACCCACTCAGCCCGTCCTCCGTTTCCCCATACCCCACCCATGGCTTGCCAGGAGTATGGCTTCTCTAGTTGGATGCTTCACTGACTGCACACAAACTCCATCCTAGGCTCCCTGCTCATCCCTGAAAACTCACAAAGGTGGTTTTCCAAAAGGGAGAAAGTGACTGCCAAATGTTTTGTGTGCTGGGCAAAATTACAATAAATAAATTAATATATATATGGGAGAAATATAAGTTATGTGGTTAATAATTTCACTAATGGGTAAAAATTAAACTGCTTACAGGTTGAGAGGTCGACAGAAAATTTAGGTGTAGGTAGGATATTGGGCCCACACCAGGAGGAGATTGGGAGGTAAACATGAAGATGCCAAGCCCTATCACCTGCTAGGCTCCCCAGGGCTGTTGCAGGCTACCCAGCAGTGGCGCTGACCTTGGCCTGGGCCCACTCTTCTTTTTTTTTTTTTTGGTACGGGGGATCGAACTCTGAACCTTGCACTTGGGAGGCAGGTGGTGGCACCACTGAGCTAAATCCCCGGCCCTGGGCCCACTCTTGTAACACAGGGCCTAGACTCCTTATGGATGGTTACAGTTGTGGAGTGGGGTGGTTAGGTTGGAGCATCAATTTAATTAGCTTTGGGATCCACCCAGAGGATTGGTGGAACACACTCCTGGGTATGTTTGGGGAATAATGGAGGCATGCCTTCATGTACTATACATGGTCCCGGCCCATTTTCTTGCTGGCACTGTTCCCCTGCTCTGCTTCCCAGCCACCATGAACTAAGCAGCTTTGCTCCACCAGGCCTTTCCACTATGACATTTCTGCCTTGGAGCCAGATAACCATGGACTGAATCACCTTAAAACATGAGCCAAATTAAACCTCTCCTTCTTAAGTTGTGAGTGTTGGATACAGAATTTGGGTAAGATATGAGGAAAGCAGGTTTTATCTTAACTGGACTTAAACTATATTGGAAATGACAAAGCAGGTGGGCCATGTGAGCTGTCCTATCATTATCTACATTATTAAAGGGGGGTGAATCTTTGTGCAGCAAAATGCTATAGAAAGGTACTCAACAATGAAATCTCTAATGACTACAGAATGGATAGGACTATGTCCACTTAGGACATTCAGTTCTCTGTGTGTGTGGTCTGAAAATCAGACCAAACAGAAAGTCCATGCTGTGGTGGGCAGGAGGTGGTGGAAGGAGCCACAATCAAAACACCAATTTGTTTTTAATTCTGCCAAACTCTTTAGAGTAACAAAATCAAACACTTTCTGAAGCAGAAAGAACTATTTGCTTTCAAACACCAACCAGGTAAAAAGGGTCTTAGAATTGATTAGAAATGCATTGTGTGCTCTAAGGTTATTCTTCCTAATCACATAACATAAAAAATTTCAACCACTCTCTGTAAATTACTCCCAGGCAATTAAGACCTTTAGATTCATCCTGTGGTGGTGGCAACCTTAACAGGCAGTGTCTGTCCTAGAACAGCTATTAAGATCCTAGCATGGAAAAAAGCATGTGACTTTTCAGCTCATAAGCCAGTTAGTTTATTTTCTGCAGATTACATTTGAACATCACGGTTATGCAAACAGCAAAGCAAGCAGCTCTGGGTCAGCAGCCAGAAAATGGAGCTCTCTAAGGTTACCCCAGGAAGGAGATGATCAGACAATGTATCTGCACACAGATCTGGCCCCTGAGTTCCAGATTTGCCCCTCAGTTAATTCCATGCCCATGGCAGGAGAGGTGGGAAAGAAGCACAGAAGTGAGCCAGGAACCTGCTGATTGCTGGCTTCCCAGTTTCCTTGTTTGATTTTCTCTCCTGCATAGCCTGAAGACCACTTGGATCACCAGAAAAGATCCCTGGAACCTGTGTTTTTCCTCATGCTCTGTCTGTACTGGCAAGAAGCTCAAGGCTTCCTAGTCTGCTCCCCAGCAACACTACGTAGGCTCTTCCTACTCCTAAGCAAATATCCTAAGTCCTTTAAATCTTTCCTCCCCAAGCAAACAGGGGATCCTAAAGAGAAGGAAACACATCTTTGTGTCCTTCGCCACTGCCAGTAGTGTTAAGCAAATAGCAGTCTCTTAAACACAAACTGTGAGGAGTCTTATTGAAGTAAACTTTGCCCAGTACTAGATGTATACAAAGGACAAAGAAAACAAGGGTCAGGAATGACAACTAGTCAGGCCAAGTCAGCCTCTGCTAAGAAACTCTGCTATACTACAACCCTGTTTTGATCACTGGCCCAGATATGTAAGTGCTGTGTTCAGAGATAATCCTACTGTCTTTCCTTTAAGCTTTGTGGCTACACTGACAATAAATACAAAGTTGAATCTTAAGCTGAAAGCATTCAGACCTGCATCCAACTAGTTATAGTATATAAATCTAAATTCCTATTCCATGGCAGAGAGCCTTTAGTTAATGCATTATTTTGCTTTTTGAACTTTTAAGGGTAGCAGTAAATTAAGAGTTTTCAAGGGAATGGAAGGTGATGGAGAAAACTCAAGGGCTGGCTAGCACAGGAGTGAGGAGCTTATTTCCTTCTTCCTTTGAAAAAGATGGAGCTGTCTCTGTGGGGCACAGGTTCCAGTTAGACCTCCTTCCTGTACTCTCCAAGGGGCAGGCCTCTGTCCTAACAGAGCTGGCAAAGATCACTCCTCTAGCTCAGCTGCTCACATAAAAATGTGGATCTTCCTTTGTAGAGGAGTTCTTCTCTGATGTTATACCCTTCCATGAGAAATCTGTACTACATATTTTAGTCTAGAGGTTTAAATGAGCAAGATAGGATTGCTACTTGCATCTTTACCAAGGTAGCCCTGGTCACCACTTGTACTGTGTGTTAATCATCTTAGTTTTCTCCTCCTCCTTATTGACTTTTTCTTTCCATATAGAGAGACTAAAACAGCAAATTAGCATGAGATGCAGAGAGAGTGGTTAATTTCTATCAGGACACTAGGACAATGAGTGCCATTAGCAGTTTCATTTGCCATTTTCTTTTGTCCTAATCCTTGGACCAAAAAAGCCTGGATATCACACTATCTGCCTTCACCCTACCCCACGTTCGTTTAGGGTCTGTTTCCTCAAGTTGGAAGAAGCCCAGCAGTGAGGCAAGCCTGCCACCAATCCTAGGCTTTTCACTGCTGGCGTGGATGAAGTAACACCCGCAAAATCAGCATTTGCACACATGCCAGGGGCTGATTACAGGCCTCTCAGCCAGGGCAGCTGACAGGATTTTGGAGCAATTTCTCTGATTACACAGCTTGCGGACTGCCCCAAGCACAAGAAGCTACCTCACAGCGCTGGGCTCCCCATCAGCACAAGTCCCTGACACTGACACTTTGGAGACCCCAGCCCTCGAGCAAGAGGTCTGTCCATCGGGGGGAGTGCCGACCTTCCTGACCCCCCCACCCCACTCCAGGCCGCCAGTTGGTCCCTGGGCTGCCCATGCCTGAGGTCCATCCTCAACCTGCAGAACAAGCCAGGTCAGAGACACTTCCCTGAGGTTTCTGGACCTGTCACTGGGGGAGGGGGGAGGGAGGCCGCTAGCTGTAGCTGTCAGCCCACCAGGCCTTAGAGGTGGGAGAACCAGTTGGTGCTGTGCTCCCTGTGACCCGACTGCACTGTGCGTCTGTGTCCCTGGTCATGGTCAGGGACCAATTGGTTTAGAAATAGTTATGATAAACCTAAGATCTTAATTTCCTTTACCAACCGACCGCGAGGCCATGTAACCTCTCCTGACAGACGTAATGGAGGGTTATTAACAGCACAAAGCCTGTCAGACCCCTCGCATTAGTTCAAGGGAATACTTCGGTGTCGCACCGAAATTGCTGCGCACATAAACTAATTTTCCCAACAGGAGGGTAAACACGGACTCATTTGAACCGCGAGATGAAAACAGATGGGATATCGCAGTTTCCCAAAATACAACAGACTTCTGGGCCAATTACACGTGGTTAGTTCTGAATGGGAAAGGAAATAGTTTTCTTCGCTGCTAAATGTCACAAAAGTCATCCAAAGGCACAGAAGGAGGCTGCTTTGGTTTTTGTGAAACTTGCTAAAATTAATCTATGCTGGAGCCGCTTCTACAAAACAGAACAATCCTCAGCCCCCACCTCGCTCACCGCCGCTGGGTTTCCGGTGTTTGGGAAAGAGAACCCAAGGTGTGAGGCTCCGGGCCCTGGGGTCTCCAAGCCTGAGCCTGCCAGTCAAATAAGCTGGAAGAGAAAGAAAATGCACTGGGCCCTCGCCAGCCTAAGGAGGGGCCCAGCGCCCCTAGTCCCGGGCACAATACGCGTCCCGCGCAGGCCTGGTCACCGCGGAGCAAGAGAGTATAGCAGGCGGCTCTGCCCAGTATTAGTAGGCTGTAAGTAGCACGTGCTTCTTGCTTTCCATAATTCGGCTATATTGTTTTATATTAGGCAGGCTGGCCGGGGAGGGCAGGGCCACATCGCGTGGCTAGAGCCCGGTTGCTCGCACAGCCCGGCTGGTACGCCCCAGGCCTCGGAGCTGGTGCTGCCCGGGGCACTCGGGCCTCTCCTGCGCCCAGTGCGGCGAGCGCTGCGCCCAGAGAGGGCCTGGTGTCTGCGGGCTGCTGCGGGAGCCGGGTCTGCGGAGGACCTGAGCAGGAAGGACGCGGCTGCACCTGGACAACCGCAGCCCAGCTGAGACCCTGGTGGCTAAAGCTAGGGCTGGGTGGAGGAGAAAGGGTCGCCTGAGGGAGCTGCGGTGGCTGGGGACCCTGGGTTTAAAGAAGCTGCTTACCTCGCGCTTCGGAGCCGCGCCCAGGGTTCAGCCATGTTTCAGTTGCCCTCTGACCTGACCCTGGGCCCACAAAGGCCTCCTGGGTGCGCTGCCTTGGCCCAGCCTTCCAGTCGCTGCCAAATTAATGAGCCCACGTCAGATTGGGTTTGCAGCTCCGCCGTGAAGCAGCGGAGTGGAAAATGAGCCCGAGGCCTCTTGGGAGGCTCCCGCACGAGGGCGGTGGCGGCAGCCCGCGTTCTGGCCGCCCAAGTAGGCCGGCTGGCCCAGGAGGCAGGGGGCGTCCAGGCTCCTTCGGTCTGCCCTCCACTGTCACTCAGCGTCTTTACTTGTCTCCCAAGGGAACAAGCCTGGAGTAGGGAAACCTGCCAGTATGTGAGAAATGTATCTACTTTATTAAAACAACACAAACTCTGTATTTAATATTTCAGAGGCGGCAGAAAGCTAGGCGCGCTTGACAGCTATCCTTGTAGGCTCAGCGCCCCTGCCATGTCTTTGCAGGGCCGTGCTTTGCTCTAGGCTCCCCAGCTTTGGGGCCTCAGTTTTGTATCCTTGGAAACTGGTTCCTTATGGCGGCAGAAGACCCAGGGTATCCCCAGTGAATGTGTGCCCAAGGGGAGCAAAGAACAGTTCGTTCTTTCCACGGGCAAGGGCCTAGAAGGCAGACACCCAGAGAAGATATTTTCTAGAGCCAAAAATAAGTTGAAATAGGATTTGGTGTGTTTTGAATAAAAGAATAAAAGTCGACCTGCTGACTTGAAGTCTAGAAAACTGGCTCCCTGGGCTAACTTTGCTGCTTTCTTATTGCTCTTTAAACATGGGGAATTCAGGTCAACAAAAATGACTAACCTTAAAGCTGATAAAGATTAAGGTATTGATTTTTACTATTCCTTCTAGATTTTTCAAATGTATTAAAAGAAGGCACTTTCATTTAAAAAATACTCAAAAGGTCGGAAAAGCAATGCTCTGAAGTAGCCCCTTTCCCTACAGATGTTTGTTGTTGAGAACCCAGAAGGATAAGGAGGAGAAACTGGTGTGGCTGTTCTCTGGGTCACATGTCACTTTTGTGTCATCCTCACCTTTGTTCCAGACACCCCTGCCTTTCAGAAGTGGGGGCTGGGCTGCTGACTGGGTTCTGGTGACACAAGCAAGGACACCACTAGGGCACGTCTCATAACCCCCACTTTGACTCATCAGTTTTCCATGTCTAGATTCCACACATTCCAATCCTCCCAGCACTTGGAATCCTTGCAGACCTGGCTGCCCTCTCTGAAACCATACCTTCCTCTGAGATCTAAGGTCAAGTTATTGCTACCTTTAAAGTCTCTACTGTGGTTCTCCAGAGGAATATATATATATATCAGTAAGCTCAGTCCTTGGAAGTTGGAGCCTTAGAAGAAGGAAGGAAAGACCAATGATGTGGCCCTAGTCTGAGGTTGAAGACCTGGAAGCCCCCTGTAGAGCTGTTGGTGAAAACCCATATTCAAAGGCTGAGCAATCTGGAGTCTGATGTACACAGGCAATGGCTGCAGCAAAAAATGTACCAGCCCAAGAAGGGTTTAGTGTATGTGAACTTTCTGGTTCTGCCTTTTCATTCTCACCAGGCTCCCTGGCTTTTGGACAGTTCTGACCACACTGGGCCTGGTCTTCTGGCTCAGTTTGCTGACCCACTCGCAAATTGTCTTTGGAAACAGCCTCACAGACTCATCTAGAAGTGTGCTTACCATCTTCAATCTAGGCAGTTCTCAACCCAGTCTAGTTGGCGACCGAGATTACCAAAGTGCGTGTGTGTAAATTATGATGTATTATAATTACTCTTTTAGATAAGCAATCTATCCTCTCCTTAAAATTTAAGCTCTTTGAGTACAATGACAAAGATTAGTTATCTGTGTTGTCTCATAGAACAGTACAGTACCAGATCAGGAAATGTTACATATATTGAGTGGACAGCTAACTTGAGTTAAAAAGCCCCCTCTAAAATGCAAATAAATTGAGTGTGCTGGGAGGAGCTACCAATCCTTCTCTTGTTGTTAATTCCTGCTTCATTCTATGTTATATCAGTAGACTTTTTGAGACAGAAAGAGAGAGAAAAAGAGAGAACAAATTAGAGCCAATGCCAAGGACAAGTTTTAGGTACTCAGAGGCAGTGTAGTATTTCATCTGGGGTGACACTGTCATAGTGGGAGACCTCTGGCATTGTGTTCTGTTCTAATACTACAGCTCACCTTAACTGGTGGGTAGGGCAGTGGGGAAAAGTTTTGTTTTTTTCACATAGCTATGTGAAAGTTAAGTATAATCACCAGATATTTTAAGAAAACAATAAAAACCAATATGGAAAAATAATGAGTGGAAGTTTCTCTAGAAATAGAGAAGGTTTTAAAGAAACACACTTAAATCCTCTAAGTAAAATTTCTGGTAAGATGAGAAAGGGTATTCCATTCATAAAGTAAGAAAAGAATGCTCTAAAAAAAAGAAACAGTAAGAAAACATGAAAGAAATTTTGGAAATTAAAAAATACAGTAGCAGATATAACTTCAGTAAGAGTTGAGATGAAATATATCAGAAAAGAACAAAAAGACAAAAAA
This sequence comes from Heterocephalus glaber, assembly GCF_053883595.1. Lineage (NCBI taxonomy): Eukaryota > Metazoa > Chordata > Mammalia > Rodentia > Bathyergidae > Heterocephalus > Heterocephalus glaber. The sequence continues at coordinate 1,166,619 of NW_028258471.1, read as the reverse complement.
ATGGAAAATGGGGGGATATAGGAAAACTTGAAGATCAATGTAGGAGATTTAATATTCAAAGTAGAAAGATAGTAATAGGGGGTTCAATAAAACAATCAAAAGAATGCCAGATGTGGACACACACACACACACACACACACACACACACACGCACCTGTAACTCCAGCTCTTTGGGAGGCTAAGGAAGGAGGAGGACTATAGTTTGAGACCAGCCTGGACAACTTAGGTTGACCATGTGTCAAGATGAAAGAGGGAGAGATGACAGAGAGAGAGAGAGAGAGAGAGAGAGAGAAGGGTGGAGGGGAGTGGAGGAGAGGGAGGGAGGAAGGAAGGAAGGATAAAAGAGAAAGAAAAAGACAGGAATAAAGGGAATGAGAGAGAAAGAAAGAAAGAAAGAAAAGGAAGGAAGGAAAGAGAGAGAGAAAAGAAAGAAGGAAGGAAGGAAAGAAGAAAGGAAATGAGAGAACTGGGGAATGTAGCTCTCTGGTACCAAAACCACAAATGAAAATAAGATAAAAATCCCAGAATTTATTGGGATAAATTCTCAGACTAGAAGGTCCAATTTGGTGCCCCACACAAAGAATGAGAAAAGACATACCAAAACACCAATCTTGAAATTTCGGATACTCCACATACCAAGGCCCCATACCAAAATTAGGAATCAGATGACATTGGACTTGTCAAAATAATAACATTAGAAATGAAAAGAAAGTATAGTAAAGCCTTTTAAATCTAAGGAAAAATTATTTCTACTCTATAATTCTATAAACTATCCGTGAAATATGTGGATAAAATATAGACATTTTCAGACATGTAAAATTCTCAGAATTTTATCTCCAATGCACCCATAACAGACACTGATAGCTTGTCCTAAAGACATCCCCATCCTTTCTTCATATTAATTTTTTTTTTTTTACAAAAAGAAAAGTTTTATTTAGCTCCTAGTTTTAGAAGCTCAAGGGCATGATGCCTATATCAGCTTAGATGCTACAAGGAACTTCAGGGTGAATGGTAGCTGGCAATGACTGGAGCATGTGTTGGAGCAAGCAATCAGGTCTAGAACCAGAAAGGGCTGGGGGACAGACAGACACACACACTGGCATTCCATAATCCTTTCTAAGGGCACTGTGACCTAAGGACCGGCCCCTTGGCTCCATCCCTGAAATGGGTTTTTTTTTTCCCATTGAGTTTATTGGTACATTTTAGGTATAAAATACAGTTACATTCATCATTGGGATCTTGTACCATTACATGAGTATCTTGGTTCTTATTTTTTTCCCCTTACCCTGCCCTCCCTTCACCCCCTCCACCCTTCCCTATTTGCAAAGACTTTGTTTCCATTTTTTTCCTTTTCTCATATTTTTTCTTTTCCCTTCTTTCCTTTCCCCTACCCCTCCCACTTCCTCTGCTCCTTTAGACCTTTTCTTCCTGTTTCACATTATCAATTATACATTTTTAAAATTACAATATCAAGATCTAGGAGACATGACCACAGATTTTACAGAATTTAAAAGAATATAGAAAGCATATTACAAGGCCCTGGATTTAGCTCAGTGGTTCTGCCACCTGCCTTGCAAGCACAAGGACCTGAGTTTGATCCCTGGTACCGCTCCCCGCAAAAAGAAAGCATATTACAAAAAATCTTTTTTGAAATAAATTTGATAACTTCTAAGAAGTACCTTGGAAGACAAATTAATGAAACGGACTCTGGAGGAAATATAAAATTTGAATAGCACCTATTAAAGAAAGTATATTCCTAGCTTGAAAACCTACCTATATGACAACAACAGGCTCATATACATTTTAAGTGATAAATTATATCAAACATTTAAAGCAGAAAAAAGAAGGAACATTTCTCCCCTTATTTTAGGAAATCAACATTGTGCTAATACTAAAACTGGATAAAGATAATAGAAGAAAAAAGTATGAACATAGAAATTTGTTTAATAAAACAAACTCTTAGAAGTCAGATCTGGCAGGATGTAGAAAGTGGTTTTGTTACAGGGATTGCAGTGTTGGTTCAGCATTGGAAGATCCACCCCCCAAAAGTCATCATTTTAACAGAGGAAAGGAAAAAGCCGTATGATCCTGTCACTAGTTGGAGAAAAAGTATTGGACTAAATTCTACAGCTGTTCATGGTAAAAGCTAGACTAGAAGTAGAACAGAACCTTCTCAACAGATCAAACACATGTACTCCATACTTCCAGTGAGAACGCCTTATATGAATGGAGAAGATACAATGCTTTCTCCCCAAGGTGAGGAACAAAGGCAGATATGCCTACTCTTCATCTGTCCATTAAGCTTTGAAACATAGGCCCAAACCAAAACAGTCTGGCAATAAAAATAAACAAATAACATAGGATTGGCAAGGTATAAGTAAAATCTTTATATGTAGATGAAATGATCATCTACAGAGAAAATACTAAGAAATCTCTAGGAGCCCTTAGAACTTGTATTTGAATTTAGCAGGATTAGAAAACATAAGGTATATATAAAAATTCAGGTCTATGTATACTTTCTATAAATGAAGAACTGGATATTGAAATTTAACAGTTATGTAGGAGTACAAAGGACCTAGAAAAGTAAAAAAAAAAAACAGTGCTGGAAGACATTTAGTACCTAATTTTAAGACTTCCTCTAAAGCTACAGTAATCAAGGCAGTGTTGGTGTAAGGCAAGACATATAGATCATTGGAATAAAACACAGAATCTAGAAATAGAGCCACACATATATGGTCCACTGAGTTTTGAAAGATTATTTAACATTAACATTTTATAGAACATAAACTCAATTCAAGAGCCGAGGAAAAGATAGTGTTTTCAGCAAACAGCACTAGAACACCTGGTATCCGTATATAAAAAATTAACCTCAACCCTTTATTTCTATACATAAAAATAACTTGAAAGGATCTATGAACCTAAATATGAAAGACTAAAACTGTAAGAATAATTTATAAGGGAAAATGTTTATGAATTTAGGGTAGGCAAGAATTTCCTAGGATACAAAAAACATGATATATAAAAGAAAAAAATTGATAGATGAGATTCCATCAAAATTTAGAACTTTAAATATCGTTGAGAAAATGAAAAGTAGTCCTTAAACAGACCATATTTATAATACACATAACCTATGGCCAGAATATATAAAGAACTCTTACAGCTCATTAATAGACAACCCAATTAAAAAATAGATACAAGAAGATGATAAATAGCCAGTACAGCACAAGGAAAGGTGTGCAACACTAGAATCAGAAAAATACTAATACTAATACTAAGTACAATAACAAGATTGAGTTATACCCTCATGAGGGAGATGAAGTTAAAGCTTTAAAGGAACAGATGTCAGCTTAGGTGTGAACCAGTTAGAACTTTTGAATACTGCTAATGTGAATGTAAGATGATAAAACCATTTTGGAAAACAATATAGAAATTTCTTGTATTACTGTTAAGAACCAACAGTTCTGTTCTTAAGTTTTTACTTAAGAGGAATGAAAACACATGTTCACAATAGATTTGTACATACAAGTTGATTATCCCTTATCTGAAATTCTTGGGTCCAGAAGTGTTTCAGATTTTAGTGTGGAACCCACTTGATCTGCAAAGAGGATAGCTACTCATGCTTTTTTTTGGATTCCTGTCACATGGAGTATTGTTTTCCACCATATAACTTTCAGTCTATGAGTTTCTTTTTGAATTAAGTGTGTTTCTTGTATGCAGCATATTGTTGGATCTTGTTTCTTGGCCCATTCTGCCAGTCTATTTCTTTTTAATGGTGAATTGAGACCATTAACATTGATGGTTATAATTGATACGTATTGACTTATCATTGTCATGATTTTTTCATTTTGTTGGATTCTCCCCCCTTGTGTTTAATTTCTTGTCATGCCCAATGGATTTATTCTGCTGGGCTTCCTGGGGTTGTGATCCTCATTGTCTTTTCCTAGGATATTGTCTAAAATTTTTTGGAGTTCTGGTTTGGTATTCATGAAGTTCCTAAGGTTCTCTTTGTCATGAAAGTATTTTATTTCTCCATCAATTTTGAAAGATAATTTTGCAGGGTACATCAATCTGGGTTGGAAGGTGTTTTCTTTTAGGGCTACATATACATCACTCAAGCTCTTCTTGCCTTGCAGGTTTGCATTGACAAGTCTGCTGTGATTCTGATGAGTTTTCCTTTGTATGTGATTTGTTCCTTTTCTCTAACTACTTGTAGAACTTTGTTCTTCTGTTGGGTTTCTGGAATCTTAACAATTACATGCCTTTGTGTACATGTTTTTTGATCAAGGCTAGTTGGAGTCCTATATGCCTCGCTTATCTGTATGTCAAGTTCTTTTCCCCTGCTTGGGAAGTTTTCTGCCATCACTTCTGTGAACAGTTTTTTTTTTTATGTCATCTGTACTCTCTCCTGTTTCTTCATTGACTGCAATCTGTCTTATGTTATTCTTCTTTGCATTGTCTAGCAGTTGCTGGATTGATTTCTCATGGTCCCTTACAATTTTAAAGAATTTTTTCTTTTCCTGGTCACTAATTGCAATCTTATCTTCTGTATCTGAAATTCTGTCCTCACATTGGCTCATTCTGCTGTGTAGACTTTCAGTGGAGTTTTTAATTTCCTGGAGATCTGTTTGCATCTGTTTTATGGATTCCATTTGTTTCCTATGTTGGGATTCCATCGTGTTCCTGAGCTCCTCTCTAGATTTATTAATCATGTCTTGAACTATGAGCACAATCTCTGCTGTTATCTGAGAAATTATTTCTGATTTTATTTTTTCCAGATCTTCTTTTGTTGCCAGTTCTGGGAGTCCAGTATCAGAGTGTTCCATCTCGTTTCCCTTTGGGGTTCCTGTAGGTGATCTGGAAGTCTGGTTTTGAGACTTGTTTATGTCTCACCTTGTTTACTTCTCACCCTCTCTTTGATGGGGTGGGGGGGTGCTGCTGCTGGCCGGCGCACTGCTCACCTCCTGTGTGCTGGCGGGGATGGTAAGGTGGCCCAGAAGCCTCCTCTTATGTGCTGGGTGTGGCTCACCTTCTGTGTGCCGGGGGTGGGGGGGAGGGTGGTATGGCCTCCCAGGAGCCTCCTCTTGTGCGCTGGGAGGGGCTCATCTCTTGTGTGCTGGTGGGGGTCCATGTTAATTTTTTTTCATGCTTCTGGGAACCCAAGACTCTACCTGGCCACAAGGAAGAACTTTAGTTAATCAAGCAGCTGATAGGGATCCTGGCCAATGATTGGGTTAGAAATGGATATGTAACTCAATAAGAATCAATTAAATCTGAGGAAGTCTACTGGAAATATGGAAAGGAGCTCCCCCCCGCCACTTTTACAGCGGACATAATGAAGGGGCTTAACTCTTGCAGCCTTTACTTGCAGTGATGTAAGAACATGCTGCTCTGAGTTGCTGTAGTTACTTTATGACCACAATGGGAGAATGCCAAGGATGGAAGAGAAAGAAGAAAAGAATCTGGGTACTTGGTGATGCCCCTGAACCATTGCATTCATCAAACCTGAAACTGGCCTATATTCAGATTTTTTGCTATGTAAGTACCAGGAAGCAAACTCTGCATTTGGATTCATCTCTCTAGTTGAGTTGAATGATGAAAGCAATAGTAATTCATAAAAATACCACCACTGATTGAGTACCCAGGCACTGTTTTATAGTCTTCTAATGAATGGCGAAATACTCCTGTGAAGTCAGTACATTATTTCCAGTTTCCAAATGACGATATATAGGCTCAAACAAGTAGGTGAACAAGCCCGTTTTGTACCTGTCCCTCTGTGACTCCCAGGATATGTATTTAATCCCAATTCTACACTCAGGGCTTACTGAGTGATCTCAGATAATGATAGCCATATGCCTAGGGTATAATAAAATGTTTGTAAACAAAATGTGCTGAGTTCAGATATGTTCTTAATAACCATTTTTAATTCACTTAGCTATTTGTCAGTATTGTTGAGACTTATGGTAAACAACTTTCAAGATTGTCCCTCAAAGATTCTCTCTTCCTGGTATTCACACTTTTGTGTTGTCCACTCTCATATAGGGTTGATCTGTGTAACCAGTAAGACCTTATACAAATGAGAATGTATAACTTCCAAGGCTAGGTCATAAAAGGCATCATGGCTTCTGTTTGCTTTGTTTAGATCACTCACTCTGGAGGAAGCCGGTTGTTATGTCACATGTAATAAAGAAGAGGTCCATGTGTCAAGAGGCTGAAACTGCTTGTCAGCTTCCATGGTAGTGAGCTATCTTGGAAGTACTTCCTGCAGCCCCGTCAAATCTTTAGATGACCACAACCCCTTCCAACACTTGATCCCTGGCCATGTAGCTAGGTCACTTCTGAATTCTCTATTCATAGAAACTGTTCAATAATAGACGTTTATGGTTTCAAGCTGCTCAGCTGAGGGTGAATGTTTATGTGGCCGTGTATAACTTAATAGACTGGTAATTAAATAAGCCTCCCCTTAAATTTAAAGGCAGAAAATCACCTCCAATTTGTTGATCCTTTTGTGTGCCTCGAGGGAGAAGATACGTGAGCCTCATCACAACCTCATAAAAGAAATAGAGAAAATGCCATTTCAGAAACTGACTGTCCAACAAACTTGCTCAAGGTCCTCCAGGGGCAAAATTAATGGAAAAACATTTAGAGTCTCTGCCACTAGGCCTTGCTGGTGTCCCTGTTTAGAAGCTGGTTTAGACTGAAAGACTCGGAGAATCAATACAAAATAAAACAGAAATGAAAAAAAGCTCCGAAGAATCCTCAACTTAAAAATACTTTGCCTGAGGTAGTCAGCATTTTGTAACACGCCTGCTACTCTCAGCCTTCTTGCTTCTCCTGGTTCTAATAACACACAAGAGTTATGGTTTTGGATCTGTCCCCAAACTAGATAGTCATCAATTTTGAGAACATTCATATATTCTCCACAGTGAAACTGTTAATAGTTATGGTGTTTACAGCTTGGGTTTAGATAGGAAAATAAAGATAAAATCTCTGTTCGATAAGGTGCTCAAGCCTCATCAATGGAAACTTTCCTCTTATACACTGAGGCTCGGATTCCCTTATTGAGCCCTCTGGGTTCATTCCCAGAAAACACAATTAGGAAGTAGTTAAAACTAACAGAACAAATGTGTTTCTCCTAGAACTAATATCAAGGTGGTAAGTGGTACTTTCAGAAAATAAGGAGTGAGTGGATGAGTGAGAAGCTGAGCCTGCTTTTTGTTAAGCATGAGCCCTATAGAGTTTGTTTTGGTTTCCTGTTTACTTTGAAAGAGCAAGCAGAATCTCTGGGGCCAAAACTGCTCTGACAAAAACCTCAGTTGATGACCTTGGCTGGAGTTGGGGCAACCCTTGCAAATGAAGCCTCATCTTCGGTCTAGCGGCAGTAAAGTTGTAATCCATGTGGCCTTGCAGGAGCAGTCATCTGCAGCAAGGAACTTGGCAGGAAGGCAGCCTGAGTGTGTTTCTCAGAGTAATGTGCATTCAAATCTAAAATGGGCTCTGAAGCACATACCCATCTGCAGTCAATGTTGCTACAGGTGTAGGATGTTGTGGTTTCTAACATCTTACACATGTTCTCTGAATAATACCTCAAGTGTCTTTGTTTCTGGCTTGTGTGGTTTCCTGCATTTCTGGTAGTGGATCTTATGCAGAAAGGCAGCTGCCTGCAAAGTATTACTAAAAAATACATATAAAGACACACCTGCAGAAAATAGGGTTGGCTCTGAAAAAAGCTGACCCTGAGCCTGGAGCAGGATGGAGTCTGGAACACTTGTCTGAGAAGCTGAAATAAGCACAATGTTATTGATGTTCAGGCCTGAGCAGCCTCCCAGAGCTCCCAGGAATTACCCCAGTTCTCCAGCTCTTAGGCTCTGCAGAAGACAAAGTGGCAGAAATTGGGATTAAAAATAGCAAGTATGTCTGATGGTTAAGAAAAGGGAAGCACCCATATGGTGAGAGCTCTGGCTGGGATGCCATAGAACAAGTAAGGAATGTTGAGATTTTTTTGGTGAGATTCAACCAAAAATATCCATCAAGCAAGCTTTGGCTCTGAAGCCCTAATCCTGGGAGCCAGAGATATTACTAGGACACAGTAAACTGATAAATGCTCAGGGATAGAGCTTGATACTAAACAGCCAGGTGGTAATTTAAAGAGCAAATAAGGCCTATCTATGTACAGTCAATTCATTAAGATGTTCATCCCATGCCTGCCAAGCTAAGGGTCTTCCTTTACCTCCTCCCACAAACATTCTCTTGAGACTATATGACTCCCATTTTTAGAATTTGTTCTCTTTTCAAATTTGACTGATATTCATTCAGGTCTCATTTGCCCCATGTGAAAACACTGAGGAGAGTGGAGTGTGGAAGGTTGGAATGCCTTTTGTTTAAATTCTCAAATGAAGAATTGAGTCTGTTGGGAGCTCCTAGTTTTAAAAGCTGTAAAATCTGGAAATGGAAGGCAAATGAAACCACTTCTTTGTGGATATGCGTTCATGCTTTCTTGGCTTCTGAGAAAAGAAACCTGGCCGAATTCTAGTCCCTGACCCTGCAGGCTGGGCAGTTTCTCATGGACTAATGGAATATGTGCTTCTCCCCTTGTATTCTAGTGTTGCAAATGAGACCAGGGAAGGGAAAAGTCAAGCAGGGTGGCTGGAAAGGGAATCTCAAGGCTAAGCCATGGGGCAGGGGTGGGAGTGGATGTCTCAGAGTTTCAGTGCCTCTTTTTCTGTCCCCAAAGTGAAAATTCAAGACAGCAATAAAAGCATGATGTTTAAAGATATGGATCTACATGGGTCTGTCTTCCGCTGCTGTAACAGAATACCTGGAGCTGGATATTATATAAAGAAAAGAGTTCTTATAGCTCATAGTTATGGAGGCTGAAAGTCCAAACATGGCACATGCTCTAGTGAGGCCCCTGGCTATGTCATATCAATGTGGATGGTATCATGACAGGAGAACACAAGAGATGAAGAGAACACAGTGAGACTGGAAGCCACAGACTAATACCAGGGTCACTCTCACTCTCTTATAACAACCCTCTCTCAAGAACTAACCAGGGTCCCACTAGATCTATATCAGTTCCTTCTGAGGACAGTGACCTCAGTGAGCTAATTACTTCCCACTAGGCCTCACCTCTTAAAAGCTCCATACCTGCTCCCCATCCCACCACGCTGAGGACCCAGCTCCCAACATGTGAATGCTTGAGAGAGGCATGATTAAACTATACCCAAATCATAGCAGGATGTAAACACTAAGATAATCATTTGGGAAAGTCGAATAGTGGAATTGCTCAGTGGAAGAGGCAGGGGGTGGAGACTTTTGTTTTTCACATAAGGCTTTTGTCTCCTTATAGTCAGGCGCATATCACTCTGATAGGAGTAAAATCTACAGAAAACATATCATCATAGGGCCTCTACTTGGTACATTCTTGAAGACTACTCGATACTGTACGAAGCTCAATAGGCGCTGCTTTCTAGAGGCTTGGTGGTCTCATACATCCATGTGTTTTAGTTCAAGTGTGAAACTTGTGATTTTCATGACTCTTTGATCCATCATGACACTTCTTAGAACTCTGCAAGGCAAGGCTAATTCATTAGAGGTAGAGCCAGAGGTGATAACACTCCGACCAATGAGAAGGTAGCTCAAACAAAAGTTTCTTCAGCAGAAAAATGAGGCAGTGATGAGGGCTGCTTGCTCACAGTTGCACAACTGGAAAGCTTAGGAACTCTTATACTCTCCAAGATAAGAAAATTTTCACACTTAGTAACCTCACCCTCAAAACCATACGAAAAACTTGGGCTACTTAACAACTTTCTTAAGCATTTTCAACTGACTTCAGTGTAAACAGCTCATTCAAAAGCACAGTCTGTATGAAGTCTTTCAGTTTGGAGTATACAGACAATGCAATTCAGACATAAAGCAGTCCAGATGACTGTGTGGCTCAGACTCCAAGAGCCAGTGCTCCGTGTTCCTGCTTCTTTTAGGAAGAAGTTTCTTAGAGACCTTCTCTAAGGAACAGGCTCTCCAGTAGGTGACAGAAACAACATATCCCAGTTAGGATCCTGACTTAGGAAAGTCGTGGGGTTAGTTGAGGGGGCTTTGTTTTTGCTTGTTTTTAAAGAGAAACGTTTGTACAGAAGACACAGAAAGAGAATCCAAAGAAAAGTTTTGATATCTTGAAGACATTTTGAAAGTAAACCTTACAGGTAAATTTTATCCCCTTCTCCAAACAAATTTGAGAATCTTACGTTCTCCAAATTATGCAAGATACCACTTTTGTGCAAGATATTGTGCTGATTGATGTAGGAGATATAAAAATTAATAAAAACTGGACTCACCTTAAAAATTTTACCAGGCCTGGGCTGGGGATTTAGCTCAGTGGTTCCAGCACCTGCCACACAAGCACAAGTTCCCAAGTTCGATCCCCGGTACCAAAAAAAAAAAAAATTTACCAGGCCTGAAACTCCTAGTAATACTTATGTCTGAAAGTGGAATCTTTTTCTTTCAGAGTATATTTTCGGTAATTTCTCTCTAATTGAGTATACTTCCATATTAGTCAGCTGTTGGTCACTGTGAAAACACACTTGAGTAAATAGATTACAAGGAGGAAAGATTTATTTTGGCTCAAGGCTTGAGAGATTTCAATCCATGATCAGCTGGCTCCACTACTTTTGGACTTTGAGTGAGGCAGAACATCATGGTGGGAGAACATCATGGTGGGCAGAGCCAAGTTGCTTGCTTCAGGGTGGCAGGGAAGGGGGGGAGCCCAACACCCTCTTCAAGGGCCTGCCACCAGTGACCTCAATGCTTTCCATTAGAACCCACCCCTTGGAGGTTGCACCACCTCCCAGTAACACCACAGACTAGCATCCAAATCTTTAATGAATGATCTTAAAAATATTTGAGAGCCAGGTCATAACAACTTTGCATGGTCAGCTCCATCACTGCCATCTCTTTGGGCTCTAATTTCAGTCTGAGACCTAGACTAGGTTTGATTGACTATTGTTGATCAAATGTCATTCAGTTTGAATAGATTTTATTGGTTTTAGGTATAGTAAAAATGATTATACCAATAAAGATTAGTATCTTCTACATGCACTAAATGGAAAGTAATTATGCTTCAGAATGGCTTATAGGGCAGGCTAAAACTGTTCAAACTGATTTTATAGATTTTTCTGGGATAATTTCTATAAACCAGCCTCTATTTTCTCCCTTAGTCCTTCTCGAGGGTGCCATGTGATTTTATATGGATGGGATAATATAGATGATCACTCTTATTTTATTTTATTTATTTATTTTTTGGTACCGGGGATCGAACTTGCGTCCTTGCGCTTGCGCAGCAGGCAGCGAAACCACTGAGCTAAATCCCCGGTTGATCACTCTTATTTTAAATTGAACTATTCTCCTTCTCTGTCAAAATGAATTTTCACATATTCATTTTCAATCAAGTTGTGAGCTAAAGAGAATCAGTATGAAATATAAACCAGAGATTCATAAATAAACCTCAACTGCTATTCTGCAGTTCAGAGTCCAAACTTGCCCATGGTGAGGACATGACACTGTCCTGTGCTATCTCAGTCTAATTTGTAAAGGCAGAACCTATGACCCTGTGGGCCCAGATTCTTCTGCATGTTTATCTTCCCGAGACTGCTTGAACTTTGTACCCTGATGGGCAGGCAGTGCAGAGCGAAAGCACCTGGTCCCATTTGTCTACAGATGCCAAGCAAAATCAAAAGTGAAATCTCTGGCTGGTGTATTTCCAGTGAAACCATATCAGTGCAGGGAAAACAAGGGTTTTCTCCATGTGCCTGTGGAGAGATGTAAGTCTCTTCATCTCCACTGAGCGTTCTCAAAGAGGGTCACTGCCAGCTCTGAGAATGCAGACTACATCCACTCCTGTGTCCACATCATAAATGAAATGTGACTATACCAGCAGTGTGGGGCTCAGACCGAAGCTTTAGCTTCTAACCTGTGGCCAACATTACTTTTTTTTTTTTTTTTTTTTTGGTACCATGGAAAACAACAAGAGACCAAGAGAAGCCTTTGCTCTCTCCTATGTGGGATTCAAACAGGTTTTTTTTCCCCCTTCAGATGAGTAATAGTCTATCCGGACTTGTCTGGCAAAACGTGTCAAGTTATTTACATTTTTAATTAACAAAATTAAGATTTGCACCACAAATTATTGGAGCCAGGAAAATCTCAGAATTAATATTGATAAAATCAGCACTAATTTCTGATTTAAAATTTTAAACAGTTTCTCCTAGCTTCATCTTTTTCATTTGTCTGAGAGATGTTCTGACGTTTTTAAGTGCCAGGGCTGTTGCTGAAGGACTAGAAGTGTGATTGTAGCAATTCTCCCAGGGGGCTATGAAAGTGAGCAAAGTCTCAGGCTCCCCAAAGCTGCTGCTTCTGGGGACTCGCTTTGCTCAACAAGGAAGGCCTATATGAATGTCCTGCTGATATACAGTGTAATCTGATGTTAAAGTTTAATAACTACCAGAACAAAAAGACAAAACAAAACAAAGCTTTTACTGAATGTCAACAGTAGTACTGTGGGGCTGTACTCTCAGAAAGGAATTTTTAAAAACACACAGTAGGAAGCTCACAGGAAGTTCTTCAACCACATCCAGAATTTTACATCACTGACTTGATCAAGAAACAGGTAGAGGCACTAGAATGGGGCACCTAACAGTGCCCACAGCCTCCCAGGTACACAATGTAGCCAGTTTTACTTAGGAAAAGCTCCTGAATAGTTAATATTTACCAACCTGTATCGTTCGATGGTGAACATTTTTGTACAGGTGTTATTTCTCTTAGTGGCAACAACCTGAGCCTTTTAGACAAGCTGAAGGGTTGGTGAAGTCCAGAGAACTTCCCACCCCACTTCAGAGCCAAACTAACTCATCCAAATTGGGGGGAGACATTTCTCCACATGATCCCCATAAGGATCTGCTTTGGCAGCACTGCCTCATTTTCATGAACTCATTCATTCAATAAGCATCTATTATGTTGCAGGCACCATTCTAGGACTCTGCCTCTAGTAGGATATAACAGACTCAAATGCCTGCCCCCAAAGCACTTACACTCAGTGGCATGAACACAGACTGTCACAGCTGGAGCCTGTCATATAAAGAAGTTACAAACCAGAATGGATGTAGGAGCCAGACTGGAAGTGAAATGTACAAAGTTGACAAGAAGGGGTGGTGACTATAGCAAACCAGAGAGTGTGTGTCCCAAAAGGCATCCAAATACATTTTTCAAGAATACTGTATGGTCCGAACAGAACACCTTTGGAATCCAGAGGCCTCCTGTGGCTGCTGTTCAATCCTCCAGTGTCCTCAAACCAGAAATCAAGACCCAGAAAGAGTGCATGCCTTGCTCAATGTCATATAACCAGGCAGTGACAAAGCTAAAGCTAGAACTCAGCTGGGCTGGCCCTGGACTTTTTAAAAGCAATGCATCACTCCCTTCAGTCAGCTCCTTGAGGCATCTCAGAAAGTTACTAGTGTTTGTCATGATCTTGTTGAGCAACTCATTCTCTCAACAATTATTTATAAACAATTATTTATATCGTACCTAACTCCAAGGAAAGCTTAAGATTGTTGAACAAGTTCAATGTCGGAAATGTGCCTTAGCCTCTCAGAACTTAAGAACAAATTATTTCAGCAATCTTGATATATAATTAGTAGGAAACAATAAATTCCTTTTTCCCCTCCAGAGCAGTAGTTACGACTCTCCAGGCCCAGATGCACACGTCCTCAACCCAGACAAGAAATAAATGTAATATCACATAATTGATGTCATGTGTCCTTTAAAATTAACCTAGCCCAACAATTAGTATAAGAAGATTACTGTGGAACAGTAAGCAGGTACATAGAAGGTGCTCAGTATGTACTTGTTGGAAGCATAATTGTAAGTGTTCATGAATTATATAATCTCAGCTGCTAAGCAGATGCATTTGGCTGATCTCACAAAGTCCCAGCAGTGCACAATCAAGTGCCAAGACTATCCATTCACTGCACAAATACTGATGAAGTGCCTGGCTATCATGTAGCAGACTGGTAGAATGTACACAGAAGTGCTATGACATTCTAAGACCAGTATCTATTATCCAAAAGTAAATTGGAAACAATTTTTTAAAGTATTTCCCAGAAGTGTATTAGAATCCTTTAGGAAATAGCCATGATTGGGTGTTTGAGGACAGAAATTGAGTTTACACTACCTGCCTCAGGTGAAGGACAAATGCCCAAAGGTATGATGTGCACTGACTTACACATTGTGACTAATGGTTTGGCAGGATGGTGGGGAACTCTGGGAGAAGACTGGCTGGAAAGTTGGTGACTGGGAGATTTAGGAAGAGGGCTCCATCTCTGAATGGACACAAAGTATAAATATATTTGTGTTCCAAGTGAATTTTCATAGAAAGATGGTCTCAGGTGGATAGGGTGACCTATTCTGTAGACATCAGTCATCCTCCTTCTATATTCTTATCATTAGCCGATAAGCTCATGAACAAAGTGGCCATGGTGGCAGGAATGGAGGTTATTCATGGGCTGGCATCCTGGACTTCCATTCATCCAGGCTGATCAAGTTATAACCACAGCTGAATGCCTAATCTGCCAATAGCCCTTAAACCCCTAATATGGCACAATTCTCAGAGAGATTGACCAGCTTGTTGAAAAGTTGATTATGTTGGACCATTTCCATAATGGAAGGGGCAGCATTTTATTCTTTTAAAATGGACACTTACTCTTTTTGCCTCCCTTGCCTGTGATGTTTCTACCTAAACTACTATCTGTGGACTTAGAGGATGTCTTATTTACTGCCACAGTATTCCACATAACATTGTTTCTGACCAAAGAATTTATTTCATACCAAGTAAAGTTGCAAACAATGGGTCCACACTCATGGAATTCACTGGTCTTAGCATGTTCTCCCATCATCTTAAAGCACCTGACTGAAAAGAATAATAGAACAACACTTTAAAATCTTCAGTTATGGTGCCATGTAGGTGACAACATCTCGTGAGGCTGTGACAATGTCTTTCAGGATACAGTATATGCTCTGGAGTCTAAATCGATGTTCACTATATGGTGACCTTTCTCTCATTGTCAAGATTCATGGGTCAGGGATCAAGGGGTGGAAATGGCAGTGGCTCTTCTCCCTATACCGTTAGTGGCTCACTACCATCCTTTTGCTATCCCTATCCCTGCAACTCTGGGTTCTGCTGCTTTAGAAGTTTTAGTTTCAAAAACAACCAAAAGTGAAGATGCTTCCACTTAGGGATAAAACAATGATTCCATTGAACTAGAAGCTGAGACAGCTCTGCACATTTTGTGCTCCTCCTGCCAGTGAATCAAGAAATAAGGAAGAGGCTACAGTACTGACTGGGAGGATTGATCTGGATAATCATGGGGAAATTGAGATTAATATGCAATGGGCCCAAACAATAACGTATTTGGGATGCAGCTCTTCCTCCAAGGCACCTCGAACTTTTTCTATGTCCTATGATTAAAGCCAAGGGAAAAATTTAAAAATCCAATTCAAACAGGACTGCAGGTTTGAGTTATCCCACCAGGTGAGGAACCATGACCAGTGGAAGTGCTTAGGACAAAAAGAATACAGAATGAGAAGAAAGCAATCATAAACACTAGCAATGATCATGTGACCACTGCATAATTGAGAATTGTACAAGTTTCTTCCTTCTCCTTCTAAATATTTACATGTTGGGTAGCATTCCTCATAGAACTAGAGAAAGCAGTCCTAAAATTCACATGGAACTGGAAGAGACCCAGCAAAAGCGATCCTGTTCAATAAGAGAAAAGTAGGAAGCATCACAATCCCAGACTTCAAGTTATACTGCAGAGTTACAGTGATAAAAACAATATGGTACTGGGCCGGCAGGGGGTACAGTTCAGCAGCATGATGCCTGCTTGGCAAGCACAAGGTCCTGAGTTCGATTCACAATACTGGAAAAAAAAACGGCACTGGCCCAAAAACAGACATGTGAATCAACAGAACAGAATAGAGGATGCAGAAACACCCTAGGCACATGCAGCTATCTGATCTTTGATGAAGGGATGAAAAATATGCACCAGAAGAAAGATAGCTGGTGCTGGGGAAACTGGCTATTCACATGCCAAAGACTGAATTGATAGCCATACATCTTACCATGTATTAAAGCAAAAGCAAAATGGATCAAAGATCTAAATGTTGAAATAGAAGCACTTAGTCTGCTGGAAGATAAAATAGGGAAAATTCTTGAAGATATAGGTGTAGTCAAGGACTTTCTGAGCAGAAATTGCACAAGAAATGACACCAAGAATTAACAAATTAGATCATATCAAATTTTAAAACTTCTGTATAGCAAAGGAAACAACCAACAGAGTAAAGAGATAACCTACAGAATGAGAAAATGTTTTGCCAGCTATTCCTCAGACAGAGGACTAATATCTAAAATACTCAAAAAATTAGACATGCTAAAATAAAAGACCCAATCTAAAACTGGGCAAATGAAATAAACAGACACTTCTCACAAAGTAGAAATGGCCAATAAATACATGAAAAATGCTCAACATCTCTGGTTATTGAAGAAATGCAAATGAAAACAACACTGAGATTACATCTTACTCCAGAAAAGATGGCTATCATAAGAAATCAAATAAGAATTCTGGTGAGGCTGTGGGGAAAAAGGAACCCTTCTACATTATTGGTGGGAATGTAAACTAATATAGTACAACCATATGATTTCTACCTTGCCCTTATGGAAATAAGTATGGAGGTGCCTCAAAAAAATAAAAGTAGAAATTCCATTTGACCCAGCTAGTTTCCTTCTAAGTATCTTTATGAGAAGAGTTAAAGACTCTTCTTATATTACTTGTCATGTTACAGTGACACATGCATCTACATGTTTCTAGCAGCACAATTCATAATAGCTAAATCTTGGAAGTGGCCTATACATTCATCAACAAATGAATGGATAAAGAAAATTGATATTTATACACAATGGAGTGCTATTCAGCCATAAAGAAGGATAAAGTTAAATCACTGGTAGGAAAATGGATGCACCTTGAAACCATAATGTTAAGTGAAATAAATCAGATACACATGTTAAATATCACATGTTTTCTCTTGTATGACAAACTTAAAATATAAGTAAAGAGTAAAATGAAAGTAGATAATAGGAAATAGGGAGATAGATCTTTTTTCTTTCTTTCTTTTTTTTTTGGTACTGGAGATCGAACTTGGGTCCTTGTGCTTGCACAGCAGGCGGTGAAACCACTGAGCTAAATCCCCAGCCTGGGAGATAGATCTTTTGCAAAAGGGAAGGGGACCAAGAGATGAGGGGAGAGAGGAAACAGTAAGAGGATCAAAAATGAATTAAAATTACAAGGAATGTAATCATTTTGTACTGCAAACGTGTACTAATAAAAATTAAAAAGTAAAAAAGTAAAAAAAAATATCTATATGTTGGTCTATATACTAGCCAAATATTTTTCTTCTTCTATTTTCTCTACCTTAAAATATATTAAATAGTAATTAACTTTATATACCAATAAAGTTACAAGATATTGGAAGAGGGTTATGAATCAACTAGAAGAAGAATTAGTATCGCCTCAAACCAAAAAAGGGGCATTGTACCCTCTTCTGGAAAAGAGGTTAGTGTATTTTGGGTTATGTGTGTGATGCTTGTGCCATGTCAGTTAGAAGCATGAATTTATTGTGGTTTTCATTTGGAGATAAAATATAGAACTGTATATAATGTGAGTTGACCAGGGACTATGACAGGTTTATAATCTGTCATCTTAGCCAGAATGAATTTCATTTCCCAGAATTTCATTCCCTGTGTGTATCTTGTTCCAGCAGGTCACAAGAGAGGGTCCTGTGTGAGATCTGGAGGGCAGAAGAGAAGCAGCAGCCACTGCCATTGATCTGGTTCACCTTACTGTCATGATACAGCAGCCAGGCCTGGAGCTGCCCCACCTTCTCCTGGGTCCTTCTCCAGCTTCATGGACTCCTGGCTGGGTGCATAGCCCAGATCTGTGACAAAGGACATCAGCTTCTGTAGATACTCATACCATTACAGTCAGAAGCAGCTAAAAATTACCAGTTGTTCTATGGTTTCTACTTTACTCTTGCTCTGTCCTACTTTGGACCTTTCTACCCTGTAGACTTCAACTGCTGCATCAGTTTTCTGGCTCGTATCTAGATGTGACCTCAAAGCACCCAGTGGTCATAGGTGGGGCTTTTTCAGAGGTGGCTGGATCTAGAGTGAGTGATGCTGGAATTGATTCATGGTGTAATACTAGGATCAAGGGCACTAGGATTAAATGTGTGAATGCTATCCACCCTAGGTAGGCTGGAAAAGATATAAGGGACAGAAAGAACTATTGTCCTTTGCTTGCTTTGCTACCTTCTGCCTGCCATGAACTGTTTCTCCTCTGTGATGCTTAGCTGCCATGCTAACCTGCCTTGGAGCCAGCAGACTTTAAACTGAAACCTCTACAAACCATTAGCCAAATAAACCTTTCCTCCCTTAACTGTGGGTGTCAGGTATTTTGTCTCAGCAATGAGAAACACAGATAATAGTCCTACAAAGACTCCTTAGCCAGATACTACAATTCCTTAAGTCATATATCTGCCACAAAACTCTCTCATACACATATCCTTGTGCTTTTGCTTTTCTGACTGAATCATGTAGAAACAGCAAATAAACATATGAAAATATATTCAACAACACTGATCATTCGAGAGATGCAAATGAAAACAACGCTGAGATTCCACCTCACTCCAGAAAGAAGGGCTGCTATCAAGAAATCAACCAATAACAAATGCTGGCGGGGTTGTGGGGGAAAAGGAATGCTTCTCTACTGTTAGTGGGAGTGTAGACTAGTGCAACCATGTGGAAATCAGTATAGAAAGATCTCAAAGAACTAGGATTAGAGGTCCCATTTGACCCAGCTATCCGCCTGCTGGGTATCTCCCCCAAAGAATTAAAAGAATCATACCACAGCGATATATGTGCACCCATGTTCATAGCAGCACAATTTGTAATAGCTAAAACTTGGAAACAGCCCAATTGCCCATCAACTGGAGACTGGATAAAGAAGATGTGGTTTTTTTTAATAAAATGGAATACTACTCAGCCATAAATAAAGGAGAAAATAGAAACATTTATAGCTAAATGGATGCACATTGAGGTGATACTCTTAAGTGAAATAAATAAGATGCACACGTGTAAATACCAAATAGTTTCTCTGGTTGAGAAACTGAAAGTGTAAATAAGGATCAAAATATATAATAGATCATGTGAAATAGGGAGAAAAGGTCCAAAGTGGCAGGGGAAATGGGAGGGGCAGGGGAAAGGAAAGAAGGGAAAGGAATAAATATGAGAAAAGGAAAAAACAGGAACAAAGTCTTTGTAAATGTGTGTGTGGGGGTGGAGGGGTTGAAGGGAGGGCAGGGGAATTGGGAAAAAATAAGAACCAAGATATATCGTGTAAAGGTACAAATTCCCAATGGTGAGTGTCATCATACTGTATACCTAAAATATACCAATAAACTTAATGAATGTAACAATGGGACTTTATTTCGTTTACATCTACCAGTGCAGAGGTGAGCAACCCAGGCAGGCTGAAGAGCTCTGCTCCACACAGACTTTCAGGGACTCCAGTTCCCTTCATTGTACTGTGCCAGTATCTCAGGACATTGTCACTACTCCCCTGGCCAAAGCTGAGTCTCTACATCTAAATTCCAGTCAGCAGGGAGGGCCAAGAGGGTACAGAGGGGGCATAGCCAACATTGAAAGCCCAGCCCTGGAAGTGATGTATCACTTCTGCTCACATTCTGTAGTGAGAACTTCATCACATGCCCTCACCTAATTCCAAGAGAGACTGGGAAATCAGTTCTAGTGGAGCAACTATGTGCCCAGGATTAAGGAGAAAAGGCTATTTGGTGACAACTAGCTGCCTATACACACACACACACACGCGTGCGTGCGTGCACACGTTTCAATAGGGTGAGTATTATGATATATAATAGGTAATAGTAAAATTAATATAATTTAATATGATTAAAATTAAATGTAAGCTATATAGTTATATAACTATAATTAAATTACTACAGTGATATAATATCCCCAGTATTAACATTAGGCTATATGTGTGACATATACAACTCTATGTACATATATATATATATATATATATATGTATATATAAAACTACTTTGTATACATAGTTTTATATACTGCATGCTGACTCCAAGTCCTAAAAATAGTACAAAAAAACCATTACAATTGAGCTTAGTTACTCTACAAACCAAAGCCAGAAACAGTCTAGTGCTATGAGAATTGAATTGAATGTTTCCAGATTTAAGATTGTTTGTGCCAATAAATAAATAAATAAACTACTACTGTAACAACAAACCCCAGGAACTTTCCCAAGTAAAAATCATAATTGATTACAAGTTGTTGCCTTCAGGATTGAGTTACATGCTGCCTTACCAAGTGAATGCCTCAGTAGTTCAAATGGCTTTGTTTGAGATTCACATAGATTAAATAGCCTAGAACACATCCACCCTCAACTAAATCAAAGAGAGATTTAGTTCAAATGTTCCTTTTCAGCATGTCAGGAAATGTGTGCTCCAATTAAATAATCTCATTTTAGAGTTAACTCTGTGCCAAGAAAATAAACAATATATCTTTCATGAACACATTCACTCTGTTGTATAAAAACTTTTATTTTCTGGGAGGCTGCTCTTGGAATCTGTACATATAATAAGATCAGAGCTGGAAAAATTCTGTTTTCTTTAGCATTTAATGACTTTGGAAACTATAAAGAAGCTGTGTGACACAGCATACCACAGAGCTCTGTGAACAAGTGAATATCAAAGATCTACAGATAATCCCCACCAAACCAGCAGTTCTACAGCAGTGCTGCCCTAAGTACGGGAAGATGTTTCCACTCAGACGTGAGCTGTGTAAAATGACCTGCAAGAGGATCTGTTGCAGATCACAGACTAAATACTGTTATGCTTTCAGCACATTTGAAGGGATTAGGCATGATGGATAAGGACTTCCAGATCAAGTTAATACTGGGATGTCAGGGGAAACACTGGCTGCCTAAAGAATGGCATGGATGAACGTAGAAGGCTGGAGGATTCCTCCTTGGAAGCCTCTGCCCCTCTAACTCCAGAGGATAGCTCTGGACATGGACCTGGAGCAGGAATTGTGCTCTTGTTGTCCCAGCATCCCATCATGCTCCATGACACCAATGACTCCCTACCCTAGGCCACAGTGCTCCCCTACATGCTGTCATATATGCTGTTCCAATCCCAAACTCCCTGTTGTCCCACAGACCCAGCTCTAGCATTCCTTCTTGCAGGAAGCCCAGACAGATAATTGTTGTCCCTCTCAATTTTTTCTTACTATTTCCCCTGTTGTGAGCTTTGTAAAAGCAAGAAACCTTATTAATATTGTTTATTTTACATTCCTCTGGGTTGTGCCTTATATCCAGATGGTCCCCCCAAAGTCTCATGTGCTCATAAGTGGGGCTTTGGGGAGTGACTGGATCATAGGTCTGTGACACTGGATTAGTCCATTGGTTGGGTTAGCATGGTCCTGGGTAGGGGGGGGGTGGATTTCCTGAAGAGGGAAAACACACTCTGGATGTGGATGGCACCAACAAATAGGCTTGTAGCCTGGATGGAATAAAAGGAGAGAAAAAAGAAGGAAATCCCACTGCTTCCTGTCTGCCATGCCATGGACTGTTTCTCCTCTGCCATGCCACCCTTCCTTGGAGGCAGTTGACCATGGACTCAAACTTCTACAAACTGTGAGCCAAAATAAACCTTTCTCCCTTTAACTTGTGGAGGTTGTGTACATTGTCCCAGCAATTAGAAAATAACTAAGACACCCTAATATATCTGGACTCATGGTAGGTACATGACATATGTTTGTGAAGTGAATGAATATTAACACCCCCCCCCCACACACAAAGGCTATGGGAGTTTATTGATTAGCTAGGGGAATTAGACTCCCTTTCTGACATGGTGAAAAGCCTGTCCATAGTTTACTGAGGGAGAAAGGAACAGAAACTTCCCTCATCTTCTTTCATACTTTCCTCTCAATATGGATCTGTGTCAACCAAGACCAACAGTTAGCAGTTTCCAAGAGTGTATCGCAGCCGAGAGTGGTATAATCCTACCATTATGGGAGGCTGAGGCAGAAGGAGTTCAAGTTCAAGCCCAGCCTAAGCAACTTAGCAATTTAGAAAGACCTTGTCTCAATAAAAATAAATAAATAAATTTTTTAAAAGGGCTGGGGATGCAGCTAAATGTGAAGACCCTGGGTTCAGTCCCCACTATGGAGAGAGAGTGCACCTTGATTTTCTTTGATCATACATAGAATGCACTAGTGAACATCTGCTAGTAGGAATGACACAGCAGCCCCTCTGCCCTCAGAAATGCAAAGAAACATTCCCTTTGGGGATATGTGCCAGGGCAAGCACTAGGGTCAATGGCACCAGAGAAGAAAATATCACAAACCTTCAGGGAAGATTTTTAGTGCCTTCAGAGGAAGAGTTGCCTTCACTCTGCCCAGCTTTAGAGTTTAGATGGAAAATTGGAGCAGACATAGCAGGGGATTCCAGCCATCACAGACTCTCATACTCTTTGCCATCACTCTCAGCAATTGCTCCATGGGCCTCTCAGACAGGCAGTGAAGTGAGAATCAGGAGGACTATACCTAGGTCTTGGTTCTGCTGCTATTTGTGTGACTGTCATCCTCCTCATGTCCTTGGGCCTCAGCTTTCTCACCTATAAATGAGACCACAACACCCACCCAACCACTTTATCATGAGGTGCTAAGTTCTGAAAAAGTTAATTTCCACAAACTTCTTCATAGATTTAAAGACACTATTACCAACATACAGCTTGCCTCCCAATATTCCCTTGCAAGCTTTCTTCCTGTCAGCCCACCCGGACTTTTCTCTGACCTACAAGCACTGTGCATTCCCACACCTTGCTTACAGTCTCTCACCCACAAAGCAGTCTCCCTATGCAAACTCTACTTCTTGCTTAATAGCATCAGTTATGTTCCCTGGATATCAAGTACCTCTGATGTGGTGTGAAGAGAGAACTTCTCCTCTGTGACTTCCTTCCCCAAACCCATAACCCTAGTTTAACCAGGAGAAAACACAACACAACCTGAGACTGGAGGAAATTCTGCAATATACCTGGTTGGTACTCCTCAAGACTGTCAAGGTCATGAAAATAAGCAAAGACAGAAACTGACACACACCCAAGTAGACTGAAGTGCTGTGACAACTAAATGCACTAAAGTCACCTGAACTGGATCCTGCAATAGCAGAAGAATTTTAATGGAAAAACTGGTGACATCCTAAAAAAATATGGAGTGTAGTTAATGGTAGTGTGCCCAAGTTGGTTTTTTAGTTTTGACAAATGCACTGTAAAAATGTAAGATGTTAAGAATAGAAGATGTTAAGTGAAGGGTATTGGAGCCCTCTATACTATTTTTGAAACTTTCTGTATATCTAAACTTATTCCATAATTTAATCAATTATGTTTTTAAAAGAAATCCTACTTCCCCTTCAAGCTTCCTTTGTGATGCCTGACTGAATCCTCCACCTTAGTTCTGCCTTACTTTCTTCGAAACTCTCCCACCACTTTGCTTTCTTCTTAAATGGCATCTGCAGATTATAATTTTTTTTTACTCTTCTAACCACCCCTTAACACACTGATATATTATCAACTTGAAGGTGGAATTTTTAAAAATTCATAGGCTCCAGCAGAGTTCCTGACACATGATAAACATCTAATAAGTGTGGATGGATGGGTAGATGGGTGGGTGGATGAATGGATGGACAGATGGATGAATGGACTGCAGCAGCCTGTGCTGTCAAAGTGTGGAATTACTACAGCATGTTCATTTTTTTTCCAGGCTTAGCTAGACATTTCCCCAACACAAAATTTATTCTGTGGACTAAGGCAGTGTCTGTTCCTACAGATATAGCCATATAGTTTAAAACTAATTTCCATTCTAGACTTCTAAAGCTGTTTAGAAACCACATCTTATTAATCTTCATACCTTCAGCACATGAAATGCTTTGGACATAATTTGGTAATCCAAACTGTATATAAAACAGAGGATTTGACAAATACCTAATTAAAGATACAATGCTGTACTCACCTTATTCTGTGCTTATGACTGTGAAATTAGTGAACATATGGACTCAGAGGAAGGAAAATTGAAACATTTTTATAGCTGTGGATTTTAGACATCAATACACCAAATTTGAATAAAAAAACAGGTTTAAAAAATTAGGGATAAACAAGATAGCTGAAAGCCAAACAGGACGTGAGAATTAAGAAATAAAATGTGAAAAGAATTGGAAGTATTACACTGACCTGCTAAATCAAGGAGGCCAGCACAGGCATAAGAAATATTATTGTTTTTGACATACATTCTTTAAAAAGCAGAGCTTGAGACACGAGTTTGCATGTAGAGGTGATTTAAAAAAGCAGGAGTGGAGAACAGAGAAGCATGAACCAAGCTAGTTGATATTCTCACTGTGGGGAACATAACATGTTGAACATAACCTGTAGTAACTGCAAACATGTGTGATTATAAGTTAATATTATAATGACACAAACATTAATGGTAAATGGTAGTTCTCCTAAAAAAAATTTTATTACTACATGTTGAATGTACATATTAATATTTTTTGTTTCGGTTTTTTGAGACAGGGTCTCACTATGTAGCCCAGAGGAGCTTCCAGAGTGCTAGAACGATGGGCAAATGTCATCTGGGATTTTCTTTTGGTGGTGGTGCTGGGGTCTTGCTGTGTTGTCAAGGGTCGTCCTGAACTCTTGGGCTCAAGTGATCCTCCTGCTCAGCCTCTGAAGTAACTGGAACTAGGCACACACCACCATGCCTGGCTACATGTATATCTATTTTTTCAAAGCCATCTTTATGAAAATCCTGTGACAATGAATAGATGGCAAACTCTTGTAGCTAATTAACTCCTCAATCTTGCTAGATGCAATTTTTTTTTATTTTGGGTACTGGCGATTGAACTCAGGACCTTGCACTTGCAAGGCAGAAGTGATGCCACTAAGCTAAATCCCTACCTGCTAGATGCTATTTTTAAAGTCCAAATATACCAGTCATCCAGGACCAGAGACGGTAGTGCATTTGTAACTAGCATCATTATTTTCATTTCTAAATCCACTCAATGAAAGTGCAGCCTTTGGAAAAACAGCAGTTCTTATTAGTACTGTGTTAGTGGAAGGGGATTTTTTGTTCTCCTGGATTCTCACATTTCACAGTGAGCTACTACCTGCAGAAGCTGAGCCCATGGACACACAGCTGTAACCATTGCTGGATTATACATATCTTCGGCTCCTTGCTCTGAATTGTTCATTGAAACACAGGCAGATTAAGGAGCTCAAGGTTCCTGAGATAAATAATAAGTCGAGCTGTCAGAAGCAGAGATCTTCAGAGAAAACCAGTCTGCACTCTGCTGGGATCGCCAAGGCTTCCCTGGTGTCTATGGCTATGGAGCCCCAGACTGTCAAAGTGGCTCAGGGCTATTGGCTCTCTGTCTGCTTCACTGTCTGCCCTTGCTTGTCATGCTGTGGGGCAATTTGAGAGAGATGCTTGGGATGAATTCTCCATAGCTCCTGTAGCAACCTAACATAGGGCAGCTTGGGAAGGCAGTCAGAAGGTATGCACTTAGGGCTTCCGAGGCCCTAGAAGTTAATGTAGCTGTGTCTTAGTGTTTGACCAAGACCAACCTCTTCCTTCCAGAACCCTTCTCTGCTGGGAGCTTACCCACTCTGCATGGTCTGTGAAGGATAATTTCACTTGGAAGTTAATGACTCTGTTCTGCTTCCAACTGGCCGAGTGACCTCAGGTCTCTCACAGTGTCCTTGGGCCTCAGTTTCCTCATCTATTAAAATATAAGTGGAGGAGTAAAAAGTCTTTGAATCCCAAGATGTTATGGTATAAAATTCCTGCCAAGATAAATCTCTCAAGTGTATTTTCTTGTATTTCCCTGCAGCCTTCTTTCTACTTGTTCTGCACATGGAAAGTATTGGATGCCGCGTCCTTCTACACCCTCCCCAGAACTTGAGAAAATCTGGAACGTTTCTTTTACAAAAGAGGTTGAGCTATATTTTCTATGCATTTGGTTTTTCTTTTCCAGTAAAGTCCCTACCTTCTCTTCCAATTGTAAGTAACCAGTGCATCAGAAAGATCATCGATTCCCATCAGGCTTTTTGAGTCTGGTAACTAATTTGGTTGTTTCAGATATCTTTTTCAGTGTGAATCAGCTAATACCAGTCTATCTATTAATCTCTGATTTACACTGTGGTAATTTTAAGTAAGATATTTCTCATAGAAAAAAATACATTGGGAAAAAATGTGTTTGGAGAATTCCTTTGCCTATTTGGGACCTACAGAATTTTAGTTGAAAACCCTTAGGGAAAGTTACAAACTTACTCTTATGGTTTGTATCTAGATGTCCCCCCATAGCCTCATGCAGTCATAGGTGGGGCTTTTTCAAGGGTGGCTGAATCTAGAGTATGTGATACTAAGATTAAGGGTGTGTGATTACTAAATCAGTCCACTGATTGTTTTGGCAGCACCCTAATCCTGGTAGCCTAGATAAAGGGGGCAGAAAAAGGTTGTCATGGCTCCTTGCTTGCTTTGCTGCCTTCTGCCCACCATGACCTGTTTCTCCTCTGTGATGCCCCTCTGCTATGCCACCCTGCTTTGCTGTCAGCCAATTCTGGACTGATATCTCTACAAACTGTGAGCCAAATAAACCTTTCCTCCCCTAAATTTGGGTGTCCAGTATTTTGTCTCAGCAACAAGAAAAGTAACTAACACACTTACCTTTGTATTTCTACAGACATTGTTTATCATTAGAAAGTTATGGAGAGTTGGTTGGGAGTGGTTAAAAGCAGATCTTGTGTTCCAATCTCAAAGGGAAAGTAAAAATCAATAATTTAATACAGTTTGCACCATCTAGCATCTACCAAAAGTATTAATTTTGATAGCAATGTCAGCCTGAAGGTACAGAAGAGCATAATTATAGATTACAATTCCAATTTAATGAGAACATTCCTCAGGCTGATATGTTTGAGTCTTATTCCCTTTTGGAAGATGTAGACAATGGGTGGTCACTGCATGATGTTTAATTCTGTTGTGTAGTATTGTTGATGCACAACTGGTGCTAAGCTGATCTTTGTTATCTTCCTGGGCCTGCAAGAAGAAAAGCACACCATTGTTAAAATCAACCCCTATTCACAGGTATAGCACCAATGACAAACGTCTATAGAGCAAGATAGTTCTCCATGGCACCAGAACAACAATTTAGTTTGATCTTCTGCTTAGGCTGACTGACCATATGGCTCGTTGGGTGACAAGGCAGAGTATAAGGTAGGACCCATGGACCTTATAGACTGATGTGAGGGCTGATGCTGAAATGAGGAAAATCAACATGGCAGCCTGTTATGTTTTTCAGATGTGTCTTGAAAAATAAATATGAGGTCTTCCTCATAACCATTCATATCCAGGCCTTTCTTCCTTTTGGATCCCTTAAATCTCTTAGTTGGCCCACTTCTGATGCACAGAGAAGTGTCAGTTCAGTAGCTGACAGAAGCTGAAAAGTGTTTCTCTTTGTTCCAACATTGTGAATGTAAATTCTGCTGCAGTTTTGACCCACAGAAGCTGGGTTTTCTTCTCAGCTCCTCCAGGCAAGTCATTTATTCTCTTGGGACCTTTTTAATACATCTATAGGAATAAGGAATTTAGAATAGGCAAATTTTTGCAGAACTGTCTACATAATTTGCAGGTCCAGGGCAAAATAAAATGGCAGGGCCTAACGTTTAAAAATGATTAATATTTTCAAGATGATAACAATGCCTTAACCCAAGTATGGGATCTTTCTGAGTAGAAGGCCATGCCTAACAGTGTGGGCAACACAAAGTCACACGCTGACCTTCATCTCCTCCATGCCTTGTCCAGCGACATACTTGTCTGATATTACAGCCTTTCCTTTCATCTCCACATGCACAACCCTCATGCAAAAATCAAATACCAGGACAAAAACAAAGTAAAAACTAAAAACTGGAGTTGCATTTTTTGCCTGAAATCCATCTTGCTTTTATTTTTCATGTCCCTGTGACCAAAAGTTGTACCTCAGCCCTTCCTGACTTCCTTTTATTCTCCAAGACGGATTTTCTTCTTTCCTGCCTAAAACATCCAAATGACCTTTGCTTTGAGCTTTTTCTAAATCACCATATGTTAGATAATTGTGCCCAAAGGAGTTACTTCCAGAGTGGCTTAAACACAAAAGAAAAACACACAGCCAATTTTTTTTCTAGGGCAGTGCAAACATTTCCTTAAACGTAAGTGTCTCTAGAGGAAAACTGACAGAATAAACCTTTCACCCAGCAAGACCATTCCGTGTAGGGCTTGTACTGAATTCTGCTTGCGTTTTTACATCCCTAATTTATCTACTGTTTTGCCAATAAAAGCAGTCATGTTCTTTGATTTAAGTTTTGTTTTTTTTTTTTTACAATGGAAAAGTGGCCAGAGAAAATGGCTCAGTTGAGTGTTTTATTAACGGAAAGAACTGATATGCCAGCAGCAATCCAAGTGCTTTGTCCCTTCTCTGTCATGCTACACCTAAAATAAAATAGTACCAATCTGAGAAGTAGGATATTGGAGTTAAATGTCAGCAAATTAATGGCTTTTCAGATGTTATATTTACTAAAAAGTGGAGTACCAAAAGAGAAATACATTAGTATAATTTACCAATTACAAAGCAACTACCAAAAAAAGGAGGATTCTCTTAACCTGCCTTTGAGGAGAGTAAATTTAATTTTTTGCAGGACTAAATTACTGAAGTCTCATTCAAGAAAATAAACTTCTTGTCGAAAATGTCACTATAATCTCAAATCAATAGAAAAATCAGATTTATTGCTGGAATTAAATCCTAGAATTTTAAGAAGAAAACATTATTCCAAATCTAGTCATGACTGACAACCCAACTGGAAGGTGAATTTATTTTCAATTTTGACGCTGTAGGGTGTTCTGTTTATTATCAAAACCAAATACATGGGCTGAGGATGTAGTTTATTGATAGAGCACTTGTCTAGCACATGTGAAGCCCTAGGTTCAATCCCTAGTACCAGGAAAAAAGTACATTTACTTCTGTAATCTTACAAAAACAAAACCCATCTGTCTCAAATATTCAAGATCATAGATGCTTAGGTTTTTTGTTTTTGTACTGGGAATTGAACAGAGGGCCTCACCCATGCTTAGCTCTACCACTGAGCTACATCTCCAGCCCATATACGTTCAGTTTCAAGGCACAGCTTAGGAAGAGAATATTATACATGCTAATGAACCACTCTCTTGTTATGAGTATTCTAAATATTTGAATACCTTTACCCTTTAAAACATGAGCAAATACCTACATTGAGAACTCGTCCACTTTGCTCCCTAGTGGCAGGATTGTATTAAAATTCCCTGCATTAGTTTCCTAGGGCTGTCATAACAAAGTACCATAGAGTGGTGTCAAGTGATGGAAATGTGTTCTTGCACAGTTCTAGAGAGCCACAGCTCTGAAATCAAGCTGTCAGTGAGGCTAGGCTCCCTCCTGCTTTGTCTTTTCCTAGCTTTTGATGGTTGGCAGCAATTCTCCATCTATGCCTGCCTTGTCATGCGGCCTTCTCCCTTGTCGCTTCTCTTCTTATAAGGACACTGGTCATCTTGGACAACTTCATCTTAACTAAGTTCATCTGCAACAGACCTATTTCTTAATAAGGTCACATGGTGAGATTTTTGAGAATGACAGGATTTTGGGGGGTTCTATTCAACCTAGTATACTCCCCTAAACACATGGTAAGCTCTCCTACATTTAAATGAAATAAAACAACTTTATGAAGTATTCTGGAGAAGAAAAACTCAACGTATTCCCTAAGAATCTGTCTCCTTCAGCAATACATCTCAGTGGTTCTCAAAGTGTAATCCAAAGACCACCCACATCAATTTTACTTGGCTGGTAAGGGTTTACTAAAAATGTAGATTTTAGACTCCACCCCAGATTTGCCAAGTCAGAACTGCTAAGTGTAGAGGCCAGGAACCTGCATTTTAAACAAGCTCCTGGTGGTTCCATGCACACAAAAATTCGAGAACTACTGATCTATAGTTTCTGAAAAATCTGCCTTACATTCCCCATGGTGCTTCTTAAATTTATTCCTTATTTCCCCCCTCTTTGCAGGTGAAATTGAGAACAGCTGGTCAACAAACTTTCTTATAATTGCACACCATTGTAAAGCTATTCCTCATTCCTTTTTCCCTCTAGACAAAATCATATAAATTTAAATAATACTAATTCCTTAGTTTTGATGGGAGGTATTGCCTAGTCATTAAATCATTTAAAAACTCTGGTCAAATTCTTTTCATCTCCAGAGCCATAGACAAAATCTTTGGGTCATGGAATGAAATACTACCATTTTGTACTTCAGTTTTAAAAATCTGAAGCCTAGAAAAGTCACACTAAAATAACCTGTATTAGTTGGGATTTTGCAGACAAATAGAATCACAAAGATGGAGACAGAAATCTCACCATTTACAGCTGGAGGCCCAGGAAAGTTGGTGGTATAAATTTTGGTCTCAGACACTGCAGAGGGGTCCCCAGTTGCAGGGAAACTGCCCTTCCAACCCGTGCCCCTGGCAGCAATCTACTTAGCCGCACGGGTGCCTGCAGGACACACACCCCCTTGCCCCGCTCCTCTGGCCTCTTGGCTATACTGCCACCTGGTTCCACACTACAAACGGACCACCAGACCACCATACCCAGTAAGTTGGAGGGATCATCACCTCCCATTGGAACCAGGACTATCTTCAGGGGAAGGGCAGCTGGAACCTGCAGTACAACCCTGCAGAGTTCAACCCTACGGGAGGACAGGGAGCTCAACTTGGGTCTTGCAGCCAGAAATCTGCCTGAATCTCACTGGTCTGCAACTGGCTTGCTGAGACTCATTTACTGATATCTGCACACTCCTACCCATGTTGTCTATTGTGACAGCAAAGACATACCCTGAAGGAGGCCATTCATTTTCATTTTTATTTTTTATTTCCAAAATTATTATTGGTATTTTTTTCTCCTCTTATCTTTAATTTTTTTTCTACTCTTTGCAAAGTTTTGTTTTTCTTTCCTTTTTTTCTTTCTTTTTCTCTTTCCTTTCTCTCTCTCTTACACTCACTCTCTTGCTGTCCCTCATTGTTCATTTCCCTTTTTGTTACTGTTCTGGCCCTCATTCAGATTTCTTCTTTATTTTTCTATTATTCTCTTTTTCCTTCTCTCACCTGTGTCCTCTGGCCTCACTGCTAACATTCCCCTATCCTTCTACCTATCTATCCCTTCCTCCCCAACTTCTTCTAAGGGTAACGTTGTTATATTGAAGAGTTTATTCAATATAAACATATGTTGTGTTGGTCCTCGATTTTGATTTAATTCACACAGTTAAAGGTGATAGATTAATAACTACCACAAAATGTCATTTTCTAAGATGTACTTGATGCTATGGCGTTGCTGATTTTATCACATGGGCTAAGGTGTTGTTATTGATCTAGTCAGTGGTCCTTCCTCATATAATGAAAGTGAGGTAGCCTCTGAGTGATTAGAGACTCAAAACCTAAAGACCAGCTATTTCTGGAAGACACCTATGAGAAGCAATCATTCCATAAGGGTTCTAATTACAAATAACAAAGATATTTACAATAAGCAGTTTCAAAGTAACAACCCAGGAGTTAAACTAAGGACAGTACCAAAAACAAAAATGAGAAGACAGAGAAGCAAGGCACAAACTCAGACTTCTACCCCACCAAGGGTAAATCCCAGGGAAACGAGGTGGAAAAGTCCAATAATCAACCACCTGGACAGCCTGAACTGATAGCATAGAAAGTAACAAAACAGATGAATGAGGCTCTAGAAAAATTCAAAGCAGAAATAATCTCCCAGATATCTACAGAGAGGGTGAGCAGAGTGAAAGACGGGATTAGAGGCTCTAGAACAGAAACAGATAAAAAAAAATGGATGAACTCAGAAACATGCTGGAAGCCATGAATATCCACCATAAGAAAGAAATGGAAACCATGATCGCCCAACACAAGAAACGGAATTCATGAAACAGATTCAAACACATATTTAGGAGATTAAAAACTCCATTGAAAGTATCCACAGCAGACTAAGGGAATCTGAAGATAGAGTATCAGATATAGAAGACAGGATCATGGTTAAGGACCATGAAAACAGAGATTTCTTAAAAACAGTAAGGGACCGTGAGAAATCAATCCAGCAGCTTCTAGACAATGCAAAGAAGAATAACATAAGACTGATAGGAGTCCATGAAAAAACAGGAGAAAGCACAATTGACATTAAAAAAAAAACTGTTCACAGAAGTAATAGTGGAAAACTTCCCAGACAGAGGTAAAGAATTGGACATACAGATAAATGAGGCATATAGAATTCCAACTAGCCATGATCAAAAAAAATCTACATCTAGTCATATAATAGTCAAGATCCCAGAAACCCAACAGAAGAACAAAATCCTACAAACAGAGAAAAGAAAAAAAAATCAGCTACAAAGGAAAGCCCATCACAATCACAGCAGACTTTTCAACACAAAGCCTCAAGTCAAGGAGAACCTGGAGTGAAGTATTTCAAGCCCTAAAAGAAAATAACTTCCAACCTAGACTGCTGTATCCTGCAAAATTATCTTTCAAACTTGATGGGGAAATTAGATACTTCCACAACAAAAAACACCTGAGAAATTTCATGAACACCAAACCATCACTCCAAACAATTGTAAACAATATCCTAGAAAAAAAAAATGAAGGTCACAACTCCATGAGGCCCAATAGAGGGAAGCCAACAGTCAAGGTAAGAAACTAAAGGGAAAGGGGAAAAATAAAAGAGCCAACAACAGTAAAACATCATGACAAGGATGGATCAATATCTATCAATTATAACCATCAATGTTAATGGCCTCAATTCACCAATCAAAAGAAATAGACTGACAGAATGGATTAAGAAGCAAAACCCAGCAATATGCTGTATACAAGAAACACACCTAACTCAAAAAGAAATTCATAGACTGAAAATAAAAGGATGGAAAACAGTTCTCCATGCAGCAGGAACCCAGAAGAAAGCAGGGGTAGCAGTCTTATTTGCAGACAAAGTAGATTTCAAACCAAAACTAAGTAAGAGACAAAGATGGTCACTACACCCTTGTGAAGGGAACAGTCCAAGAGGAAGAAATGACAATCATAAATATATATGCACCAAATACGAATGCCCCCAACTATACAAAACAAATATTAATGGACATGAAAAAACAAATAAGCACTAACATAGTTGTAGTGGGGGACCTCAATACCCCACTATCACAAATAGACAGATCATCCAGACAAAAAATTAACAAGGAAATTCTAGAACTGAACCAAGTTATTGAACAAATGGACTTAATATATGTTTACAGAGTGTTCCACCCCACAAAATCAGAATACACATTCTTTTCGGCTGCACATGGGTCATTCTCCAGAACAGACCACATGCTAGCTCATAGGACATGTCTAAGTAAATGTAAAAGAATTGAAGTTACCTCCTATATATTAGCAGACCATAGTGCAATAAAATTGGAGATCAATAACATAAGAAACCGCAAAACCCCCACAAACACATGGACTCTGAATAACACCCTCCTGAATAACCAATGGGTTACAGAGAAAATTAAAGAAATTAAACAGTTTCTACAAGTAAATGATAATGCCAGTACAACATACGGGAATCTATGGGACACAATGAAAGGAGTTCTCTGTGGGAAATGCATAGCAGTGAATGCCCATATTAGGAAAACAGAGAGAATTCAGATAAATAACCTAATGCAGAACCTCCAGCTCCTAGAAAAAGAAGAGCATAACAAAACCAAAGCTCATACAAGAGAGGAAATTATAAAGATCAGAGCAGAAATCAATGCAATGGAGACTAAGAGAATGATACAAAAAAATCAATGAATCAAAGAGTTGGTTTTTCAAAAGAGTAAATAAAATTGATAAACCTTTAGCCAACCTTATCAAAAAAGGAAAGAAAAGGTGTGAATCCATGCAATTAATAATGAAAAAGGTGAAGTCACAACAGATCCAGCAGAAATCCAGAGGATCATCAATACCTACATCTAGAACCTGTACTCTAATAAAATGGAAAACGCAGAAGAAATGGACAGATTCCTAGATACATACCAATTGTCAAAGTTAAATGAAGAAGATATAGAAATTCTAAACATCCCAATTACAATGAGTGAAATTGAAAATGTAATAAAAAATTTACCAACAAAGAACAGCCCAGATCCTGATGGCTTCACTGATGAATTCTACAAGACATTTAAAGAAGAACTATCACTATTACTCTTTAAACTCATGAAGGAAATTGAAAGGGAAGCAATACTTCCAAATTCATTCCTGGAACCAAGTGTTACTTTGATTCCAAAGCCAGGGAAGACCCAACCCAAAAAGAGAACTACAGGCCAATCTCCCTAAGGAATGTAGATGCAAAAATCCTCAACAAGATACTGGCAAACAGAATACAGAGGGTCATCAAGAAGATCATACACCCTAACCAACTTGGATTTATCCCAGGGATGCAAGGATGGTTCAACGTATGCAAATCAAAAAATGTAATACACTATATTAATAGAGTCAAGGACAAAAACCATATGATCATCTCAATAGATGCAGAAAAAGCATTTGACAAAATCCAACACCCATTCATGATAAAAGCCCTGCAGAAAATTGGACTAGAAGGTCTTTATCTCAACCTGATTAAGGCTATCTATGAAAAACCAACATACTAAATGGTCAAAAATTGAAAAATTTCACACTAATATCAGGAACAAGACAAGGATGCCCACTATCACCACTCCTGTTCAATATAGTTCTGGAGATATTAGCCACAGGAATTAGACTAGAGAAAGAAATAAAAGGAATAAAGATATGAAAGGAAGAAGTTAAACTGTCATTATTTGCTGATGATATGATACTTTACATAGAAGGCCCAAAAAACTCTGCCAAAAGACTTCTAAACTTAATTAACAGATTCAGTAGAGAAGCTGGATACAAGGTCAACACTCAAAAATCAATACCCTTGTACACAAATAACAGGCTCACTGAGAGAGAAATTAGAGAAACAATTCCTTTCTCAATAGCACCCTCAAAAATGAAATAGCTAGGAATCAATCTAACAAAGGAAGCAAAAGACCTCTACACTGAAAACTACAGCACTTTGAAAAAAGAGATCAAAGAGGATACAAGAAAATGGAAAGACATCCCTTGCTCCTGGATAGGAAGAACCAATATAGTGAAAATGGCCATACTTACAAAACTAATATATAGATTCAATGCAATGCCAATTGAAATTCCAACAATATACTTCACAGAACTAGACAAAACAATCCATAAATTCATTTCGAACCAGAAGAGACATAGAATAGGAAAAGCAATTCTAAGCAACAGAGACATGGCAGGGTGTATCACAATCCTCAACTTGAAACTATACTACAAAGCTACAGTGATAAAAACAGCATGATAGTGGCACAAGAACAGACCTGAAGATCAGTGGAATAGATGAGAAGATGCAAAAGCAACTCCAGACACACTCAGCCACCTTATCTTTGACAAAGGAGCCAACCACCATTATTGGAGGAAAGATAGCCTCTTTAATAAATGGTGCTGGAAAAACTGGATTTCAACCTGTCAAAGATTAAAACTAGACCCATACTTATCACCATACACTAAACTAAGATTGAAGTGGATTAAAGATCTAAATATTAAAACAGAAACACTAAACTTGCTGGAAGATAAGTTAGGTAGAACCCTTGAAGACATTGGCACAGGAAAAGACTTTATGAACAAAACTTCAATAGCATGGAAACTAGCACAAAGAATCAACAACTGGGATCTCATCTTATTAAAAAGCTTCTGCACTGCAAAAGAAACCACCAACAGAGCTACTAGACAACCTACAATGAGGGAGAAAATTTTTAGCAGCTGTACCTCAGACAAAGGACTACTACCTAGAATATATAAAGAACTCAAAAAATCAGACCCCTCAAATTCAAAGACCCAGTTCAAAAGTGGGCATCTGAAATGAACAGACATTTTTCAGACAAAGAAGTAAAAACAGCAAATAAATATATGAAAAAATGTTCAACATTACTGGTCATTCAAGAGATGCAAATGAAAACACTGAGATTCCATCTCACCCCACAAAGAATGGCTGCTATCAGGAAATCAACCAATAACAAATGCTGGTGGGGGTGTGGGGAGAAAGGAACCCTTCTCCATTGCTGGTGGGAGTGTAGGCTGGTGCAACCACTGCAGGAATCAGTATGGAGATACCTCAAAGAACTAGGACTAGAGGTCCCATTTGACGCAGCTATTCCCCTGCTGGGCATCTTCCCAAACGAATTAAAAGAATTATACCACAGTGATATATGTGCACCCATGTTCATAGCGGCACAGTTTGTAATAGCTAAAGCTTGGAAACAGCCCAAGTGCCCATCAACTAGAAACTGGATAAAGAAGATGTGGTTTTTTTATAAAATGGAGTACTACTCAGCCATAAAGAAATGAGAAACTATAGTCACTTATAGCTAAATGGATGCATATTGAGGCCATACTCTTAAGTGAAATAAATAGGACACACATGTGTAAATACCGAATAGTTTCTCTAGTGTGAGAAACTGAAAGTGTGGATAAGGGTTAAAATGATTAAAATGAATAACTGATAATTTGAAATAGGAAAAAAGGTCCAAAGAGGTAGGGATGAAGGGAGGAGAAGGGGAAAGGGAAGAAGCAAAAGGAAAAATTATGAGAAAAGAAAAACAATGGAAATGATGACTATGTAAATAGGGAAGGGTGGAGGGGATGAAGGGTGCACAGGTAATGGGGAAAAAATAAGAATCAAGATACATCATGTACGGGTACAAGCACCCAATGATAAATGTAAACATATTATATACCTAAATTGTACCAATAAAGGAACTTAAGAATAATAAATTTTAAAATTAATTAATTAATTAATTTTGGTCTCAGTCTGAGAGCTAGGGATGTTGGTGTTATAGAGCCCAGTCCAAGGGCAAGACAAGATCCATGTCCCAGCTCAACAAGCAGGAACCAAAATGGGAAAATTCCTCCTTCTTCCACTTTCTGTTCTAGTAGGGACCTCAGTAGACTGGAAGATGACTGCCCACGCTGCAGATGGGATCTACTTTGCTGAATCCACTAATGCAAATGCTAATTTTACCTGAAAAACTTCTTACAGACAGACTCAGAAATAATCTTTAATCTGGCACCCCTTGGCCCGACCAAGTTGACACACAGAATTAATCACAACACCATCATATTCGGGGTTACTTCCAGCTGTGAAAAATGCATACATAATTAAGTATTGCTAGCATATTAGACAGTGTTTGCCTCTATTTCCTCCTTCCTTCCTGTTGACCCTGTATGGAAAATGTTATCAATGAAGAAACAAGCTTACCACATCTAGGCTGTGGTCTCAACCCTGTAGGGCAAGAAAAGGTAACGAGACCAGGGAAAGGGGTGGCCATAGGGTAGGAACAAAGTAACTTTTCATCTGAGCTAAAGCTTTTGCAAGTCTTGAGAACTTGTCATTTCTTCTTTAAGCAATTTAAAATGAAACTTGGTGAGATCTACAACTAACACTCTGATATGCTAGAGTCAGAAAGTTTGGAAGATCTAGCGCTGATACCTGATATTATTTCTCATGCTTTAATTTAGCTCTCCCTTAATACAAAACTCTGAGTTGATTGTTCACATATGCATTCATCACACATCAGCCAACATTCCTGGGGTACTTACTATCTTGAAGTGGAAGCAGTCATATAACACCAGAGTTGCGATATGTACTGTGAATGATAGAATTTCTGAATGAAAGCAATGAAATGGGAGTGGAAGAAAGTGGGAAGTGCTACTTAGATCCAGATCTACACTGATCAATGAGGAGAAAAGACTCAAGGAATCCTCTTTGTGAGTGAAGAGAGCACAACTGAGAGATAGCACAACCAGGTCACCCAAGTTGATCATTCACACTTCTCTAGTAGTAGAAAAAATACTAACTAGCTAGTAGCCATCCACATCTAGTATTTCCTATTCTAGAAACAATTGGGAGATTTTGCTGAGAGTCTCTTAGTGAGACTGGGAAAGTTAACAAGTTTTAGTGACTTATTCAAGCATTTACTAAATACTTATATAAGCACAACTTTTTAATTATTATTAAGAATTGATTTAGAAATTAAAGGGCACAGTCAGCTCTTGTAGGCTTTATAATTTATTCAGGAAAGAAGACATATGTATTGTTAAAGAGTGCTATAGGGGTTCAAATTAAGGATTAGGTTTTTCCTGTGAAGTGCAATTGATCAGGGGGACTACAATGAAAATGATAATCTAGAACTTAGTCCTGAAAGAAAAGGCAGGTGACATTGATAGAAAGAAAGAGGAGGGCTGGGGATGTAGCTCAGTAGCACCGCATTTGCCAGGCAGGTTGGCAAGTTGGATTCCCAGTACCAAATGTGTCACCAGCACTTATTCTGCCCCAGCTGCAGGAAAAAAGAAAGAGAATGTTAAGGATGGCAATTTCTATGTAAAGTTATGACTCAAGAGTTTTAAATATCATTTCCCCTTATATCCAGTTGGCCAGATCTTGGTCACATGGCTACATCTCTTCCAATGAAGCCTGGGAAATGTAGTCTCTAGGGGTGGGCATGTGTCAGGCTAAAACTTCAAGGGTTCCTATTTAAAGAAATAGTGGAGCGCAAGCGCAAGGACCCGAGTTTGATCCCTGGTACCAAAAAAAAAAAAAAAACAGTGGATATAAGACAATCAATAACTATCGTAACTATTGTAACTTAGTGAGAAAGTCTTTTGTGAAACTGTTTTAAAAAACAATAACGGAAAGGCCGGGGATTTAGCTCAGTGGTTCTGGCGCCTCCCTTGCAAGTTCAAGGTCCTGAGTTCAATCCTGGTACCAAAAAAAAATTATAATAATAAGGGTAAATCCAGATTTTCAAATATCAGGTTTTCCAGTATTGCTGTATATTTGTGAAGGGAAAAGAAGGAAGAAAATGTCACTTTCTTTTCCTCAAACTATGCTCCAGGGTCTAGGATTTTTACCTAATCAGTATGTCAAGAAAGCATTGAAGAATTGTGTGGGCAAACTAGTTGTTAAATCTTTGGAACATTTTTTGTTAGAGTATCATGTATCTTATTACACATACTATGAACCAAGAGCTTTTCTGGAAAGAGACAGCTCCAGATGAAAAACGTAATTGTCCAAGTGAATCTTTAGTTCCATCTTTATCAACACACCTGGGGCATTTCCAGTGTTACATCTTCCCCTGGAAGTACCACACTTTCATTCCAACTGCAACTGCTTTCCCTGGAATACCTAGTTCCTCTTTAAAATTCAGCCTGGACACAAGTAGTCAACACTCTTTGTTTAGCTTCTCTTTATACAGCTAAGATAGGCTGGCATTCAAAATGACTTAACTGAATATGATGGGAGAACCCAAAGTAAATAGAGAAAACAGACGCAGCATAACAATGGTAAGGTTTTGGGGGCACTCTGCAGAGAGAATTCTGAGCCATGGGGACAATGGTGGGAGGACTAGCACAGTGTCAGAGACTCTCTTTGCTAGCTCCCTGACATTGTTTCCAGGTGGGCTCTGGCCACAGCTTGTTTTTATAATCTCTAGGAACCTGGCCCAGATAGTTCTACCCCTGAATGAAAACCTTTGCCTGCCATACTGGGGATTATAAAGACAAATTAAAAGACACCAGCTCCTATGTCAGGCCCTGAGGTACTCACCATGAGCAGTGGGTAGTGTCTCATCTTTCTTTCCACATCCATGACCAGCATAGTAACCAGGACATGGCTGGGGCTGAATGTAATGTGTCTTAGGTAGAAATCCAAAGATTTTCCTTGTACAAAGGATCAGAGCACAAATCAATGTTTTCCATTTAATTTCAGTTTGGTAGCTGAAGACCATATTCTCCTGAAATGGTTGGGATTAGGATGATGGGCACCCTGATTAGCCAAGGCTCCATGATTTAGGTTACCTGCTCTACTTGGCTTCACACACTGCAAAATAGGAGGTGACTTGTAGACCTGACAAGATCAGCAGACCAACCACTTCACTTTCAAACGAGGAAGCTGGGTCCCAGAGAACCAGGCTAGTGTGGTAATCTGGTGGCAGAGCTGCACCTGGAACCCCAATCATATAACGTCCATGTCTGTCTTTGTTTTTTTTTTTTTTTTTTTGGTACCAGGGATCAAACTCAGGTCGTTACGCTTGCATAGCAGGAAGCGAGACCACTGAGCTAAATCCCCAGCCCTGTCTGTCTTTGTTTTACCACACTCCTCATCACGGCTTCCTACCTCTTCTCATTTTCATTAGAACCTTGGTCTCAAGGAAGCTTCAAAAGGTGGCTGTCACTTCGGACAGGTGACTCACTACTGTCCCTGTTCCTGCCTTCACAGTCTAGTGGGACTTTTGTTAGTTCCCAGAGGTGAACTACTTCCTTATGGTCACTCCATAACCCTGGAAATTTAGTACATCTGAAAACAGACACTGTCTGCTATTGTGTTGCAATAGGAAACATAAAGTCCATAGTTAAAGGTTTGATGCCCAGGGCTCCCTCAGACTTGTAAGAGGTGAAGCCTTGTTGGAGTCCTAGGTCACTGGGGACATGCCCTCAAAGGGGACTCTGGGATCATTCACTCAGTCTCTCTCTGGATCAAGATGTGGCCACTCGCCCTGACACCCTGACATGTACCCTAACCACAGTGGGCTGCTAGTCTCATCACTAGAGACCCACATGATGGGGCTACCTGATCTTGGACTGGAGACTCCAGACCCATGTGCAAAAATAAACGTATTTTGTAAAGTATACTGTGTTGCATATTTCATTATAGTGGCAAAAAATTGACTAATACATTGCCTGCTCCTGAGCTTATCTATGGAGGCTCTGGGGACTTGAAGAAGGTAGGGTTGGTGGGGTCCCAAGCGGGTCATAGATACCAGAAAGAACTTATTGAAAGTAATGCTGCTTTATTCTTCTTAAAAACTCTCTCCCTCCCACCCACTTCCTCCTTCCTGAACAAATTGTTGGAAGACTTTCCAAATTCCTGATTCCTGGTCTGGAACAGATAAATCAAAAGGGCCAGTAACTCTGTGCCCCACACCTTTACTGAAAATTACTCCTATTAAACAGTATGTAGTTTACTACCAGAGGACAAATTTATTTTAAAATAAATACTTTTGCTGGGTGTGGTGGTGCACACCTGTAATCCCAGCACTTGGCAAGCTAAGGCTGAGGAGGAGCACTGTGAGTTCAAGGTCAGCCTGAACTACATAATGAGACCCTGTCTCAAAAAACACTCATACATGCATGGATGGACAGATAGATAGATAGATAGATAGATAGATAGATAGATAGATAAAAATACTTTTATTTGACTATAATAACATTTACTCTTGTATTAAATTCCTGGGGAACTATAGAGAACTATAAAGAGGTTTTAAAAAATATAATCCCACCATCACTGACAGTGTGTTGGTATATTTCTTTTCAGTCTTTTATCAACACATACACACAGAGAACTACCATATAATTGGAAGCAGAGTAATGATTAAAAATGAATCAAAGTTTCAGTTTACAAAAATAGGCAAGAAAAGAGACCCATGTAGCCCAGGAATTGTTGACACACATGTAGAGATAAACACAAGAAACCTTCATTTTTGAACTTAGAAAGTGAAAACTGAGCATGGTATTCATATTCTTTTTTTTTTTCTTGCGGGGCAGGCAGCAGAACCACTGAGCTAAATCCCTGGCTTCATGTTATTCTTGTAACTGGTTCTTCCTAATGAAAATATCAATTTTAAATTTTTTAAATTTTTAATGTATTTTGGCACCAAGCAATTGTATGTATCAATTGTATGTATGTGGGGTACAGTGTGGCATTTCAATACATGGGTACAATGGAAAAAATTACATCTGTTCATTTGTTGATCAGGATTAGAGTAAGTGTTTGCTGTGACTCTGACTACAGTCACTTTCTGTTCTCTTGCTGAAGTGGAATGAATCAGTGTGCTGTGGAACAGGGCTGAAGCAATGCTAATGGCAGCGAGGGCTGCAGCAGCGACAGCCTGAACACAGGAAATCACATTGGAAGGGGAAGCTCACGGCTGGCAGAAGTGTGTTAACCTTTCATCCATGTCACTGGGTTTAATATGTCAACTTTGTAGTAAAAGCTGCTTCTCTGAGCTCAGGGTTCATAAAAAGTGTTACTGGTCCTTGATGTTCCCAGTCAAGGATAGTAAGGAAAACAGAACTCTGAAAGCTCACATTGATGGAAGCAAAGACGGAGCTGGGGGGTCAGCCCAGTGCTCCAGCTCCTCCCCAGCCTGACAGAACTGAACAGCTATTCATAGCCGCTGGAGTGCTTCCAAGCTGTGAGTGTAAATTTACTTGTATCATCTCTGCAGAGAGGAACTGTGTAGTCCCCAGCGCCTCCCGGTTGATTCAGATCGACTGTTTATTTGTTTAGTCCTGTAATGATATTATCCACAGGGCTAGAGCCACACTGGGAGGATGAGGAATTCCTGGAGGAGGGAGGCTGTGTGTGTTTATTGCCCTGTCAGTCCTTCCCGACAAAAGACAAAAGTTTCTGTAATTTGTGTGTTCC
This sequence comes from Heterocephalus glaber, assembly GCF_053883595.1. Lineage (NCBI taxonomy): Eukaryota > Metazoa > Chordata > Mammalia > Rodentia > Bathyergidae > Heterocephalus > Heterocephalus glaber. Next base: position 1,123,762 of record NW_028258471.1, on the reverse strand, counting down.
CACACACACGATCCATATGGACAACATCGAGTATAGGTACTAAGGGAGAAAAAAAAAAAAAGGATTACCAGAAATCAGGATGCTAACTGCCTTGTGAGAAATGTGGAGAAATGCTCTCACAAGGAGCCTCTGATTAAACACCACAATTCCAGAGCTGGAAGAAATTCTGAGACATTATCCATACCAAAGAAAAAGATCCACCGGCTCCGGACTAACAGGCCTGGTGCTGCCTTGGACCTTAAGCCTTATTTATTTTTTTCTTCTCTTTTCAAGCTCAGTGGTTTCTGTTGCTGTCGCGAAAGAATCTAAGTTTCTCATGGCAATGCTTATTTGGGGGGACCATGATTTCCCTCTTCCTCAGCACATTTATTTATAGCTCAGTTTCAATGCAGTTCATAGTTTTGGGTATATTATCAGCGCCAATTCAAGTTCATCTCCTCAGTGTCGGGCTGAAACCACCTAAAATGTGCTGCCAAATTGTTCCTGATTGGTTTTCTGGAAGCATCCACTCTGAAAGCTTTTTCTCCCTCAGGAACGTGCCATCCATCCAAGAAATACATGACTGGAAAGAAAGGGCGGAACAAATGAACAGAGTCAGCATGTCACTCAGTGGGCTGGCGATCGGCAATCTTGCTGTGGCCCTGCACACTGACACCACTTCACTCCATTTGATCAGGGCCACCTGCAAGTCTCATGCCCATCATCGGTGCCCCGATGGCCAAGGGTGCTGTAGCGAGGAAGGTAATGTGCTGAGATGGATGGATTGCTGCCACAGGCCTTGAGAAACAACACTGAGGGCATGCCCAGAACACCCCCACAAAGGATGCCACGCCAGCAGCCGGCGAGGGAGGATGGAGGACCTAGCAACCTCAAACAGCCTGGGCTCATTTTGAGCAGTGGGACAAGACAACCAGGGTTGGATCATGAATAGCAGCCATTTGTGGTTCCCAAACAATGGAGACATTGCATGATCAAGGCCATGGAAAGGATACAATGAGCCACATCCGTCTTCCTGGCAGTAGTTGCTACAGCAGCTCGATCCAACTGACGCAGACCACTCCAATCTGAATCTAGTGAAAAGCCGAACTGCTTAGATAGAACTATAATAGAATAATAGGACACAGGAGGAAAATGTTTAACAAGTGAACTAGAAGTTCATTAGTCATCCTCAGTGGCCTGGAATTGCTGGAAGAGGAAGCAGGAGAGAGGCTGCTGCTACTGGGATGTGGCCTCAGAATGGTACCCACCAGTCTCTGAGTTTGCCTTTTCAGGTCCCCTAGGTGGGAAAGAAAATCTATGAGAATCCCCTACATTGCTTACTGGGTGTGAGTGGTAAGGAGAAAGATGAGAAAAACTTGCCCAAGAACAAAGCAAACCTATTAACCAGAGGGGCTGTCACAAAGCAAAATATAGGCAGCTCAAGTCTTTTTAATGACCAGAACCAGGGTGTCCTGTGCAAACACAAATAGTGCCCTGCCTGCCTGCTGAGGCCTAAAAACCTAACCATTGTCATCTTCACGGGCCCTTGTCCTGGTCTTCTAGTTCCCTACCACCTCCTCCTAAGAGGGCCTGGCCCTGCCAAAAATCATTTGCAAATAAAGAGCCCTCAGAAATGTCCCCTGCCTTCAGCCAAAAAGAAGAACCTCTTTTCCAATAAATATTTGGCCGGGAAGGGTGGAGAGGGGCCAAGAGTCACCGAAGGAGCCAGAGGCCTGGGTTTGTTTGGATTGCCCGCCGGTGGCGCGGGAGCTGCCGCGCGCAGCTGACCACGGGCACAGATAGGTTAATTTCCACATGGAGCTGCAGAAACCCTATCCGCGGGTTGCGAAGCGCGGGTCAGCCCAGGCATGTTAATCTGTTTAGCATGTGCGCCGCGCGGAGGAGCCAGACCACCGGGGCGCAGGAGGCGCGGCCGCAGCCGCAGCCACAGCTCGCTCCTCCGGGGGAGTTAATAAAGAGCTTACGGCAGTCAGCGCCGCGAGGCTGCGGGCGGCTCCGAGCCGGCGGCCGGGCAGGGCAAGGCGGAGGCGGAGGCGGAGGCGGAGCCGAAGGCAGAGGCGGAGGCAGAGGCGGAGCGTGTTGGCCTCGGAGCGGCCCGCGCGTCCGCGGACTGGCCGCACAGCGAGCGGGCCGGGCTGGAGCGCAGCACCGCGCCGCCGGGAGGAGGGGAGCGGGGCCTCGGGGTTTCGAACATTTTTAACTAATCAAAATATTTGCTGATGAGTATTTATTTTCACAAGAACTCGATTTGGCTGGAGACTTCCCGAGCAACAATATGCGCTGCCGGATTAGGTTTGTGATGAGGCCAAGCAAGGCTGGGTTTATTGAACATCCGCGCCCGGAGAGCACCCGCTCCGGCCCTGCTGGGTCTGCGTTCTGGGGAAGCTGCATTCCCAAGGCCATCTTTTTGCAGATGGCGCTTAGAATACAACCGCATGACACCTCCCCACCCCCAAGGACGGAGGAGAGGCTTCGTGTATTATGTTTGGGCTGAATGAAAAGAGGAACGCATGTCCTTTCCTGTCCAAGCCAACAAAAGAGAAAATAGCGGGAACCATTTCTGTCTTGAAAAGGGAGAGCCAGCGCTAAGGGGTTCCAACCAAAACACGGACAAGACGACCGGATAAATGCAGCGTCCCCCAATACATCCCTCCTTCGCACTAAGCTGCCCCTTCCTCTTGTCTTTTGTCCTCCCAATATTCCCCTAAAACAGATTCGCTTTGAACTTTACCCGGCAAAGTTTTTGAGTCTGGTCCAAAAGTGATTAAACAACTTCATTCAAACCATTGCAAAGCCACTGGCCACTATTTAGGAAAAGCCACGGAAGTAGTTCAATCACGTTTGACAATGTGCAAATGAGGAAGTCTTAGAAAACAGCCTTGAACTGTAGATGCCTGGAAAATGCTGGACCATATTTTTAAAATGTTAATGATTGAGAAGTGGATGGAAATATCCTAACTGGTGGCAGTACCAGTCATTTTGAAAGTGGCCTGCTGCGGCATGAATTCTTTTGTTAATCTCTAGCAATTCAATAGTGCCTGCTAAACAGACTGACTTCTTAGTGGTTGTGTCTCAGAAATAAAGAGAGGCTGGGCAGGGTTGTCTGGAAGACAGCGTGGAAGACTCCTGCCAACAAGTGCCTGCTGTTGGTGTAAATGAACTGATACTGAAAATAACAAGTTGGATCTGAGCAAGAAGAAAGTAAATTCACCCACTGTTGAAAAGACTTCCCAAGTGCATGATGAGACAGAACTGGTTCAGATATGTAAAGGAAAAAAAAAAGTGAAGAATCCTAGACATGCTAAGCTACATAGCACTGAGAAATGCAATCTGCACCTTAGAAAAGCAAGCATACCACTGGGAAGTAGAAGGTAAAATGAACCATTAGAAACTATGAATACACATTTCCTTTCATTCTATACCAGACGCTTTTATTCAGCTTGGGGAGCCCAATTGAATAAGAGATTTGGAGAACTAAAATAGTCTCTCTTCTCTCCTGTATATCCTTCATTTGTTTGGTTTATAAGTATCTTGATCTTAATGACTTAACAGTTGGCACCTGTCTGATGTTGGTCCATACACTCCCCCAACTTAAAATCAAGTTATCTATTACTTTGAAAAATAAGGCATTGTGGTTTTTTCTTTTTCCCCAAAGAGATCCATGGACCTGAATTTAAAACAGAAATGGAAAGATAGCACTAATAAAAACTACCTGAATTTTATATTATTTTGAAATTGGTTGGCACAGATGAGATGACTAAGGAATATAAAAATTTCAGAGCCAAAAGAAATCAGAGCTGAGGAACTTAAATTCTTTGGAATTAAAGAGGATGGGTTCAGTATTTTAAACTCAAACGTCCTTTACTAGTGACTCCAGCCAAAAGAGGGCACTTTGCACCTGCCAGTCAAGAGAAAGATAATAAAGTGTCTGGTGTCCAGTAACCAATGGAACTGCCCACCTGGAAAGTGGCATATTCTCACATTGAGCCTGAGGTTTCTGAGTATCTTCCCCACCTCCATGTGAGAGGATTTCCATTGCCTCGGGCTGCCTTAACAAAATACTACAGACTTGTGGCTTTAACCACAAGTATATGTGCTGCCGAAGTGGGCGCTTTCGAGGCAGGCGCCTGAACCACTGAGCTAAATCCCTGCCCCTTAACCACAAGTATTTACTTCTCACAGTTCTGTAGTCTGGAAGTCCAAATCTAAGATATGGACCGATCTGGTGCCAGAGGACTCTTCCTACCTTGCACATGGCCACCTTCTTGTTGTGTACTCCTGTGGCAGACAGATCCAAGCTCTAATTTCTTCTGCTTCTTTTAAAGACACTAATCCCATCTCAGTCCCCATCCTTATGACCTCATCTAAACCTAATTACCTCCCAAAGACCTAACCTTCAAGGCCCAGATTAAGGCCCTGTAAAAGGTCCACATCTCCTTTGAAGCTTCCTCTGTCCTCCTTTTGCATGACCCCTTATTCCTCTTTAAGTATTTTTAAAGCATGTGCTTTGCCATCCTTGTTTAGTTGCTTACATAGCTTTAACTACTTTGGATTAAAATATATTTCATGGTCCCCCTTATAGAACATTAGGGTCATAGTCTGTTTTGGTGTTGTAACAGAATAACTGAGACTGAATATAAAGAACAGGAATTTATTTACTCTCCATTCTGGAGTCTGGGGAGTCCAAGAGCAAGGTACTGCACCTGGTGAGGGGCTTCTTGTTACATTGCCCCATGGCAGAAGGCTTCACATGGATGACAGAGTAGGAAAACAGAGCCAAACATGTCCTTTGATAAGGAAGCACTGCCTTGATCATGAACCCAATCCTGTGGTAACAGGCATCAGTCCATAAGTGAGGGCTGGAGCCCCCATGATGTAATCACCTCCAGTTAGGCCCCACCTAACTGCAGCAGAGATTCAGTTTCCAACACATGCTTTGGAGGGGCACACTCCAACCATAGAACAGGGACAATGACAGAGGATGGTAAAGATGGCAGCTCACACTGAGTTAGCCTATATCAGGTGCTAAAGCTTTCCTTTCATTCTGTTATATAATGTTCACAATAAACTTATGAGATAGTGCTATTACTCCCCATTTCACACATAAATACACTAAGGCTCAGGATGGTGAAACACCTTATTAATCAGGTTAATTAGTGGCAGGGCTGGCCTCAAACCATTGGTCTTTTACTACCAAGCCTGTGATCTTAACCAGACCACTATTATACAGGCCCATCTTTTCACGCATAGTGCCCCCCTAAAAGTCTGTGGGGGTGATTAAGTAACAGTTTATTTCAGTGCCCCTGGGGTCAAAGTTCTTAGTGGAAACCCTAACATTTTGAGTATCAACATTTTTCTTACTAGGCAGAATTATATTTCTAGTCTCTTCAATGTATAAATTCTTGCCTCCTCCTTTCTTTTAAATCCAGGTGTCTTTCTATCCCTTCTGATGAGGTTCTATTTGTACCTCCCTTGAGCCTATGTCACTCCAGTTGCCGTTGGTGACAGTGGCTGACAGCCTTAATTTTTATGTATTTAACTTTTGAATATATTAGAGACTAGACTGGGAAAATTTACTTGTCTCATTTGTTGCTCTAAAAAGTCTAAGATGGATGAGATATAGAAAAAACAGACTTTTGGAGAACTGAGTTTCCCAGGGTTCCTCTGTAGGGAGGTAAAACAGGGAGGAGGGGAAGTTAGGGTGTGCTGAAAAGCTCTGGAGGCAGAGAGTGAAGAAATCCCATTAAAATGGCAAGGGAGCCAGAACTTGACCTCCCATCATGATGCTCTTGAGGTAAGGAAGGAGCCATTCCTCAATTAGAGCAAAGAGAACAGCCAGGATCTTGATTAACCCATGACTCTCATGCTTGTATAGTGGAACTGTACTTCTGGTGCTTTTCTTCTAAGTAAATATGATGGCAAACTGAGGGACAAATTTAGTCAAGTACCTTGCATACAGCACACAAAAAGCACTTTCCTTCTTTTCCTTTTTAGTTGACATATAGTAATTGTACATATTTATGTGGTAGAGTATAATAATCAAATATGTGTGTACAATGTTTGATGATCAAATGGGTACTCAGCATTTCCATCTCTAAATGTTCATCATCTCTCTGTGTGGGGAACCTACAAACTCCACTTTTCTAGTTCTTTATAAAATATATAATTGGCTGGGGACTTAGCTCAGTGGTTCCACCACCTGCTTTGCAAGCACAAGGTCCCAAGTTTGATCCCTGGTACCAAAAATATATATATATATAATCTTTATGAACTATAGACACGCTATTGTGCTGTAGAACATCAGAAAAGCTCTTTTCGAACATGACATTGCCTCACTTTGTGGCCAGAAAGTATTTCTTCCTAAATAAAGTACTGATGAATTCTCAAAGTATGATGGACCCACGTGGTTTAGATAAGCCATTTTTCTGGGGTTCCAGATGAAAAAGAGAATCAAGCCTCCACCATTCCTCAAACACCAGGTGCCTAAGAAGAAGAGGAAGAATTTGCCCAGTGAATTCCCAAGGCTTCACATTCCAGAAGTGTCCAATTAAATGAGTCCAACCAGTTGCTTCTGAAATCATAAATTCCAAAAGACAATGAAAGTTGTAATCACAAGGGGTAACAGAAGCCAAACACATTAGGAACATGTTTCTTGGGCAAATAGCATAATCCCGGACACGCGGGAACACATGGTTTGCCTCAAACATGTTTCATTTTGTCATCGCACTGAGTGTGCAGTATTTCTCTTTGGGTGCAAGAGTGATTGATTTCCTTGGAAGAATTGTTTGTAAGAACATGAAAGTTGCCAAAGCAAACACGTTGGAGGGAAGTGTGGAGAAGGGGAGTCAGAATATTGGAGTAGATCTGGTCTTGGAAAGTTCACACAGAGGTGAGACAGTGAGATGTAGAACAAATAAAAACATTCTGCACACTTCATCTACATAAATTATGTTCAGAAATTCACTCTATGTAGACATTAGCTGTACAGCTACAAGTCTCCTGAGTGTGCTGCTAGAATATGGGCACAAAGCCAGTTTTTAAGTGAATAATTTATAACTTTTCCTCCACATAAATTAATTTATTACTATTTAGACCATCATGATTTTAATCCATAAAAGTTATGTAGTCATAAAAAAACCAATAATCTATTTGTCTTTTATGACAGAATTCTATTACTGACTTGTATTAATAGATTTCTCTCAGGATATGTTGACTAAATGGAAAACATTAAGCATATTTCCTTTTTTTCTCTACTATTAAAAACTATCTAAATAATACTTGTTATTGTGTGAATTTGAAATGCTCCTTTTATTCACTTACTTTTATTGTGCAATATTATCTTTAAAATGAGCATTTTTGTTGTGCATGGTGGCACACGCCTGTGATTCCAGCACTCACGAGGCTGAGGCAGGAGGATCACTGCAAGTTTGAGGCCATCCTGAGCTATAGTGAGTTTAAAACTAGCCTGATCTACATAGCAAAACTCTGTCTCAAGAAACAAACAAAAAATTAAAAAACCAAAAAAGAGCATTTTGAGCTCTTAATCTGCCCATAGGTATTACCTTCTAAAAAAAGGAAACTTGTTATATTTATGATACTCATATACATAAGTATGTAGTCACTTTACAGACTAACAAATGGATTTTTTTTTATTCCATTAGGACTTTTTTTTCATATAGCCATTCTAGGGTACAAAATGAGAACATCAAAGAATTTGTTAGAGGATCTCTGAATAAACATTCCCATTTAAAGATGATACTCCAAGTACAAAGTAAAAATTTTTTGGTTTTTTGAGATAGGGTCTTGCTTTGTAGTTTAGGCTTCTCTTGAATTCACTGTGTAGCCCAGGATGGCCTTGAACTTGTGGCGATCCTCCTGTTTCAGCCTCCCCAGTGCTGGGGTTACAGGCATGCACCATCATGCCTGGCCAAAATAAACAATTTAGAACAAAGATGGGAACTAACTTTCTAGTAGCCAGCACTGCTCCATTACAAGAAGGTTCTCATCATTCACACTAAGACCTAGTCTCTTGCAGTCTCCCCATAACTGTCCTATTGCCCACTAGTACCTAATGAAAGGGGAGATCACTTCTATTTGTTATCTATTGTGTAAGAAATTACCCCCATGTTTAGCTGTTTAAAACAACATTTATTATCTCATGGTTTCTATGGCACAGAAGTCTGGGTAGAATTTAGCTGGATTCCCTAGCTCTGGGTTTCTCATGTGGCTCTCAGGGCTTGACTAGGAAGAATAAACTTCCCAGCTCATTCACGTTTGTTGGCAGGATTCTTTTTCTCTTTGGTTGATGGACTTAGGCTTCAAGTCTTCCAGGGCTGTTGGCTGGAGTCCTCCATCCAGAGCATCTGACAGCAGGTCAGCTTTTTGCATCAGTGCTAGCAAGCAAGAGGAAAGAGAGTGCTAACAAGATGGAAGACACAGTCTCAAACCCAGTCATATGTTGACATCCCATCACTCTTGCATTCTCTGATGAGAGCAATTCACTAGTCCAGTTCACACTCAAGGGGAAGAGATTACACAAGGATATGACTACCTGCAAGTGTGCATCATCACTGGGGACCCTGCCAGTGGCTGCCTACTATAGCACTAATGACTACTAGGGTTGTTATAGTCAGGGTTTTCAAGGGAATAGATTTAAAACAGGGCACATAATTTATAGCATTACTTTATAATAATCACCCAAAAAGTCAAATGCAGAAGAGCGAAAGAGATCTGTCTGTGCACTGGAGATCTGAAGAATCCAGCCCAGGGCCTGGACCCCACAGCGAAGTCCTGTCCCATATGAGTCCTCATCTGAAGGCTGAGGAGTCTGTGATGGAAGACTGAAGGTCTGCACCAGAAAGCTCAGGGGCTGGCACTGAAGGCTAGAAAGTCTGCACTGAGAGCCAGGAGAGGTCGCCCAGGTGAAGGCGGAGACCAGACCTCCTCCAAAAAGAACAATAGCCAAAGCTCAGCAGCCTCTGCTCTTCTGAGGATAGGAGGCAGCAGGAAGTGAGATGCTATTTGGAGTCTCTGACAGTCCCCATAGGTGAGCTGTGCAGAGACCTCCAAGACTCTGGAGTAAGCTGCTTCCAAGGAAAATCAGCAACACACAGTCTTCCCCTCCTGTTCTCTTTTTATGCCATTCTGGCAACAATCCTCGTGTGGCTCTTCCATGCCCAGAACCATGCTGACTCAGATCAGCTGGAAGTTCCTACTCACATTGACCATTAAGTAGTCCACCACAGGGTTGTGCTTCCCTTGCATCTGAGACCCCAGGTTCTTTCCCAGGACAGTGCTGCTCACAGTGATTCTTCACAGTGATACCACAGCATCAACTAGGGAGCTTGTTAGAATTGTGCATTCTCAGGCCCACTCAAGAGCTACTGAATTAGAAACTCTTGAGAATAGGGCCCAGCATACTGAATTTTAAGTGATTCTGAACATGCTAAAGTTTGAGAAGTATTGCTTTTGAAACAAAGGGAGCAGAACTGGATGGGTCTCCCACCTTCCCTCTCACAAGACCAGGATCTATCATGGGAAGGCCTACCCACATCTCTAGCACACTCATGACTGTTAATGATGACAACTTGCATGAAAAACCAGGAGATATTTTACAATAATGCCTCATGTGGCGAATGTAGAAGACACTGTTGATCTTTACCTTGGATTTCAGTGGATATCACCCATCTAAGCCCACAGGCTGATATTCCATAGGTTTTGAAGCCAAGAACTAGATCACTTGAACAAATCTTCAAAACAGCTAATCAACAGGAAAAAAAAATCACCCAGAGTCCAAATGTTAGATTTGTTCATAGACCTCAATTCTTAAGAATTCTTCCCAACGTTCTTCTTAAACTCTGTACTCATTCTCAAAAAAGAAAACAAATTGTGATGGCTTATAGGTCCAGCCCTAAGGAGTAAGGTGGCTGTGAATAGCTAATTTTGTGTACTTGATCCTTTTGGTAGGAATTTGAACTATGAGGCAAGTTAGCATCATTGCCATGGAATGCTATGGGAAAATCTTCACTCCTTCCCAGTTGTGTCCCTTCTGGTCTCTTCACCGTTCTTTCTTATCATCTCTGAGAGGCTTCCGTGGTATTCTAGGAGAGAATACAGACTTGGAGCTGGAAGAGTTGAGTTCAGATCTAAGCTCTGGTACTTAGTATCTCTGTGGCCTGAAGCAAGTTATTTAACCTCTCTGATCCTCTGTTTCCTAATATTCAACAAGAAAAACACCTGTCTCTGAGGTCTGACATGTAAATTAAAAGTGATATGATGCAGAAGTTCCTGGTATGTAGCAGCTGCTAAAAAAAAAAAAAAATGGTATCCCACTCTTCCTTCCCCTTGTACTCCCTCTAGTGCCTAGTATAACAACTTGTATATCTTAGGTCTTCCATAAATGGTGGGTCTTCAGAAAGTCCTGAGCTATGCCTTCAGGCTGGATGGACTTTATTAGGAGGCAGGTAGTGGTCCTCACAGTAGAGCACCCAGATGTTCTAGTCCATGATTCTTGCACAGACAACAGGTTCTCTCTGCCTCCTTCTTAATATCTCACTAGAGAGATTCTCCCAAAACATCACTCTCATTGGCCATGTGATGTATTAACTATTAATCTGAGCAGGTAATTTAACAACCCTATGTGATTATTGTCCCATTCCCTGTAACACAAGAATAATGTATCTAGTGATACTCCTATGCAGTAATGTCTAAGACCTCAACTGCCCCCTGGGTCACAAGTGGTGAACATAGGAGACACAGTCCACTGTTTTTGACATTTCTTACCCACAATTCTGTAGATACAACTAACATATATACAACTAATATAAATATATACAGCTGTATATAAAACATATGTAATATATAAAAAAATTTTTTAAGGAGCATGGCTCTACTCTAGCCACTCTGGGATCAGATGCTGAAAAAAGGCCCATAATGACAGATATTCCAATCCTTCTCTTAACTGACTGCATGTTAATTGCTCAATAAAAAAAAATGCATGCCAAAGTCAATAGTTCAGATGAAAATATAGCAAATCCTCTACTTCTGTTTTATAATATGCATACTTATTAAAAAGAATCTGACAGCACCAATTCCTTGCCTTTATAGGCACAATCGTGTGTCATTTAACAACAGAATGACGTTTGAGAGATGTGTCGCTGGGTGACTCCTTAAATATACAAACATCACAGTGTGTATTTACACAAACTAAGGTGGGCACAATGTCACTAGGCAATTTAATTTCATGGGGCCATTGTCAGTATATTCATAATGTCATTAAGTAATACATGTCTGTACAGAGAACTTTAAAATACTGTTATAATGTCCCAAAGTCATATATGAAAATGTTGTTTTTAAATTACTGATTGGTCAGTGTATATGTATAACTTTTGCTCAGGTAATATGTTTAGGTCAAGCAAGTAAATATAAGTATGAAGAAGTTATGCTCCATTTGAATGGAAAGATCTTTTAAAAATCTTGTACCTAGCCGATTCCCGGTACCACCCCCCCCCCCAAAAAGAAAAATCTTGTACCTAGAAATTACAACCAGGAGTCTTCTCTCATTTCAGTTCTATGGAGATTATAGACACATCTATAGTAGTCTATGAGTTTTTGTCAGACCAATCAAAGGTCATCCAGCATGTCAGATGTCATTCATATGGACATATGGATGGAAATATAAATTACTGCAACCCCACAGATTAGGGGAATTTATTTTCACTGTTTTGCCATTGGCCAAATAGACAATGCCAATTAAATCCAAATTATTTTATGCACATTGTTCACCTAGTAGATGAGTCAATTTTATTTAGTCAGAAATATTTGTTGAATATGTACATAACATTGTGGAAATACAAAGAGTTACAAGGTATGGCTTTACTTTTAAGTAGTTTGAAATATAGTGGATGCTTAATAGTGGTTATAGTGAACATGGGCACTTCCTAAGAGCTCACACAGAATTAATGCCAAGTAAGTGGCACACATAATAATTAGGAATGGGGGGGGCAAGTCTTTCATGAGGACAAGTGAGAGTGATGGAATCCAGGCTCTGGAATCAGACTACACTAGCTCATCCACTTATAGATATACAATAATCACAAGTTCCTTATCTTCTGCTTCAGTATTTTCTTCTCTTTCACCATTCAAAAAGCTGCATATCCCACAGTTTGTAATAGCTAAATCTTGGAAACAGCCCAAATGTCCATCAACTGACATGTAGATAAAGAAGATGTGGGGTTTTTTTATACAATGGAGTACTACTCTAAAGAAGGATGAGCTTCAGAAATTTATAGCTAAATGGATGGACCTTGAGACTATACTCTTAAGTGAAATAAATCGGACGCACGTTTAAATATCGCATTGTTTCTCTGGTGTTTGAAACTGAAAGTAGAAATAAGGACTGAAATGTATAATGGATGTTGGGAAATAGAAAGTGTTCTAATGGGAAGGGGAAACAAGGGAGGAGGGAGGGAGAAAAGAAGGAAGGGATGTGAAAATAGAAGGAAAAATGGAAACAAAGCTTTTGTACATAGGGAGAGGAGGGGGTTTGATGGGGAGGGAAGGGATAAAACAAAATTTATTTTTTAAAAAGCTGCCTATCCCATAGGACTTAGGAATCAATAGGATAGAAATGTGCTAGGAGGGCTAAACATACTTCAGCAGCTAAACACATGCTCAACTAGGGGACCCCATTCCCCCCTCTTCCCACTCCTCACATACAAAGTGGTTGTAGGGACTGCCAAAGAGACCTCAGATTGTGCTCAGACTAGGAGTGGCTGTTGATGACATTATGTGCATTTGGTTGAATTGGCATGATGAAATTCTGGGGTTCACTGCCTTGCTTGCTGGATGCACCCTGCTCTTTCACCCTTCTTTTATCCATTCTGCCTACATGCATAATTTCTGGTCCTTCTTGAACATTATATCCTCTGTAAAGGCTTCCCTGACCCTCCTGTTTCTTTCTCTAGCCAGTTCATACTTCTGATCTAGCCAGTTCATACTTCTATTGAGGCACATCATATAATACTTTAGGTAGTATACCTATCTCCTCTTCCTCAATGTTTTATTTATCTTTGTATCCACAGCACCTCACACCATGCCTGGCTCACAGTAGGTGATCACTAAGTGCAAGATGAATAAATGGATGGATAATGAAATGTAGGTCTTTGGTTTTCCTTGTTTTAGTTACAATATGAGTATTTTAATGTGATCTTTATTTGTATTATTTTCAATCCTTATGATACATAGACCTAAGAATCTGGTAACATAGTCCTTAATTTTGACACTTTTTATGATATCTCAAAGAAGTAAGCTTAGTGTGTTATAAATTTTTCGTGTATTTTATTGATTTTTAAAATGCAAATTTTTACATTCTTCCCAAAAATTTCTTAAAAGTAATTATCTTCAGACCAAAGTAATGTATCTTTAGTTACTTTATTTTTAAATAAGCTGTCTTCAAGAAAATCAAGAACTGAACAAAAAGCTTTAAACTGGCTACTAGAGATTTTTATATTTAAAAAATATTTTTAAATGATGCTCATGGTCTATCCTTCTGCCCAAGTTTCTTAGACTCAGTGTGGCCCCTTCTGATCTCTTTAAACAGAAAATGGTGTCCATCTACGTGAGCAGATAGATGAATGGGTGGAGTAAGAGAGGCCAGTTCTTTCCCCACATGTGCCTCCAAAAATAATAGGATACATGTGTGCAAACGTGGTAAACCACTAATAATACTTAGAACTCCACAATTCCTAGTGGGAGTAAAATAATAAAGCAATAAAACATTCAAGGAAAAGAACAAGCACCATGGTTAAAACACTGGCATCAGGGCCTGAACGTGGCTGACACCTTTCACAATTCGGGCTGCTTATAATAGCAATTTTGATGGCTTTTATGTCATGGTTCAGTTAGAGACAGGCAGGCCAGTTCTCAGGGGTGGGATGTGCATAAAAGTGATACCATGACTGTGCACCTATTGAGTGTGAAGGCTGAACACATACTCTGTCATTAGATTTGCAACTACTTACGAAGTGGTAATAGTTGCTGATCCACCCTTTAGTAGAGTGATTAAAGGGATTACACCCATGACCAGAGCTAATAAAAATTTCACTTGCAATAGTTCAAACGTATAAACAAGGTAACTCCAGCTTAGAAAAAGATTAATGTTACCTCTACACACTTGGTATATTAATGTACTATTTTCAAGGCAGGTTATGGATATTTTCAAAAAATCGTTTTAAGCCAGGTATAATGGTGGATGCCTATAATCCCAGCACTTGGAAGGCTGAGGTGGGAGGATTGTCACAACTTCGAGGCCAGCATGGACTACATAGTGAGTTGAAGGGCAGCCTGAACTATGTAGCAAGATCCTGTCTCAAATATAAAAATTTTAAAAGCATGACTCTAGAAATGAGGCAAATTTTTTAAAAAGTATCACCAGAACTTATGCACACCAAGGAATATTTCCCCGTAGGCAATCAGCCTGTAATCAGCCTATATTTATGATGCTGTCATTCCTGAGGACATTTTCAGAACCCTTTTTGTAACCAGTTCACAAGTCACACAAGATGAGAAATCTTCCAGGATACTTTGGTTTTGCCAAAAGAATGTTTTACCCAACATGGTTATCGGTTTTACTCACCATATTTGACTCTCAGAGACACTTGGCCATTTGCAAAATTAAATCTACACTCACAGAATGAACTCTTTCAAATAAATAGACAATAATTTTCATATTCCAAAAAGTTTTCAGTATTGGGTCTATCAATAAAAAACACAGTTGACAATTATTAGTCTTTTAAACATTGCTTACAAAATACCTGTTGTAAGGACAGGCCTAAGTTAATTTTTCTGTTTTGTTTTGTGGTGCTGTGGTCCAGACTCAGGGCCTCTCGTGCTAGGCAAGTCCTCTACCACTGAGCTATATCCCTAACCCCTTGCATTATTAAGTATTAAAAAATCAAGCAATGAGAACTCTTGTCATCAGTAAAAATTTTTATTGATGAGAGGCTGACTGAAGGATCCTTTATTTTTTCTAACTTTTTATCTTGAAATAATTCTAGACTCGCAAGAAGTTGAAAAAGTAATAGAGTTCCATACACCCTCCATCCAGTTTTCTCCAGTGGTAACATATAACTGCAGTACAATATCAGGGAACTCTTTTTTTTTCTTTCTTTCTTTGTACTGGGGATCGAACTCAGACCTTGTGCTTACAAGACAGGTGACAGAACCACTGAGCTAAATCCCCAGCTTTGCAGTATAATATCAGAACCAGGACATTTGTGTAACACTATTAAGTACAATATTTCTCTTAGTTTTTGCCCAGTTTTTACATCATTCCTGTATAATAGTCCATTTTGTGGTGTAATAATAGAGTACTTGAGACTGGGTAATTGATAAAGACCAAAATTTTATCACAGGTCTGGAGACTAGGAAGTCCAAGATCAGGTTGCCAGCATATGGTGAGATCTTCTTTTGTATTCTAGTGGGGCAAAAGGCAGGAAGCTAAAAGGGACAAATTTGTGTTCTCACATGGCAAAAGAGTAGAGTAGAACTAACCCACTCCCACAAGCCCTTTTAATAATGGTCATTCATGAGGGCCCTGCCATTAGGCCCTACTCCCAGTGCTGTGACATTGAGGATAAATTTTCATATGTATGCATTTGAAGGGACACACTCAAACCATAGCAGGGTGAGAGAGTGTGTGTGTATATGTGTAGTTCTGTGCAATTTTATCCCACAAGAATCAAGGTTTAGAACTCTTTCATCACTACAATGGAGTTTCCTTTGTACATACCCACTCTCCTCTTCCCAGTCCCCAGCAATAACCAACCTGTTCTGTAGTTTTTAATCATTTCAAGAATGTTATATAAACAAAATCTTGTAATAGTAACATTTTAGGTTGACTTGGTTTTTTTCACTAAGCCTAATGCCCCTGAGATTGTATATTCCTTTTTAGTGCTTAGTATTCTTTGTATGAATATCCCAAAATTTCACCCATTGAAAGACATGTTGGTTTCTAGTTTCTCCCTCCCCTCTTCTCTCCCTCCCTACCTCCCTCCTTTCCTCCCTTTCTTCCTCCCTTCCTTTTTTCTCCCCTCCCTTCCTTCCTTTTCTTTTGCTATGGCAAATAACCACTTGTGGACATTTCTGTTCAGGTTGTTTTATAAACATCCATTTTCATTTCTCTTGGGTAAACACTATATAGAGTACAATTTCTGGGATGTACAGTAAATGTATATTTAATTTTGCAAGTAATTTAAAACTTTTCCAGAATTACTCTATTATTTTCCATTCACACCAGTAATATATTAGAGATTAGTTTCTCTGGATTACTACCAGTATTTGGTATTATTGCTATTTTATTCAACTATTCTAACAGTTAAATATTCTTTTATTGTTTTTGGAAATATCTAATTCATTTTGCTGGTGCTATGATAATTCAGTGGGTATGACCTTTATCTTCATACTATCTTTTTTAGTATGAAATCCAGGCCTTATTTTATATTACATTCCTTTTTTAGATTTTATTTATTTATTTATTTATTTATTTATTTATTTATTTATTGACAGGTTCTCACTATAGTTCAAGCTGGGCTTGAACTCACTGTGTTGCCCAGGCTGGCCTCGAACTCACAACATTCCTCCTGTCTCAGCCTTCCAAGTGCTGGGATTACAGGTTTGTGACACCACACCCAATTTAGATTTAAGATTATAAAATGATGTGTTCCCAACTTCTAATTTACCAATGTCCCATATAAGCAACCAAAAACTTATTTCAGGCTCTTCTATCTGGTCTCATAATTTCTTCCATGATATAAACACATCTGTCCCTAAAAGTGCTGTTCTTCCTGTGGGGAAAGGTCCTATTGGCTGCATTCTCCTTTCTCTTGAGGGACAGAAGGTACATGATGGGGTGCACTGGCTGTGTCTTACTGGTCATCCACAGCATGAATTCATGAGAGAGCTGGCTTTGAGGCCAGATTGATGGGGATGCTAGGAGTGAGTAGGATGATCATATTTTGCAAGTTCACTGTACTTTTATCTGTCTGAAGCTAACAGGTCTGCATGGTGAGCTACATACTGGATAAAGTACAGACTGCTATTTTACTTGCAAAATGAACACTTTACTTTCAAACACAATCGAAGTGCACTTGACGGGCTGCTGCATGAAGTGCTTGCGTCTGAGGTAGAACAAACTGGCTGCAATTTACTTTCCCCTCAAGTTCATGCCATTCTTTGTGAAGAGGCCCTTGGTACTTACTACTAGTATTAGGGGATGAAATGACAAGTAGGAAATAGAATCCAATTACAAAGGCAGCTTATGGTTTCTGCTTTCCTTACATTTACCCACAACTGCATCCTGAAAATGATGTAACTCACGGTTACTGTGGGTAAACCTGTTTCATTTTATTTACTTCTAGTCATGAAATTGCCTTCCTGGTTGAGAACAAAATTAAACTTTTCCAGTGTTGGTCTCTCCTTTTTTACCTCTGTACTGTAAGTGATTTACCATCTATATTGATTTATGAAAAGGAATTTGAACAGATGAACTTCACAAACATACTGATAAGTAAAAAGTCAAATAAGACTATATACTGTATGATTCCATTTATAAGTGCAGGAACATGTGAAACTGATCTGTGGTGACAGAAATAAGAACAGTGGTTGAAATGGGGTAATACTTACTGGGAAGTTGCATGCAGAAGTTTTCTGGGGTGTTAAAATGTTCTATAATGTGATCTAAATAGTGATTACACAGGTGCATATTCACCAAGTTGTGCACTTAGGAGTTGGGCACTTTATGTATGTTATTCTTTAACCAAAATTTAAATTAACTGACATTAAATCAAGAAAAAGCTTGTTGATAAAAATGCAGGCAGTATAGAGGTTGGTTTTCCATTTCAGTTTCCAGGAATTTTAAACTTTTGCAAATTGTCATTTTCTCCAATACAGATAAGATGCTGGTTTCGTGTCTTCCCCTCCTTTTGCTGCTCCATTTCTTAACCAGTTAGATTTAGGTTCCAATGCCATGCACATTGTAAATTAAAATATTATGAAATAGGGGGTGGAAGCAATAAAATTCTATTAAGGCCTTTTTAAAAAGCTATGATTCCTTTCACTCACATGACATTTTTCTTTTTTTTTTTAAAGTTTGGATCCAAGGAATTTTGCATGCTATGGGTTGACATTTAGTTAACAGCATCTTTTACTGAGGTTCTATCTTCTACATTAACATGATCAAGAATGGGGACCTCATGAAACTTTTTGCACATCTGGCACTTTTCAGAGACAGAGAGAAAGGGGGAGAGGAGTCAAATCCTCATGGGTTACCTTTATCTCAGGACAAAGTGTGTTTCAAATTTTTGCAAGAATATCAGATACCACCTTCTCACCAGCAAAATAAACAAACAACTCTCCCCATACAAAATCTGTGGTTGTAATATATCTACTATTTTCTATTTGGTTCTCTAATATGTTGTGTCTGGAGTCCTTCCTATTAAGCCACGAGAAAGGAAAATACATCTAGTATAAACCACGGGGAGAGAAGCACAGTTTGTTCAAGGAACCACGTCAGGTTTAAGTTCTTAATACAAGGGTTTGGGCTAAGAAAGAAGGCAGCTGAGGAGTATAGTAAGAATCTGTCTAGGAACGAGGTAGGTGCTTAACATACATTTTTTAAAAAGAAAGAGCTGCTACAAATTATTTCCGCAAGCAAGGAACTCCTACAGCACAACGTGCGGCATGGCATCTGACCCGCTGTCTTCTTCCCAAATGCTTAGCTTGGGAATTGCATGGGGGTTGGGGCAGAGGTGTAAGTACAGAATGTGAGAAAGAGAAGACAGATGGAGAGGAAAATATGGAGCCTACTGAACGCAAAGGATACTTTCTGAGAGAGAAAGAGGGATGTTGGCGCCTTTTTCCACCCCGCTGCCCCCAACGAGGTAGCGCTCTGTGTGTTCTAACGCAGTGGGCCTGGCCTTCAGCTCCGGGAGAAGCGAAGGGGCTCTGACGGGTGGGAAAGAGAGGGCTGGCGACAGGTGGGGGGGTGGCAGACTTTTGTCTCCGGGTAGGAGCTCGCTGGGCTGAAAGGGCGGAAAGCAGTGGCGCGCGGGACCGGGGTCTGCGTCCAGCGCGCTTGCCACCGCCAGGCTCCTCTAATTAGAGGGGGTGCAGGGTGGCATTCGTTCCCAAAAGTTTTAATCGAGCCTCCTTTCAATGGGCAGGGATAAATGTAGCCACTGTTGCTCTGGGCTGAATGGGTCGCAAAGGCCTCGCCGGCCCCCAGCGTGGCCATTCAGGGCTCTTTTCATAACCCCGAGGGGCTCAGCCCCGGACCCAGCGACACTGCAGAGCGCCCCTAATTAGTCTAATTAGAAAGATGGACTGAGAGATGGAAAGAAGACAGCGCTGGTTTAGGAAGATGCTCAAGGCTGCCAATCTCAGCTGATTTGGGGTTTATTCTCCCCAGAAAGAAAAGGCTGCAGAGGAGGAGGCTGGAGCCAAGCCCGCCGCCTGCGCCCAGACTGGGCTTCAGTCCGGTCGGTTTCGGCCTCGGACACAGACATGGGACAAGGGCCCAGCCCCGCCGCGGCCACCCCTTCCTCACCCGGGAAGTCCTAAGGCTCAGGGTCCCGCCGCGCCTCGGCATCCGGCGTGCCACGTGGCCGATCCGCGTGGCGACATCGGGCAATGTCCGAGACCTGGACCGCTGAACTCCGAGAGGCAGGGACTGGGGCCGGCCAGGCCTCCTCAGGCGCCGCCGGCCTCTGCCAGCTTCCCCTCGTGGCTCCTCCGTCCCGCGCGGACCCGGGCGCGCATTCCTGCGCTCGCTCTCTGTCCGCTGTGGACCGAGCGGGAAGGGGCTGCCCGGGTGGCTGGAGAACACTGAACCCTTAATTGTGCTATAAATCAGGCCAGGGAGTGCGGTGGAGTTTGTGCAGGTGTAAAAACAGAGGGGGGGAGCCGGGCCGAGCAGCCGGAGCACCCGGGTAGGTCAGCACCTCCAGCAAACACACATCTCGCTAAGTCCGCTGACAGCAAAATAAACAGAGCCAGGGCTGGGGAGGAGTGAGGAGCAGGCGGCCGCAGTCGGTTCGGTGCGGGGCTGTTTGGGGACCGGTTGAGTTAGAGAGAAGAGAGAAGCAAACTTCCCTTCCTTTGCGCCCGGGAAGTGTTGGACCGAGACGGCTGGGAAGCGCGCGCTGTCCTCATCCGCCCCCGCCAGGGCCACGCGCGGGCCGCTGGTGACCGTGGGCCGGGCCTCTGCGCACGGACTCCAGCCCCTGAGTCCGCTGTGCGACACCGGCGTCACAAACCATCCAGTCCCGCTTCATTTCCAAGGGCTGACTTTGGGGAAGCTGCTGCCGGGCCAGGCCGAAGAAGGTAACAGATCAAGTGAAAAGGAAGGCCGGGAATTAATTCGGTGCATTGCTCAGGAGCAGAACTCTGTCAAAACGCTAAGGAGACGTTGGCATAAGCAACAAGCTGATTCACAGACAAAGGAAAACAGTGAGAGTCTCGTTAGATCATTTTTCTGGACATTGTTTAAGGTCTGAAAGGGACCAAATCGGTTCAAAATGTTGCCAGTAAAAATTATCCAATGTGGAATGCAACTAATCCTTTTAGGTTCCTGTCAAGTGTTTCCACAAAAGGAATCCGATTTTTCAAATCAAAGATCCAAATGTCTTTGGGGAGAGATTTATTACATGCCAGAGCTTTAGTTACAGAATAGAGTTACAATAACAACCCGCACCCACCAACTCACTAAAATAAGGGATCCCATCCCATATAAGTCTAAAGGAGTGGGAGCTGGTTTGCTGGAGTCCTGCTATGCATGCAAATTGGGTGGACAAGGAAAGGGGAGGAAGGCAAAGAAATATTAAATTCCTTAAATAGAAAAACAGTACAGAGTCAGCATTTTATTTTTATCTCCTGTACCTCTGCTTACTTTTAGAGAAAACAAGATCCAAACTTGGGGATTTGGACTCAGTTCCTTGTCAATGACAACTTAAAAGTGAGGTTAATGCTTGAATTGAATTCAGAAAAACTTGGGTGCTTGTGTGCCCTCAATGGTCTGAAATCTGGGCTCTCTGATGGGGTTTACAAGTTGCATATTACAATTTCTGTAAGTGGAAGAATATTTAAAACTCTACTAAATGATAGGAGAAAAGTACTTTATTTTTAATTTTGATATTTAATAAAATGTTTGTGTGGGGAAATGTGCTTTAGGGTTTTATGCTGTGTCTCTGTATTTAACCTGTCACAAACCCTGGTGAACATAAGCTATGCAGGCCACAGTCTCAGGGCATAGTAGTCTACGAGGATCTGATCGCAAATCACCCTCCATTCCATCTTTTCAAGAACTAGCAACTAGGAACACAAAGTGATTTTTTAGTGAAAAGGCTTCAAAACTTGGAAGGAAACTCAGATTCACAGCTCTCTGACTGAAGGAGTTTGACCTCCATACCCCCACAGGCGCTTAGATGTTGTAGGCATTTTGTGAGTAAACTGACCCCACCAGAAAGTTATTGTCAAGAAGATATTATCAGTTTAGTTTACATACTAATAAAGTTTTTGATAATGAAAAAATGTCTTTTCAATGGAGAAATAAAAAAAATGATCTTCATAGCTTCCCTTCAGCCCACTGTTTCCTGCTAAAATGGCTTATTACTCTTGTTCCCCAAACGAGTGCTTATGTTATTGGAGGCAGCATAATGGCAGGAATTCTTTAAAGGTGGAATACAATTTGTATATTTAAAGATGGAATAAAAAGATATGCAAATAGCAGGTGCTCAATAAATAGTGCAGAGTAATCTCACTTTTCAAAGCTTAGGGGTTAAAGCGATGACCAGTAGATAAGTAAATAGAAGAGAGAAATAACAGCAAGAAACTAGACGAATGGATTTATAACTCCAAAAGTTTGCTTATTTTAGAAGTTATCAGTCCAAATACACATCTGGCTCAAGTAAAACACAATGCTGTGTCTTTTATCCTCATTATTTCTAGAAAGGACCAAGTAACAGCTTCTTTCATAAATAGGGATGGGAATTTTGGAAAAGATTGATTTTTTATCTATCTAGAGTAGATGGATTCAATTTCTCTAATCTAGAAATTTCGGTATACTCCAAAGTTTAGAAATCAATCTTGCTTGTTTACTTTCTGATGAATAAGGATGTGGGAAGAAGCTACACAAAAATCATAATCCTTTATATTAATAAACATTTTATGTTTTCCAAAGCATTTTCATAAAAAATGGAAACAAAGCTTTTCTAAATAAGGAGGCGAAGAGGGGTTTAAGGAAGGGGAGGGGAATGGGGAAAAAAAGAGGAATCAAGATAATCATGTACAGCTACAAATTCCCTATGATGAATGTGATCATTATATATATCCAAGTTGTACCAATAAAATGAACAAAAAAACAAAGCATTTTCATGTAAATTATATTATTTGATTCTCACAAGCCAAGAACCCCACAAAGAAAAGAAAGACCAAAGAAAGAAGGGAAAGACAGGAGAAGAAAATGATAAATGAGGATGAAAATTGATCTAACATTTAATTTTAATGTACTTTCTTCTATAGGCATTGGAGATTGTTTGGCTTGTGTTTGTTTCCTCTCTGTAATCAATTATTTAATGGAACATAATCTTGTACAGTAATTTTCACATACATGAAGCTCTGTGCACAAAATAAGCACAAATAGAGATAGAGAACCAAGTTATTTCCCCTTCATAAAAGTCTTTGTAGACGTTTCAGAAAATATATCACTTCCTTTTATTACTGAAAATATCTGCCTTCCAGCTCTTTCAACGGGAATTCCTAGGCAAGTGTTCAAAGACACTTCTGCCATAATTAATCTTTGCCCTCGCCTCTTCTGTTGTATGGTATTGATCAATAGTTATAAGTAAGAGTGAACCTTGGGCCTGTGCCTGGTCCCTCTGAGGCAGTGAGACCCAGCAAGGCCCCACAGCTTCCCATTCATCCTCCACCTCCCTCTTCTTTCCTAGTGGTCACTGTGTGGCTGGGCCCAGGACACATTCCATACCGCCTGCAAGCTGCTCCACAGACCACATACAACTCCCTGCAGTGGTACCCTGTACACAGGGAGACACCCTCTCTTGAAAACTAGTCACTTTCCCTTTAAGAGTAGAAAAATATCCTTTCAAAATTCTCATAATTTCAAATTCAGAATTAGGATTTTGCAGATTGCTTAAACAAACTTGCTAATATTAATTGACCACTTTTCTTCCTGGAATGCATTTTGTTGTCTTTCAAAGTTTAGAATTAAAATGGATAAAAAAAGTTTCTGGCGGGGGGGGGGCACAGATTTTTCTCTACAAAATCAACCGTTTCTTGCATTAAGCAACGTCCCTTGGA
The DNA here is from genome assembly GCF_053883595.1 of Heterocephalus glaber. NCBI lineage: Eukaryota > Metazoa > Chordata > Mammalia > Rodentia > Bathyergidae > Heterocephalus > Heterocephalus glaber. The sequence goes on along the minus strand of NW_028258471.1, from coordinate 1,100,392 downwards.
AAGGTTGCCATATCCACTCCTCAGTGCATTCTGCAAAGCACAATTTGTCCAGGGTGATCCCACCACTGACTCCAGCCCAGAGGTCTTCTTACTGGACAAAGCAGTGACCTACTCTAGGAGGCCAGGCTTCTGTGAGGTTTCTGGGTGGCTACTGGCAAAGGTAAACTAGTAGGCAGTCTGGTCCCTCACAGCACTTCAGGGAGAACATGGACAAGGTAAGCAGCAGCTCAGGAGGGGTCACTGCTAGAAAATTCCAGTGCAGTGGATTAACTGTGCCTGGGCTAAAAGGACCTCCTTAGCTATATCATATGCAGTTGTCAAAAGAGAGTAAAATCTTCAAGAGTGTGTGGAGGGGAGAGGGATACATTCTCAGGGAAATGCTGTGCTTTCTCATTAACTGTTAAATCAGTTGATCTGATTTCTTACATTGTCTTTTCTTGTCCACATGGAAAGGGTATGTCTTTGAAGACTGGCCCTAAGACCTGGTTAGCAATTTAGCAAAAAGTTCTAAACAGGCAGATTTTTACTGCTAAAAACAGTTGGCAAGACTTTTATGAGCACCTGAATCATATTTGTATGGGTTGTGGTAGTGCAGGGCTCTAATTCCAGCACTCTGGAAGGCTGAGGCAGGAGGATTGCAAGTTTGAACCCAGACTGAGTGATTTATTGATTTAAAAAGACCGGGTCTCACACACAAAAAAATAAAGGACTAGGGATAGGGATATAGCTCAGTCAGTGTGTGTGTGAAAGCCCTGGGTTCAATCCCCAGTACCAGGGGGTAAAAAAGAATCAACAAGCAAAGTAGAGGAAATGGGTAAATAGCAAAGGTGATTTGTGAACCACTGGTCTGTGTGTCTCTGTGGTAATGTTTTAAAAGGAAACTGCTCATGCCAAAAAAAAAAAAAAAAAAAAAGGAAAATGTTATGTAGAACTAGGTGGAGGACACTGGCACTTCTGAAATAATTAGTTGTCAACCAAAATGCATCTAGAAGAAGACGCTGAGTGTGGTGAGAATACAAAAAAATGTGTAAGAAATAAATGACTCTTCTACACAGTGACCTCTAAGACAACTTCCTACCCCTGTAGGGGTTTAATAAATCACAATAATAGTAACAAAGTAGTGGTATAATGTAATGAAAATGAAATGGGATTTAAATGCTGAAGTTCCAGTGGCTATGACCTTGGGCAAGTCATTTAATTTCATCTGAGGTATGTAAAATAAAGTCAATAATACTTTTTGTACTATTTCACAGTGTAATTTCTTAGTGAAAGTTTTTAAAAAGACTATTACTGAAATACTAGTGAAAGTTCTTTTCAGCAGTGAGTTTTTCTTTTCTTTTGGTACCTGAGATCGAACTTGGGTCCTTCCACTTACAAGGCTGGAGGCGGAACCACTGAGCTAAATCCCTGGCCCTTAGTGAAAGTTCTTTTAAAAAGCCAATGTACGCCAGAGTAAACAGGCACAAGTGGGCTTGCTCTGACACTAACTATAGTACTGTGCTCATCTGTGACAAGCTGTTGGAATTTCTGCAGTTCTTTGTATATATATATTATAGTCTCCTAAAATTTTCAATTTTTAAAAGTCAGAGTGGTTCAAACCATTTTTTAAAAGGATGCTTATGCTCATGACAAGAAAGATTACAAATATGGGTCAGGAGCTCATAATTTTTAAATTGTACTTCCTTCTTAGCCATCCTACCACACCTGAAGGCTCCGGACTCATAAGGGACCAATGATAATCATCAGCTGTTTTTCTTTGTGTGTTTTGCTTGTCACTGACTAGTATCTTCCTGGTAAAGAAGCTGGAGGAATGTAGCAGGAAGTTTCCTCCACACCAGAAGGGTCAACAATAAAAAGAAAGGAGCCCAAGCTGTTCACATCAAGGGAAAGATGTGATTAGAGAGATGTGACATGCAAAGAAATTATCTGAAAAGTGAAGTCAGTTGGGAAAGTATAAGCCCCAAAGAGCCCTGAGCAGCTGGTCATGATCAGATTCTCCATCTTTCTGTCAAATGTAATCGTATCCAAGTTGGCAGGGTATTTATTGCTAATGTCGAAGGGCCAGATTTTGCACTAAACATATTTACACATTTATATTCGTGGCCCTATAAACACCACGTTTCACTCGCCGTGACATCAAACACATTTACCAACAAAAAACATATGTCTAATTACAAAATCATAGGGGAGAAGGGAGGCAATGGCAACTGACCGGCAATGAGTGTGCATGCCTGTATAAGCTGCAGAGACAGGAATGGAGGTGAACAATGCTGAGCCCACTGCACTCTGCTCCCCAGGCTGGTCGCCATCCAGTCCAGCTCTGAAGTGAGAGGGGAATCTCAATTAGATGCACACTGACCCCCACCTGGAGGAGCCCTATGAGACTAGAGCTGTTTCAGGACTGATTCCAGATTTGGGTTGAGTTTGTTACCTTTTAGTTGCCCCCAAATGACTTTCTCAATCAGTAATAAAAACAGTTGTGAGCAAAAAGTATAGCCAGCAGAGAATTAATCAGACCCCTACCTATCAATAGCAGTTGCAACATTGTTAGCTGCTCCAAGCTTGGTCCTTCATCAAACAAGGAAATCAGAGCCACTGGAGCCAAAGAGAGAAGAAACAAACAGTGGCCTCAGACAGCCTTTAATAAATGACACAGGCTGGTAGTCCGTCAAAATAATCACCTTCCATCAGAATGATCACCTCCCCCAGCTCTCTCAGCGGACCTGCTACAGGAAGAAATGGAGGGTTTATAAAAAAGAAAAAAACTGTGAAGGGCAGAGGCCTTTTCCTGAGATGGATATTTACTACATTTACTGTAAGAGTTTAGATAATAAATACATTCAAAATTCCAATTTCCTCAACAGAAAGTTTGGCCAGGAAAGGGCCACTAAGTAGGGGACAGAGAAGTAGAGATAATTAAACATACAGATGCTTCAGCAAGTAAAAAATGGAAAAGCCCTCACAATTTCCTCCCTGCAGCTCTTCGTTTCTTTTTTTTTTTTTTTAAGAGGAAAGGAAGTGGTTCTTAAATAAATGTGTAGGATGGAGATGTTGAGCAGAAGCACAAGCTTGTTTTAAAGAAATAAAATAATTACCCAATAGAGAAAAAAGAAATCAAACAAGAAACAATCTAAGGTCATGACACCATGTGTGGTACAAGGAGCAATTCAACCCAGAAGGGCTTCATCACCCCAGCAATAGGTAACATTTGGCTGGATCTAGCTGCAGACCTGAATGGAGAGGCTCCTTTTTGTGTGGTCCTTCTTCCCGAGCTGCCTGAACCATTAGCCCCAATATATCCCTCTCCCTATTAACTGCAATTCCCTCCCGACTGTGCTTCGGTCATTTGTCTGGAAGCTCAACGGGGGCGTCTGATGAGTAGAGAAACAAGAAGAAGGGGAGAAAAGCGTCGGGTTAATGAGTTGTAGCAAATCCACACTTTGTAGTTGGGAGGAGGAGAGCTGGTGGCCAATGTTTGTCCAACTGGTTTATTTTTCGAGACCCAGCCTATTGAGGAAGGCTTGTTCAAGCAGGCTTCGTCCCTCCAAACACACAAACACCCCTCTGTTTGCCTTCAAAGAAAAGGGGACCAGTACTAGATTTGCATGCGAATGAGGAGCCGTCCTTACCCATCAAAGGCCGTGGTAGCCCAGGGCCTGGCGGCCTTTGTTCCAGCACCTGCTCGCTAGCTCTGCCCGCCTGGGCGCGCCCCGCGCTCCGGCTCTCGAGTCCCCGACCCGCGCCTCTTCCAGCCCCTACTGCACGCGCCCGCTGCTCCCACATCCCTGTCCTAAGCGGGCCCTAGGGTCAGCAAAGCGGACAGCGAGCCCCAGATCCCGAGGCTGGGGCTTGGACCCCACAGGAGGCAACACTCACAAAGGAGGTGGATCGGGTTTTTCTTGTAGCCCAGGGGCTCAGGCCGTGCCCACCCGTTCCGAAACAGGTTTGAGGCCTCCAGCGGGGCGCGGGGTAGCGGGAGCCCGGGTCGCCCGCGCCTTCGCGCCTTCCTGCAATCCCGAAGCGCACTGACAGTTTTGGGGGGTGGAGCTCCTTCTGGCACGTTTTGAAGATGCGGGAGCCAAGAAAGGGCTTAGTCGGCATTTCTTCTCTGCTTTCGGGCATCCATACATGATGCGATTAAAAGAAAAATTAAATAATTTTGTTCTTGGATGTCTTCGTAATTGCTTTCAGATCTAAATTTCAGATCTGTGCGCCCAAAGGTATCCCTGTGTGGCGCCCCAGGTATCCCCCCTGTTTCTGCCTCTGTACCCCGGCGACGGGAACCCTAGGTTCTCAGGTCGGTATCTCCTCTCTCAGCAGGGCTAGGGTACAAGGAACTCTTGCATGCAAGATTTTGGTCTAAGAATATTTCAATTTGTAGCTGTATAGTAGTAAATTTGAGGGTGGGTTTACTCTAATCTCTTAACTTATTCCAAACATCTCACAGGTAAAAAACAACAACTTTATTTTGAGGCTGAGAGTCAGTGTTTTCTTTCCTCAAAAGGGATGAATGGACGGGGCATTAGGCTATTGTAGGTCTGCGGTGTAGCTTAGCAGAGGAGCTGTTGCCTCAGGAGCACCAAGCCCTGGGTTCCACCTCCAGGACCAAGGTGGGAAAAGAGTGAATATTACTGTAAACTAGTGGCCTACAATGCAGATTTCACTGATTCTATAACTTAGGCAGATCTTCGGATACATTCCTATTCACACACTTTAAAGAAACTGAATAAACATTTAATTTCCACTGCAAGTCACCTACTAGACAGTCAAATTATGTACTGCATATGCCTTGGTTTTATTTAAAGCCCTAATTAATATCTACAGTTTAAAAAACTCACGTTTTTCCAAAGAACTAGAAACTGCATGGAATAAGTAATGAAAGATTTAAAGTTTGAAAAAAAAAAAAGACATCCTACATCGCCCAAACTGTATAAATACAAGTAGTTCAATAAATACCTCATGCATTAATTCTTCAAACATGTACTTTCTTAAAGTTGAAGCTTTCTCTTACTCTTACATTATTTGTTAAAGCTACAGTTTCAATGTTTGTTCTTTCCGGTAAAAATCTACGCAACCACTGGAATCCCTTTCATCTCAAAACTAATAATTTTAAACACTACCAGAGCTTTCAGCTACAACTTTATATATGCAAATACTTGGTTAGTCAAAATTTTTAAGCTTTTTAACTGATGACTGTATTCTTTTCTTTTCTTTCTTTTGGTACCGGGGATCGAACTCGGGACCTTGCGCTTGAGAGGCAGGCGCCAGAACCACTGAGCTAAATCCCCGGCCCTGTATTATTTTCTATTAAATCTATTTCAACTAGATCTGCCTCTTGCGATGCTTCCATTACGATGTGCTATTTTGTAGCCTTTTGCAGACACATAAAATACTGTGCTGAACAGTGAAACGTAAATGAAGTGAGAAGCTCAAAAATAAAATTTAAAATTCTTACAAAATTACTATAGGGTAACTATAGGTTCAGTTTTAATGTCTCAAAAGTCTTTAAGACAGAATAGAACCAGATTTGGAAATGCCTATTAAAGTAACTTATTTTTAGTCAGTTAGAAATACTTTCTGATTTCCTGCAATGGTTTTGACTTAGGAAGTTTAAACAAAAAATAATGGCATGATTTTCTTCTCTTTGAAAATAATATTTACGTCTGTTCTGCATCGGGCTCCTACTATTCCACATAGAAACTTTCTTAATAGAAAAGAAAAACTAAGGGAACAACTGAAGCCAATTACTTTGGTGGCTTTTCTTTGAAAAGTAAGCATTTTATTTCTGAAAAAGTGTAAAAATCTTACATTAGAATAGTACAATAGTAATTGCCAGTAAAATTTACAATACTCCTTGTAAAGAATATGCAGTTAAGTACAAAATAAAAATTCCGCATGTCTATTATGATACAAAACACAGGTTGAAATAAATGATAATTTTGACTTTTGCTTCTTCTGTAAACATGTTAATCATTTTCTCCTTTATGAAAAAGCGCACCAGACAAGTGTCCTCCGAAAAAGTCTTTTTTTACGACATTTTTCTTTTTTGTGTTATTCTTTATTTGAACGTTATTTTTTTCAAAACGCCTGGACCTGAGTATCTCTACACCTCAAAAGGCTTCGATTATTTTCTTTTTTCGATTTGGCGAAAGTCAAGGAAGTCCCAGTGCCTAGACAGGGAGAATCCCCACCAGCACCCTCTTCCTCACCCCGGGTCGGGCTGCTGCACAGGGCGACTTTGCATAAATAAAGGGTCCCTCTGGGCCGAGAGGCGCGCCGAGCTCTGGCCGAACAGTCTCGTCTCGTCCGCGAATCCGCAGAGGCGAAAATCGGCGCGTGAGGTCACGAGGGCCCAGGAGGAGCGCGCAAAACATCAAACTACCAAGACGAAAAAACCAAAACCAAAACCAGAAAGCCGCCGGGAGTCCTACCTTCTCTTTCTCAAGCGCGCTAACAGAGCGTTATTAACAATTGGAAATCCTAGCAGTAAAGTTCTCCACACTCGAAAGGGCCGTCCCTGGATGCAGAGTCCCCAAGGCGGCTGAAGAGGAGACGGAGGAGGCGGCGGCCGCAGCGGCGACCACGAGGGAGCGCGTGAGCGCGGCGGCCGGGCCCACAGCAGCCTGCGCCGCGCAGCCGCCGGACGCCGCCGCGGGCGCGGACCCGGGCGCGGGGGCCGCCGCCGGCGAGGGCGAGGGAGAGGCCTGCGCGGCGGCGTGTACGGCGGCGGCCTGCGCGGCGGCGGCGGGCCCCAGGCTGCCCCCGATGATGCTCTCGATGGAGAAGGGCGAGCGCGCCAGCGCCGCGGCACCCGGGCCGCCCGTCTTGGCCTGCAGCGGGCTGGGAAGCGCGGCGCGCAGCGGGTGCGGTCTGTACCCGAAGGCGGTCCGGGCCAGCTCGGTGGCCGCGCCGTGCGGCGGCGGGGGCGGCGGCGGCGAGTGCGCGTGGAAGGCGGCGGCGGCCGCGGCGGCCGCGAAGAGCGCCGACGGAGGCGCGTAGGGCTGCAGCTGCAGGCCGTAGCCGCAGCCATAGGGGCCGCAGCCGTAGGCGGCGTGCGGGGGCGGCGGCGCGGGCGGGAAGAGCGCGGCGGCGGCGGGGTCTGCGGCGGCCCCCGCGCCATGCAGCAGCAGCGACTCTGCGGCCGCGGCGTTGGGCGGGAGCAGCGGCTGCCGCTTGAAGCGCTTCCTCCGGCGCAGGAAGCTGCCGTTGTCGAACATATCGGCGGACTCGGGGTCGAGCGTCCAGTAGTTGCCCTTGCCCGGGTTGCCCGGCTCGCGGGGGATCTTGACGAAGCAGTCGTTGAGCGAGAGGTTGTGGCGGATGCTGTTCTGCCAGGCGGGGAACTTCTCGCGGTAGTAGGGGAAGCGGCCGCTGATGAACTCGCAGATCTCGCTCAGCGTCAGGCGCTTCTTGGGGCTCTGCAGGATGGCCATGGTGATGAGCGCGATGTAAGAGTACGGCGGCTTCACCAGCGGGTTCTTGGCGCCGCCGCCCGCGCCCGCGACGCCTCCCGCGCCCGCTCCCGCGCCGCCGCCACTCCCGCCGCCCGAGGTCGCCCCAGCTGGGGGCGCGGGCCCCGGGGGCGTCGGGGAGCCTCCCGCCCGCGGGGTCAGCAGGATGTCATCGTCGTCCTCCTCCTCCTCCAGGTCCTCTAGCTCGTCCTCCCCGGCGTACGAGCGCCGCCGCCGCCGCCGCCGCTGCGGTGTAGGCACAGCCAGCCGGGCCCCGCCGCCGCCCTCGTCGTCGTCCTCCTCCTCGTCGTCGTCGTCCTCGCCCTCCCCCACCACGTCGATGTCTGTCTCCTCGGCGAGGCCGGAGGCATCGGACATCTCCGCGCTCAGGGTCATAGCTGTGGCGCGGCGGCGGCGGCGGCGGGGCGGCGCATATGGGCGCCGGAGTCCGGGCTGCCGCGGCCGCCCGGCCGGGGCCCTGGGCGGCGGGCCTGGTCCGGGGACGCCACGCTGGGGGCGACGGGGTCCCGCGCTCCGACTTCGCAACTCCGGTGGGCGGCCGCGGGAGCCGCGCGCTGTGTGCGCGTTCTGGGCTCCGCGTGTTCCCGGCGGGCGCGCGGGACCTAGCTTCCCCGCTCCAGACTCCCCTTGCCCCGGGCCTGCCGAGGAGGGGTGGCTGAGCCCCTGCGCGAGCCCTAGAGTCGGGCGCCCTGAAGGGCGCGGGACGCGTTGAGAGTCTGAGAAGGTAGCACGGCGAGGCCAGGGACGAGTCCAGAAGGGGGCGGACCTTTCCTAGTTTATAGCAGAAGGGGGCCTGTCACATGGTGCGCACGTCAGCGCGGCCGGGGGAAGGGAAAGGAAGCCGAGGAAAGCGGCTTTGCCCGGGAGAGGAAGTTCACTAGCCGGAGGGGACCGGCTGGAAGAGCGGACCCCACTATTAGGGGCTGAAGGACTGGCTGCCCACGGTGGCCTGTTAAGCGATTTAGGGTGCTCAGCCCGCATCTCGCCAATGAGCACTCAGCCCTAACCTCAGAAGCTCTCAGGGTGCGCCGAGGGTTTGCCCACTTACCTGCCCTTAGGAGCCGCCCCGCTGGGGGAAGACCACCTGTCTGTCCTCCGATGTGGCCCTGGGAGGCTTCGGTTCTGCTGGGTGTCCCAGTTCCTCCGGGTTGGGCGAGTGGCTACCCACTGAAACTGAGGAGGGACGCACACACACCCCATACGATAATGATTGTTTATCGACCCTTTAACTGTTTCCCTTCGGTAAGACGTTTGTTTGCCACTATCTGTTAATAAAAGTACTGTTAGCCTTGTGTTTTTAGTCACTTATTTGCAACTGAATGCCTTAGAGACTTGACAGCTAAACTACTGCACACGGATGATAGGATCCCACACATTCCCCAACCGTTACTTTATTTCCATAAAGAAACGATTGATTCAAGTAAAGAAATAAAAAATTTAGTAATAACTCACATACACATAAGAACCATTCAAACAATTAGCTTTCATATTGGGGAAGGAACTCTGTAATTCTCAACAAAAAGAACATTTTAAGCATTTCACTATATTTCTCAAAATACTTAAATTACAATATGCGTATTTCTACTTAAGCAGGCTTAATAGAAACTACAATGATAAGTAACTTTAAGGCCAACTTTAAAATGTGTTTTAAGAAAATCTATTAAATATTTCCAATGTTCTGGTGGAAAACGAAAATTTTCTAAATGGCAAGACACGAATTCCATTCAATTCAATTTTCATTTCCAGGTGATAACATAGTGGAAATAATTCAAAAATGATGCTATTTTAAAGATATCTATCATTATCACCAACTAAATTATTCTGGCCAGTGGAAAATCCCAAGAGTTTGTGGAATCCACATTCCTATAGCTATACCTTCTGGATTTTTTGCATTTCCTAAAATGTTTCTATGTCAGGGTGGGCACTTTGCCTTAAAACTTTAACTTTCTGATTAAAATGGCCACTTGAAAAGAACTGGGAATCGAAATTCAATGGCTTTCTGTAGGAACCATCATCAGCTGCTCTGGTATATATCATTTTATCAACCAAGTACTTTTCACGTTTTGAAACGTTTCGTTACTCCTGTTATTAATCACAGAACTTCAAAAATAAACTGCTCTCCCATCTAAGCCTTCCTTTAAAATTGGGTTTTTGTTCCTGAGTATGTATGGTTACCACCAGTTAAACTTACAAATGATCCATAAAAATCTATCGTAGATCTTTGAAAGATGTATGAGAATGCCTCAAAGTTCTAAATAAATTACTTTTCATTGACTCTGATTTGATGTATGGCCAAGTCATTTAATTATTGTAATGGGCTCCGCATTAACCCGAGCCAACATTAATCAGCATTATTAATCAGGCATTGCACTGATTTGTTGATGTAGCCAGGAGTCCTTACCAAGAAGTTCACTTTTGCAGCGAAAGGTTTAAGTTTTTTAAGTACTCAGTCGATGGCTAAATAAACTCGATTTTCGCAGCCCTGAAGGTTGCTGTGTGGCAAAGTGTTGAAAAAAAGAATTTGCTCTCTGACCATCACTTATCTTTGATGACCTGTTAGGGTTGTCATTCTGTTCAGAATTTCCACCACCCTGACCTTGTCTGTCCAAAAAAAAAAAAACGCGCGGGAAATAGACTGTGCTTTCCGTTTGTCATTTTCCGCAGGTCCCTGCCTAAAAAGGTTAAAGAGCGCATCCCTGGAAATGTTTGGAAAACGTGGCAAATTGCCTTCTGCCACTCAGGGCAAGGTGTGGGGATTTACTGAAAGTCAGAGCCAAAGGAGAAGGTTAGCAGAGCTTTGGGCGAGCTTTCCTAAAGCCCCACCTTTGGGCGGGCCACTGGTCTTGTTTGCTTTAGTTAAACCTCCCGTTTGTGTGCGAACTTCAGCGCCGCCTTCCTGAGATTCTCGGAGTGCTGAAACCCTAGGGTTCCCGTCGCTCCGTCTCCTTTCTATCCCTCTTGTCCCCCTCCCCGGACCTCCCTCCCTGACGAGCGCGCAGCTTTTGGGGGAAGATAGAAAATCATCCCACCCGGGCCCTCAAGCTGGTCAGGGGGACAGAAACCATCCCCAGGAGCAGGCCCAGGGAGACTTGGTGACCTCCGCCTCCCTCGGGCCCTGCCGGCTCGGACGCAGACGGCGGGGTGCGGTTCCCTGTGCTTCCCCTGCCGGGGACAGCTGCCCCCTGGCGGCATCGCGGCGCTAGGTCGGATACCCCGGGCCGCCGCAAGTGGAGCGGCTGTCGTGGGCGAGTGGTGCAGTGTCCGACCCGCTGGGCTTGGGGCTCCAGTTCCTCGGACTGCAAGTTTCGGCTCCTAGCCACTCCTCACAGATGATTGTGCCCCAGGAGCACCCAGAGCGCCAGACCCGGGAGTCACCGGGATAACGCGCTGCAGGAGGCAGGGAGGCCACGCGACCCTCGGGAGGCCCTGCCTCTGCCCTTTGTTCTTGGGCCGCCCTCTAGAGAGTACCACGGTCCTCGAGGCCTCCTTCGGTGGCCAAAGGCTGGCAGAGACTTGGAGGCGAGAACTCACAGGGCAGAAAGGTGAACTACGCCTTGCGCATTCCGGTAGTTCACCCAGGAAAGGAACATGAAGGTGTTTTTATCTTTGGGGGACACGGGGTTTCGTCCCTTCTCCAAGCCACCCTGTAGTCCTGCATTTAGACGCTGTCCTGTGCGGAACTTTCAGCCTGGAGAATGGGAAGTCCTTGAGCCCACGACAAGTGCTTCCCCAGCTCCGGCCACCACCAAGGACCCTGGAGTCACCAAGGACCCGGAACTGCCTTTCCTGCCTCTTCTCCCTGGCTGTGTGGGCCTTTGTTTCTCTTTGCAGAAAACCAAAGACTGGGCTCTCTTCTTTTTTTGCTTGTGTTTTTTTGAGGAGGCACTAAGACACACCTAACATGTAGTTTACTATTTTAATCATCTTAAAGTACAGTTCAGAGGCATTAAGTACCTTTGCATTGTTGCCCAGCCATCACCACTATCCATCTCCAGAGCTCTTCCATCAGCCCAAACTGAAATTCTGTGCTCATTTAAGAAAATAATTCCTTATTCCCCTACCCACCCATTTATGCCCCAGCCCCTGCAACCATTATTCTACTTTCTATCTCTAGGAATTTGTGTACTCTAGATACATCATATAGGTGCAAAGATGCAATATTTTTCCTTTAGGTCTGGCTTATTTCACTTAGCTTAATGTTCACGCATGGGAATTTCTTTCCTTCAAAAGCTGAATAATATTCCATTGCATGGATGTACCACATTTTTGTTTATCCACTCATCCATTAATGACAATTTAGGTTGTTTTCTCCTTTTCAGTTTTTCAATCTCCATCCAGCTCATTGCAACACTATATGCAGTGGTTGCTCAATAAATTCTTTTTTTTTTTTGGTACCAGGGATTGAACTCGGGTCCTTGTGCTTGTGAGGCAGGCAGTGGAACCACTGAGCTAAATACCCGGCCTCCTCAATAAATTCTTTAAAAATAATCACTTTACTTCTGCTGTGTCTGCCTACTATAAGGAAAACTCACCCTTCTGGGTTTCAAATGTCAACTTATTCACAATTTTGAGACTTTCTGATGCAGATGTTGTATAATATCTTTGGTAAAAATGTATACGTTAAGATTCCCCTGGAATTAGTTCCAGACAAAACTGTGATCATCCTCACACCCACCCGGTGCTTTTCACACCCTTTTAATACCTTCATACCTAAAAAACAAATTAAATTAATTAATACCTTCATACCTGTCCTAATCCTCAGTGGCTCAAGATGACCTTAAAATTGATCCCTGACTGTCTTGAGTCCTCCACTTCAGCACTGTTCTGTGGTATAATGTCATACATCCCACTAAGCTAATTTCAAGGTCACAACAGCTGTTGAAGTAAGTGGCTCCATGTGATGGCTGAGGGGATGGGCTCTGAGAGTGGCAACTGGCCCTCATGGGGTGGTGCCAACAGGGAAGAACCCTGTCCACCCTTGTGTCCCAAGTCCAGCAGCCTCTCCCAAGGTGGGACTTTGTGGGCCACGCTCTCACCATCTCTAACTTGCTTCTTCAGGACTGCTGTGGGAGCCTGAAAAATCTTGTTGATACAAAGTGTGTTCTGGCTTGTGTCTCCATGTCCCCCCAAAGCCTCATGCAGTCAGAGGTGGGGCTTTTTCAGAGGTGGCTGGATCTAGAGTGTGTGAGGCTGGAATTAATTCCTGGTGGAATGCTAGGGTTAAGGGTGCTGGAATTAAGGCTGTGTGATTACTAAATCAGTTCACTGATTGATTTGCCACCCACCCTAAACCAGGTAGCCAAGCTAGAATATAAAAGGGGCAGAAAGAAGCTGCTATTATTGCTAGTAGTTTGCTACCCTCTGCCTTCTGCCTGAACTGTTTCTCCTCTGTGATGCCCCTTTCCTATGCCACCCTGCCTTGGGTGTCAACTATGGACTGAAACCTCTACAAACTGTAAGCCAAAATAATCCTTTCCTCCTTTAACTTTGAGTGTTGGCTATTTTGTCTCAGCAATGAGAGAAAAGTAACTAGGACAGGGTGTGATTGAAAAATATGGTGAGTGTTTACATTTTAAAAAAAAGTATTGTAGTAAAAGACATATTGCCACTAATCCCCCTCAAAATACTTCACCTTGCTTCAAACAAACTCCATTCCATCATTCTTGCCACTTTCTGAAGTGGTTCTGGACATCTTACACGAGTTATCTTTTGTTGCACTGTTGTAGCTGCCTCAATGTCCTGAATCCATTAAAAATGTTTACCTTTCATGGTCTTTTTTGCTTTGCAAAGAGCCAGAAGTATCACAGTGCCAGATCAGGTGAATAAGGTGGATGAGAACACACTATAATGTTTTTATGAGCCTGCCATTGTCGGACGGGAATCAGCAGCAACATTCACCACATTTTTTATCACACCTTGTAAAGATGTGAAAGATGTCTAGAACTGCTTCGGAAAGTTGCAAGAATGATGGGATAAGTAGGTTCAATGTGAGGGGACGCATTTTAAGGGAGATTAATGGCAATCTGTCTTTCAGTGTAAGAAATTTTGAAAAATTTAAAGATTCACCATATATTTTGATCATACCTGTACAATGCATTAATCCAGTTTTCAATGGTAAGTCCTAGGTAGTGTGATAGGAGGTGAGATTCCTTCATAAACAAGATATTTTATTGGCCTCCAGGTCTCACCAGGGAGCCCTTGCTTGTGTAAGAGCTCTTTAAACAAGCATTCTGTGGCCTGGCAGGATTCAGAAATCCTCAAGAATTCAGGAAGTCAGCAAAGGTCTAAATCTGTGTTTTAGAACAGCAAAATTATTTACACTGACTCAGGAATTTTCATTGCTAAGTTAACTTGAACTATCCCTGCTCTCTGAACACACCCACACAAACCTACTTAGCTCTACATCTCAGTGTCTTGCAGTTGCACATGTTTAAATTTTGAGCTCCAAAGTCAAAATTTCAAAAGCGATTTTTATCATGAATTTGATTGCAAAATATACCCATCTCCAGTCCAGAAAGGACTCCTCATTTTGGGGGCTATCTTTAATACAAAACCCTCAAGAGTTTATATTTGTAGCTCTGGAATCTTCTGGTGTTCATTCACACTGTTTAAGAAGTTAATTTCCTGGAAATAGTATTTGAAATTCTTTTTTTTTTGGTACCAGGGATCGAACTCAGGATCTTGCACTTGTGAGGCAGGCGTCGGAACCACTGAGCTAAATCCCTGGCCCTGAAATTCTAATGAGTAGAACAGAGAAATTATTACAGATTGAGTATACCTTGTTCAAAATTGTTGGGAGCAAAACTCTTTTGGATTTCTTTTTTCCAGGTTTTAAAATATTTACATATATATAATAAAATATGTTAAGGATGGGACTCAAGCCTAAATACAAAATTCATTTATGTTTCATATAAATGTCCCTCACCTATATAGCTTGAAGATAATTTTATACAATATTTTAAATTTGCCTATGTTTTTATCATGACCCAACACATGAGGTTGGGTATAAAATTATCCATTTGTGGTGTCATGTCAGCACTCCAAAACTTTGGGATTTTTGGATTCAGAATGCTCAACCCACATTATATCTATAAATTACATTAATTTATTTCCCATTTATAGTTCACCCAGGGGCTTCCTGTGAAGAGAAATTTCTCTGCTTGGGAAGGACAAGGCTCTTTAAAGTGATTTTAGGGATACAGCTATCTACAAGACACATTGAAAATGAAAAAGATGCTCGTGAGGCCATGAGAAAGCCTTCCATGAATTACAGTTTTATAGTGTGTGTGCTTAAAATGTGTACAGTGCTGAAACCCACTCCCTATTTCGCTCTTCCTCTCATTCTCTATTGTCTGATTTGCAGGCTTAGACCAAGACGAACTCATTGTCTACCTGCTACACTTAGGCAAACACACTGAAACTTCCGTGACTACCCTCAGGGCCAGTACTTCACCTCCTTGCCTGTTTCAACACTGAGGTGGAGGTTGTTGGTTAAAGTCAAGTACAAACAGCAGCCTTCTGCAGAAGGTATTCTCAACATCTTCCACTAGAGGGATGTGAGAGTACCTTTGCTAGAAAGCTTTGGTTTGCTCCCTTTCCCGTCAGAAAAATCTAGAAAAGGGCCCAAACCCAAAATTTACAGAAGAGTAAATATAAAGAATGAATGAACACTACTAATCAGAGACATGCAGAATAGTAAACGGGAAACTCTATCAAGTAACCAAATTTCAAGACGGGATGAAATGGTATTTTTCATGAACTCACACACCACCTGTGCAAATATAAAGGGTACAAACCTTTTAGCAAACAACTTGGCAATACAGAGCTTGGATCTTATTCCCATTCTTTTTGACCTGTAACTCCATACTAAGGAAATTACCAGAAATATGAACAAGCATTTACATACAAAATGTTCATTGCAGTAATTTTTTTAAGAGAGGACAAAATTGAAAACATTTTAAATGTCTAAGGCTTAAGTAAATCACTATATATCCTTACAATGGAATATCATTAAAAATAAATCTGTGGAACATTTTGATAACTTGAAAAATATTGAGATTAACATCAACATTAACCTACAATATTTTCTTAACTACTTAATGCACTGTATGTGTCAATAGCATACTGGAAGGAAGTAGACTAAAAGGTCAATTGGTTATCTCTGGGTAGTGAATTTGTGGGTGGCTTTTAATATTTATCTTGTACTTTTCTATGTCTTCTAAATTGTTCATAATAAGCAGTTTCCAAGATGCTGAACTAAGACACAATTATTGAACTAGGAGCACAATTATTGTACAAATGGAACAGTTTATATCATCTAGAGCAAAATTATTGGAAAAGATAAGAATGTAAACTAAGTATGATAAACATAGTAAGGAGGGAAGAGAACTTAATAGTAACAGTGAGCAGGAAAAATTCTTATGAATATTGTACTAGGGATTGAATTCAGAGCTTCACATCTACTATCACTCTTACACCCTAACCCATAATAATTTTTTAAAACCTTAGTGGAAACATTAAAAATGAAGAAAGTAGTAGATGAAAAGAGAAATAAATATATGAGATAAACACCAGAACAGATTCAATCAAAGAACAGGTGAGGGCCGGGGATTTAGCTCAGTGGTTACACTGCCTGCCTTGCAAGCGCAAGGACCCAAGTTTGATCCCTGGTACCAAAAAAAAAAAGAACAGAGCAAAGCAGAACAGAATGGGACAGCACAAAATATAGACTAAGGTAGAATAGGAAAAAATTACTGCAAGGCATATAATGCTAAGAATTGTTTGTGACACCTTTACCTCAGTTATTGTTATATGTTTATGTATGTATGTACAGCGAGTTGCTATCTAAAGTGAATCTCTTTGTGAGGGTCACAATAAGAAAAATGTTTGAAAGCTACCATTTTAAAAGAATATATTTTGATATTATTCTGATATTGTTTTCTACCTTCTCTGGAACTCTGCTAATTAATTACTGTCTTAGTTACTTCTCTCTCGTTGCTGAGACAAAATACCCAACATCCAAAGTTAAAGGAGGAAAGGTTTATTTAGCTCACAGTTTACAGAGGTTTCAGTCCATAATCAGCTGGCTCCAAGGCAGGGTGGCTTGGCAGAGGGGCATCGCAGAGGAAAAACAGTTCATGGCTAGCAGAAGACAGCAAAACTAAGCAAGCAAGAGGCTTAACAGTGTGTTTCTGCCCCTTTTATCTTATCCAAGCTAGGGTGGGTAGCACTCAAACCCTTAATCCTAGTGCCCTCGAGCCTAGCATTGCACCATGAGTCAATTCCAGAATCACACACTCAAGATCCAGCCACCTCTGAAAAAGCCCCATCTATGACCACATGAGGCTTTGGGGGGACATCTAGACACAAGCCACAACAATTACTATCTTTTATCATTCTCATCTCAGCTTTACAAGCTTGTTCCAACCCCTTGAACCTAAAAATGAAAGAAAACAAAAATGTTCCTCTTCCTGGTGCCAACGCAAGTGAGTGTCCGCCCCTCCTTTTATCACTTAATTTTTCTAAAGTCTGGTTTGTTCCCATTGCTTCCCTGCCATCTGTTAGTCACTCTACAGGCCCTCACAGCATTATTCCTGCCCTGCACCCCTCTTCTGTGTTCATCAATGTGCTGGAGGACGCCTGCTCATGCAGATATGGGGAAAGCTGAGTTAAACAAAGAAAGCAGCAGACTTGACTGCAGCTCTTTGCAGTTGTGAGGTTTATCATATACGTGTGTCCCTTGCAGAGGTGTATAGATACAATGTTTTCCAAATTTGTTTTACTATTTTGGGAAATGGATCTTACTGAAATAATATAATACAGAGTTAATGGTGACTTTGTAATTGCCAGTATTGAAGATTCTTCTCTCTTCTTTACTTAATGAATACTTATTGAGTATACACTATGAGGAAGGGACTGTTCTAGGCATTTGGGATATGTCAGTAAACAAATAGACAAAAGTCCTTGTCCTACAGAATTTTATATATTTAGCAGGAGAGAGACAGACTATAAGAAATAAATAAGATAAATATGTTATTAATTAATTGTATTTTAGAAAGCAGTAGTTGCTACGGGGAAAAATAGCAGAGAGGGTAAGAGGATAGGGAGTAGTAAGATGAATGGCTTGTGATTTTAAATAATGACCAAAGACCTGAATAATGGTACAAGTGGACATCAGGAGGAGGAGACTTCTCAGCAGAAGGAGCAATTAGGGAAAAGGCCCTAAGGCAGGAAGATGCTTGCCATAATTAAGTAATGGCAGCAGGCCAGCATGGTGGGGGGGGCAGGGGAAAAATGGTATCAGAATTGTAGAGTAGGAAATGAAGTCAAAGAGAAATATTTTCTAAGGACAAGGCTTTTACTCTAAGTGAAATACGGAACCACTCTAGGGTTTTGACCACAGTGGCAATCTGATAGAACTTAAATCCTTGTAAAGGATTCCGCTGGTAATTTATTAAATTTATCCATACTGGGTAATGGTGTGCAAGAGGGAGACAGGTTAGGAGACCATTGCGGCAGTGCAGGTGAGGTCCGGTGCTGGCTTGAACCAGGGAGGTAGCAATGGAGGTGAGAAGAAGTGGTTGAATTCTGGACATTTGAAAATGGAGTTCATGAGATTTCCTGATGTATTGAGTAAATTCTATCAGATCAGGGATAAATAATCCCATTTGGTCTTTCATCTTAGCTTCTTGTTTTTACTTCTTTTATCCTTTATCATCACTTATTTGTTGCTGATCCCCAATTATGTCTTTGTGATGGGTTAGATCTAAAATGGCTCCCAAGCCTTCTGTGTTTTGCAAGTGACTGGATCTTGGCATTATAACTGACTTGTTAGGATGTAGGGCCTGGTCAGAAGAGTTGAAGCACTGTGGGCATGACCTAGAGGTGTGTAGCTCTGTTTCCTGGCCCCTCCCTTTACTCTCTGCCTACCCAGCACCACGAGGTGAGCACCTTCCATCCTCAGCAGGCCATTCTACCATGCCACTTCCGTCCTGCAGCCAGATGACCATGGAACCAGTCTCTATAAATGGTGAGCCAACATCAACCTTTCCTCCTTTATGGAGCTGGTGAGAGGCATTGTGTTCTCAGTGATGAGAAAGTGACTAAGTCTTTGACTCTACCTCATTCTGTATTCTATGCCTCAGTAAGACTATTCATCCATTCTCATATTATCTGATAATGCCTTATTTGTTATTAGAGAAATAATTTGAAACTTCTAGCTCCCTCCCAATGCCCTGTGCATTTCAAGGTCATGTTTCTGGTTGTGTTCTAGACACTCAAATGTTCATTTTGATCCCAGTGCTTCTGTATGCCTCACAGCTTGTATGTCTTACCAGCTTGCCAGTAAGAACTGATTGAGATATCAAGTCATCAATAACTCTTCTCTCATTCCATAACATCCACTTTGCTTCCAAATCCTGCTAATTCTACCTCCTCCAAGGCCTGCTGAAAGGCCATGTCCTCAACACAATCTTCCCCAACCTCAGCATTTTTAAGTAATTTCTCTGTTTTATAGTTCTAGGCTTTATGTTTAGTTTGGTGATCTATTTTGAGTTCATTTTTTTTATATGGCATGTGACATGGATCAAAGCTTAATTGTTTGGATAAGACTATCCAATTGTTTCCACACTGTTTGTTGACAGGCTGTCCACCAAATTGTCTTAGCCCCTCTCATGAATAAGTAAAATGATACAATCACTTTGAAAAACAACTTGGCAGTTTCTTAAAAAGTTAAATTTATGCCCAGTACAGTATTTGACCCAGTCATTCCACTTCTAGCTATTTACCCAAAAGAAACAAAATCATATGTCTGTTCAAAGACTTGTATATGAATGTTTGTAGCAACTTTATCACTAATAGTCCGGCTTAGTTACTTTTCTCTTTGCTAAGACAAAATACCTGATGCCCAAAGTTAAGGGAGGAAAGTTTTATTTGGCTCACAGTTTGTAGGGCTTTCAGTCCATAATTGGCTGGCTCCAAGACAGGGTGGTGTGGCAGACAAGCATCACAGAGGAGAAATAGTTCATGGCAGACAGAAGATAGCAAAACAAGCAAGGGATGATCACAGCTCTTTCTATGTCTTATATCTTATCCAGCCTACTTAGGGAAGGTAGCACTTGCACTCCTAATCCTAGTACTCTTGTTCCTAGCATTGCACCATGAATCAATTCCAGAATCACATACTCTAGATCCAGCCATCTCTGAAAAAGCCCCACCTATGACCACATGAGGCTTTGGGGAGACATCTAGACACAAACCATAACATAACCCCAAACTGAAAGAACTCATATGTCCACTAGCAGGTGAATGGATAAACACTGTGGTATGTCTATTCAGTGGCATCTACTTAGCAACAAAAAGGAGTGAACTATTGACACATTTGATAACACAAATGACTCAAACTCATGCTGAGTGAAAGAAGCCAGACAACAATAAGTATATTCTGTTTTTTGGTTTTTTAGGTACTGGGGATTGAACTCGGGACCTTGCACTTGCAAGGCAGGCGCGAGAACCACTGAGCTAAATTCCTGGCAATGAGTATATTCTGTATGACTACATGTACATAAAATTCCAGAAAATGCAAGTAAAACAAAGTGACAGAAAGCAGGTCAGAAATTTGATGGAAATGGTGCAGAATGGAAGGATGGATTACATAGAGGCATAAGGAAAGTTTGGGAGTGAGGAATACATTCATTATCATGACTGTGATGATGATCTCATGGGTGTATACACCTCAAAACTCATCATTGAGTATCTTTTAAATTGGTCTCTCCTTTTCTACATCTTCTACTATACCCTTAGTGTTCTGACTTGGGTTAGTTATAGGTGACATTTTCTAGAAGATGTATGTTAGTCCCCTTTGTGTCAATATATAATTAGTATGTTGTCCATAAATTAGCACTTTTCCTGGTATACTGTGTTTAGCAGAACAAATATAGATATATCAATTGCTCTTCTACATAACAACTACTAGTTAGATGGGCATAATGACTATAGGTGTTGATTTTTCTCAGATATAGATTCTGCCAAACAAATGTATACACATTTCGGAAAAAGAAAAAGACTATGATGTTTTTTCAACAGATGGTGTTATCCTCATATGGGGGACCCTAGAGGATGTTCTATATCACAGAAAACTCGCTACACTGCCAGCCCTTAGAGAAGAAATTGAAAATGCATGTGCAGTGATCTCCAGGTTACCCAAGCAGCAGTTTGCCAGACTAATAAATGTCTGGAAGGGAATGGCCACCACTTTGAGCCCCTCTTGTAATTGTAGAGGCCAAAGATAATTTGTGTTAATCTCATAATGTTTCAATAAATTTAGTATTAAAATATTTATACAAGTTTTTCTTTTCCTGAGCTGTGTATACATTTTTTGGTGGACTCTGTATTTATAAGGGGTTTTTTATGAGTTTAATGCAATTATAATGAAAATTATGACTTTAAAATTTTCATTCAAAGATTATATGGAAGAACAAATGAGTGAGAATAACCAAGAAAGTCTTGGGAAAGAAGAATGAAAGCTGTTCTGTCTTGCTAATAACTACTTTAATTGCTAATAATTAAAGACATAAAAATTAGGTAGGTCCTATTTCTGTCGCATAGAGGAAAGGATACTTAAGGCTTACAGGTGTGAAAGAATAGGCACTCACGGCTTGCTGATGGGACTGAAGGGCATTTGGGGAGGATGTAGCAGGAGTCTTAAGATACTTCTGTTGTTTGACCCAGTGATTCCATTTTTAGGAATCAGAATAATCATTTATACACAAAAATCGTTCATAAAAAAGAACTGCTTCAAGTCAGTTCCCCATAGGATTGTGAGTTCCACAAAAGGAGGAACACTGCTAGTTTTGTTTATTGGTGTGTTCCCAGTGACAAACAGTGCCAGACCTGGAGTGAGCACCCCCAACATGTTTTTCAAATGAATAAACATCTATTATCTTCTAACTTTTATTGTAAAGTACTTTAGATATACAAAAAAGTTTATCTAAAAAGTAGAAAACACTCAACTTCTCACTACTTCACTTAAGAAAACATTACTAATGTGACTTTTGTTACATGCTTGAGTTTTAAAATAAGAAAAATAAATTTAAAACAAATGTGCTATAGCCTTCTGATCAAATAAAGAAGAAACTTCACATAGAAGTTTCTCTTTACTTTCATTTCTGTTTTTAAAAATTGTGACAAAATGCACATATCTAAATTAACCCTCTTAATCATTTTTGAATACATAGTTCAGTGATATTCAGGATATTACATTGTTATGGTAGCACTGCCACAAAACTCTTCTCCTTGCAAAACTAAAACTCTGTATTTACTAAGTAATATTAATTATTCCTCCCACCCAGCCCTTCATAATCACTGTTAATACTTTCTGTCTCTATGAATTCAAGTACTTTAGGTAACTCATATATGTAGGACCATATAATACTTGTTTTTTTATGATGGATGTATTTCACCTAGCATAATGT
This sequence comes from Heterocephalus glaber, assembly GCF_053883595.1. Classification (NCBI taxonomy): domain Eukaryota; kingdom Metazoa; phylum Chordata; class Mammalia; order Rodentia; family Bathyergidae; genus Heterocephalus; species Heterocephalus glaber. The sequence continues at coordinate 1,078,449 of NW_028258471.1, read as the reverse complement.
CTTCAAGATTCATTCATGCTATAGTATGTATCAGAATGCCATCCCCTTAAGGCTGAGAAATACCCCACTGTATGGATAAACTATGTTTTGTTTATTGTCATTGGTTGCTTCTACCTTTTGGCTGTTGTGAATAGCACTCCTATAAACATGAGTGTATGAATATCTCTTTGAGTCTCTGCTTTTAATTCTTTGGGCACATACCCAGAAGTGAAATTACTAGATTGTATTCTAATTCTATTTGTCATTTTTTGAGGCACTGTCATACTATTTCCAGGAGTGGCTGTACCAGTTTACATTCCTACCAACAGTGCCCGAGGGTTTCAGTTTTCTACATGTCTTCATCTACTTATTTTCATTTTTGTTTTGTTCCTTTTTGCAGCACTGGAGAAAACACTCAGGGCCTTTGCACTGAGCTACATCCCCAGTTCCGCTCCCTCTCCTGCTCCTTGATATTGGGGATCGAACTTGGGATCTTGCTCTCGTGAGGCAGGTGGCGGCACCACTGAGCTAAATCCCCTGCCTGCCAGTTCTTCTTTTTTTTATTTTTTATTTTGAGACAGGATTTCAGTAAGTCACTAGGTTCCTCAGGCTGGGCTCGAACATGCAATCTTCCTGCCTCCATCTCCCAGAGTACTGTATTGGGATTACAGGTGTGCGCCACCACACTCAGCATATTTTCAGCTTTTAAAATGGTAGCCATCCTAATGAGGGTGACTTAGTTTCTCTCACTTCTCAATAGCTTTAGTTTGCTTGGAAATCATTCTTCTTATCTCCCTTGCGATACATAGCAGTGTGAGCCAGATAAACTTGAACAGGAAAATATATTCAAGAAGTTTTCAGGTCTTCCTGGGGTGATGAGTAAACCCCTGTAAGTCACAAACAAATAACAACAAACCTCTGAGTTTCCACTCTTATCTTGGAGAGACTTCTCCAGCAAGCCCAGCAGGATGGTACCATGCATTACCTCTAGAGACAAGATACTTCCTACAAATCTATCCCTTCACTGGGTGGGGAAAGACAGGGATGAGGAACCTTTTGGGAGTGGTTGAGTACATCCACTGTCTGGATTATAGTGATGATTGCACCAGCATATTACACATGTGTAAAAAAATTATCAAGCTGCGCACTTTAAATACCTGTAGTGCACTGTATGCCAATTAATTTTCAATAAAGCTAAGGTTTTAAAAAAAATCTCCCATGCCTCACATAATTTAAAATTTCTCAAAATGAATTTTATTTAAAAACAAGTCAAGGTAATATAAAAAACCAAAAAGAAGAGCAATCTAGGAAATGCTGAAGCACACTTACCGGCTTCATTTTCTTATCTGTGCATATGTTATCTGATGACTGCAGCTGCCAGCACACATGCACTCCTGTCCCCTTTCCTGCCCTGTCCCTGAGGGATCCAGACACTTGACTTGTGGTAAGTTAGACTGGCAGTGCTGCCCAGTTGGGTTGAAGTTTTAGTTCTTACCATAATCAACTTCTACTTTTTTTTCCACTGAAAGAAGAGCCAGTACTTCTTACCCCCACTGACAGTTGGAACCTTTGTTTTTCCCCTGGACTCTGCTCAAGGAAGAAACACACTGCCTTATGGGACACCCAGGTTTGTCGCCTGCTCCAGCAAGCTGTACCAGCCTTGTGAGAGCCCTTAACTGTCTGGGAAGTGATTCTGAATATCCTGCCCTCACCTCCCGAGCTGCTGCATCCTCTCCTGCTTGGTTTCTCTGAAATTCATAGATTAACAGGGTATTAAATTGACCCATCAGACTCACTTATTGTCCTTGAATAATATATGGGCCTAATTGTCACTCAGGGCCAGAAGAATTGTACACCATCATCTAGAAGCTAAAATGTCAAATGGCTCAGCCATAAAGAACAAGAAACTAGAGACATTTATAGCTAAATGGATGCATATTGAGGCCATACCCTTAAACGAAATAAATACGACACACATGTGTAAATACCGAATAGTTTCTCTGGTGTGAGAAACTGAAAGTGTAAATAAGGATTAAAATGATTAAAATGAATAATTGATAATTTGAAATAGGAAAAGGTCCAAAGGTGTAGGGGTGGTTGGAAGGAAAGCGGAAAGGAAAGGGAAAGGAAAAATTATGAGAAAAGAAAAAAAATGGAAACGAAATCTATGTAAATAGGGAATGATGGAGGGAGCAAAGGGCACACAGGTAATGGGGAAAAAAATAAGACCCAAGATACATCATGTACAGGTACAAGCAGTCAATGATAAATGTAAACGTACCGTATACCTAAAATGCACCAATAAAAGAATTTAAGCAAAAAAAAAAAATTGAATGATGAATATCAATGGCAGCTTACACTACACATTTCATATAAATCAGCTCAGAACTTAAAGCATATAATTTGGCAAAAAAGGGCAACATTTATATGTTTTCTATCTTTGTAGTGGGCTAAGAGCTCAATACCAACTGTCTGGTTCTAAATGAGACACTGGTAAGTCTGTGGCTGACTCTTTTCAAAGAAAAGCAGTGAAAGGCTATGCTTAAAAAGTTAGTGCTTCCTAGTAAAACTTCCAGTAAATTATTATTTCTGGCCCAACCATTTGCTCCACCTTAAGCTCCTTCACTGATCTGCTTATTTGTAGCCATCATTCAGCCTTGACCAGTCTTGTCTTCACTCAGAGGAATCTGCGCTTGACAGTCCTCTGTGCAAAGTGATTTAAGCATATATTATCACCAAATTTTAGAAAAAACAAATACTATCAAGTACTTGTTATTATAGTAAATATATTATGCTTTATTTGTTGCTGCTATCATTACTACTTGAGATGAATCTAATAGTGAAAAATGAACTTTACTCATACATGGGTAGTGCTCCTGCCAAACCCATAAAGATATGAGCAACTTTTATTGATGCAATGTACATCAGCAAACCTTCTGCAACACCAACCATTAAATAAAGATGGCACAAAAGCAGATCCTGTTTTGTCCCCTCAAAAACTTATACTTGCTTTTTAGAGGACCTAGTTATCCCATTCTCCTGGATTAATCTCCAGGTGACTTTGACGCATTTCTCACCATTTCTACTCTGATTTTCCTGGTTTCTTTTCTCCTGGTCAGCCTTCCTTCCCCTGCTCACCTGAGAAGCACACATCACTGGAACCACCAACACCTACAGAATTAGAATCTCTCAAGGTGGGGTTCAGGCATTTATTTTGCTTTTTTTGTTTCAGTCGTTCCCTAGGTGGTTTTGGTGATCATCCACAGATCTGTGTGCTAAATTCAAGTTTCTTAAATTGAGTATAAAAAGGTTCTCACCTCTGCGGACTGTAATAATTGCATCCCCCGCTTCTTCCCCTCCATGACTTCTCTATTAATAATATTGAGCTACCAAGAGCTCACAATGCTTGATATACTATCTCACCCTGCAGAGCCCCTGCCTAATCAGAAAACCCTCTACCCACCTCGACCACTGCTATGGTTTGAATATGGTTTATGCTCCCTGAAACTCGTGCTGAAATGAGTCCATGGAGGCAGGATTGAGGGGAGGTAGGAACTCGAAGCAGTAACTAGGTCATAGGAGCCCTGCCCTGGTGAACAGATTAATGCCTTTCTCCCAAGAATGGTGAGTTAGAAAGCGAGGCTGCCTCTTGTGTTTGTCTCTCTCACTTGCCCTTCTGCTTTTCTGCTTGAGATGAAGCTGCACTAGGCCCTTGCTAAATGTGACCTCCTGGTCTTGGACTTCCAGCTGCCAAAACTGTGGAGTAAATAAACATTTTGACCTTTATAACTTACCCACTCTCATGTGTTCTGGTACAGCAACAGAAAACAGACTAGGGAAACTGCCAGACAACTTACTTTCCCCTCACAATCCAGCGCTAGTGTCTACTTCCATGGAATTTTCCCTGATCACCTTGCCTCCACCCCTCTATATTCCCACTGTATTGAGCTCACTTGACAATCAGCACTCACTGCAGAAATAAACTTGCTCGCCTCTCTCCCTGCTAGACCATGTGCTCCTTGAAGGCAGGCTTCATGCCATTTGGATGTTGGTATCCTCAGAAGCTAACAAGGGCTGCATTGCATTAGAATGAACTAAAGGGAATACACAACAGTCCTTTATCAAGCAGGCTAAGCCTCCTTTGTACAAACTGTTGGTATTGCCATATTCACCATATTCACTTTACCAGATCTGGTCCTAAAGTGATGAGGGAGGTTTTCTTTTAGTGTTTAACATAGTATAAACTAGTTTTCTTTCCTTAGCAACCAAGCAGATCCCTATGTATAGGAAAACAGGTTTCACCTGCACCTGAGACAAACTTGAAGCTCACTAGTATCCAAGAAATATGTCCCAAACCAAGGTCCTCCTTGGCCTCCCCCAGCACAGACACTTGCCCTCCTCCTTCTCCCTCCCATATTTCATACTCTCACTTTATGTTCCAGATGAAGGACCATGTTTGCTCTTCTGCCATCTCTCCCTTAGTTGTTGTGTTGACCAAGACTCAGCTGCATCCCACAAAGGACTCTTTTAATTTCATGCCACCAATTTCCAGCCAACACAAGCTTTGCAGATTATATAAAAACTCAGTCACACCAAAAAAATTCGGTCTTGCTCATCTGGAGGCTTGGGGTTTGGTATTGTCCTTGCTTCTTGCTCAGAGTGGTCTCTGGGAGGAGGAGAGCAACAGTGATACAGTGGCTGTCCTTATCTATAAGGGCCAGCAGAGCCCCCCAGAGGGCTTGTGACAAGCTGCAGATTCAGGAGGTCTGAGGTGTGGCGTGTGAATTGTGTTTCTAAAATTTTCCTGGGTGAGTCTGGTGCTGGTACAGGAGCAACATTTTGAGAACCACCATGGTAGGGAGTGTCTGGGGGTGGGGCCAGCTACAACCTGACTTGTTAAATCCAGCTGGGGGAGGGATTCAAATTTGCTTGCATATAAGACATATCACCTGGGGAGACTTAAAAATTCTGGATGCCCAGGCTGCATCCTATTAAAATTAAATTGATTTTCCTGAAGGTAGGAGTAAGTATCAATATTTCTTAAAGTTCCCCAAGTGCTTATAAAGTGCAGCCAAAATAAAAAATCAGTGACCAAGACCAGTAACTCCTAACCCTAGGTGCAGGGTAGAGTCAGAAGGAGGGTTTTGAAACATTGTCCTGCCATGGCCACTCCCAGGACCCATCAAATTAGAATATCTTGGGTGTGAAGCCTGAGTTTTCTGCCTTCTTTACTTCTTCCCTTCCTTTTTTTCCAGTTTTCAAGATTTTTCTACAGTGTAGCCAGTGTTCAGGACAACTGATCTGTACCCTTATTATATAGTCTGTCATTTCTGTTCTAGCTAAGGAATCCCTTCTTGGGATTGCTGGGAATGCAGTTCCATGGTAGAGTAGTGGACTGGCATGTGTGAGACCCTTGGCTTTACCTCTGACCTAGAAAAACAAATAAACAAAACCAAAACCCACTTTGGGATGTTACATTTTGAAAACTAGAGGGGACTGGCCTGCATAGTCTTGGTGGATATAAAAGCGAAAAAAAAAAATCAATCATCAGTTGGAATTGCTAGAAACAGGGCCAGGACATCTAAAATTACCTAGAGCAGTAACTTTCAGTAGCGTTGGCCTGCAACATCATTCACATTCACCTCTGACTTTGTTAGAAATGCATCTCAGCTCCTACTTCAGAAATTCTAGGGTGGGTGCGGTGACCTGAATGAGCACCTTCCCTCACCATCAGATGTTGAAATCCTAACCGGAAATGGATGGTGTTAGGAAGTAGCACCTTTGGGAAGTGCCTAGGAGCACTCATGCTGTTAGTGCCCTTACAGAAGGGACACTTTTCCCACCACTTGAAGGTACAATGAGAAAATGGCAATTGGCCACCCTGAAGAGGGTCCTCATCAGAACCTGATCCTGCATCCTGACCCCAGACTTGCAGACTCCTGAACTGTGAGAACTAGATTCTGGTTATGGACAAGCCACACTGGCTATAGTACTTTTTAGCCACCCATGCTGACAAGAGAGTGGGGCCCTTGAATTTGTATTTAACAAGGCCTATGGGTAATTCTGATGCACCTACGAGGAAGATGGCAGTGGGGAAACTAGGATCTTGACCTGCCATTTCTGATATTGATTCGCCTCTTTAATTTTAAGCATACCATTTCCACACTACTGATAAAAAAGATTGTAGCAACAACAGCAGCAATGTCAGGAGCTACTTGACTTAATGCCACGTGTCACAGTGTCAGCTGAAGAATGCAAACCTCCACCACCCTCCATCTGCATGTGCACTTGGGGCCCTGGTCTCTTGGTTTAGCCTGAGGTTTTTATGTCCTTAGCATAACAGCCACAGATGATCCCCACATTCTGACAGCCCTGAGCTTTTGGTAGCTGCTCAGACATGGTGCTGCCAGACCAGAGTGATCAGTGTGTCTTAGGAGGCCCCTGTTGACTCCTGTTTGCCCATCTTGTTCTCCATTTCCTCACCAGATAGGGTCACATACTCTCTGATTTTCTTGTAAGTCATAATGCATTAGCCAGCACAGCTGGGGAGCTGGATGGGGGCCATTTGGGGTTGAACACATCAGTGTTGTACCAGAAGCCAGAGCTTTCCTCTCTGTCTGTAGGACCAGGAAATAGTAAGCAGATTATTGCCCCCATCCCTACCCCAGAACCCTTTATCAAGGGTTAGCAAGGGCTTTAAAGAGTGGGAGACCCATGGCCTGTTAGAAAGGGACCACACATGAGATGTGAAATGATGCCTGACAGACAAATATTCCATTGCTGGTTTTCCCAAAATGGAAGGAAATCTGTTTTTATTGTGATGGCATCAGAAATTACAAGTGTCTTTAGCACTTTCTTTGACCTGTTTCTCCCTTGCTCTCTTGCTGTCCAATTTTCTATCCCATTAAGAACCTCCATCAGATTTTCAGCTGAGATGGCCAAGACTCACACCACATCCAACCTCTTTAGGGGTTGATGAGCCTTAGGAACTCCATGTCTTATGATCTATTCCTTTCTCTCATACTCTATCCTCAATTTCTACCTGATCTTCCTCCCCCCGCCCCCACAACTTCCTGGCAGGGAAGGTACCCACTTCCCCATGTCCTTGTCAATTTTGAGCACTATATTCTTTAAAAACCTTTGCCATAAAATTTACATATCTTTAATTGATATTGAATTTGACTTGCATCTGTATTTGAATTGTTTTTCTTTGTAAATTGTACATTCATTTTCTTTATCACCTTTTCAGGAGTATTTTTTTTTTCAGTACTGGAGCTTGAACCTAGGACTTTCATATTGAGGTACACCCCTAGCCTTTCTTTTTTTATTTTTGTATTTTGAGATAAGATCTTCCTAAGTCACTAAATTGCCGAGTCTGGTCTTGAATTTGTGATCCTCCAGCCTCAATCTCCTAGAGTGCTGGGATTATAAGTGTGTGACACCATCCCTGGTGAGGGAATAATACTTATTGATATGTTAGAACTTGTTATTTACCTAGAATATTAATACTTTATCATATAAAAGCAAATATTTGTCCCAATTTTTCCTTTGACTTTATTTTTGCAACACAGGAAGTTTTGATTTTATGTAGTCAAATTGGTGGTTTCCTTTAGGATCATTCTTTTTTTTTTTTCTGGTATTGGGGATTGAACTGAGGACCTTGTGCTTACAAAGCAGGTGCCATGCCACTGAGCTAAATCCGTGGCTCTAGGATCATTCTTTAAAAGTCCTTCCCCATCCTAAGCCTTTAAAAAATATTTACTATTTTATATAGTTAAGTTTCATTTTTTACAATTACCTAGGCTAAAATTAATGCTATTGTAAGGTATGGGATAAGATTCTAAAGTTACCTTCCTCCCTCAAATGGATAGTTGGTTTTTCTAACATTTATTGAATGAGACTTACCACCTCATTTATTAAACTACCATCTCTATTACCGGTATGTACTCAAGTCTTTCTAACCTTTCCATTTATCTATTTATTCTTTTGCCAATACCACCACAGTTTAATTTTTATAATTTTATATTTTAATACTTGTTAGAGCTAGTTCAGTCCCTCTTCATTAACATTTCTCAAATATTTTCACTACTATTGAACATTTGTTCTTCCAAATTAATTTTAGGATACTTTTGTAAAAGTTGACTTTTCCATTTATTGTCCTAGATATAGCTGTCCTAGATGCATCTTTTTAGTGGTTATTAGTCTCAATAGTCAATAATCATTACCTAGTACCTACAATTAACCTGGCACCATGGTAGATGCTGGAGATATAAAAACAAATTTGACCCAGTTCTTGCCCTCAAGAGTCTTATAATCATATGTAGGAAGTAAATTCAAGATGGTGGAGTGATGAGTAGCAGAGAAACAGCCTTTCTGAGATTTGGTGTCCAGTTCTTGGAATATATCAATGTGAGGAAAAGGAGAGAGGTGGGTCCATAAGACCCAGGAAGGATCTGAAGCAAGAATTAAAGCCCACAGGGAGAGCAGAAAGAGACTTCAAGGCAGAAGAAGGAGGTGGCAAGCGGTGCTTTCTCCCTGATCCCTGACTCACTGTGTGAGAGGGGCACCTTGAACCTGCAGATGCACAATGACTACTGGCAACCCAAGAGGAATCCATGGAAAAAGGTACCAATGGTATGGGGCAGTGGACTCAGTGGACTGCAGTGGGTGATGAGTTATTCAGGTTCAGACATCCTACAGAAGAGGGCCAGTAGCCATCTTCAAGAGGGCCCAACTGAGCTTAGAACTCAGAGCAACAGCCAGCTCCATCTAGTGGCTCCCAGTGTCAGGGTGAGGCTGCCAAGTTCAAGTTAGCAGGAGGCCAAGGAGCCAAATTCAAGGCAGCAGGAGACACACGGAGAGTTATAGACTGAACAAATCAGGTTCCAGCCTCAAAGGAGAAACCACCCTGAACTTCAGTGGAACTAAAGATGCAAGCTTGGTGGGATTATCTACTACCCTGCCATAACGCTACAGCTGACCTGCTGGGATTAATCAACATGGATTTGGACTCTGTCTGACCACATTGTCTACCAATGACACCAGAGACACACCTTAAAGTGGGCATTTTTTGTTTTGTTTTTACTTGATTATTTGTTCTTGTTTTTATATGAATGTGAAAACACTTTAATTTTTTGTTGTTGTTCTGTTCTGTTCTTTTTTTATTTCTTCCTTCTCTCTTTCCCTCATGTCTTCATCAGTTTCCCAAAGTTTGCATTATCTTCCTCTAGCTTTGTTTTTTATTTCTCTATTTTTCCCCCTTGCCCTTTTTAAATTTTCTCCTCTGAGGGTAAAATCATCATACTGAGGGCTTATTTACTGTATACAATTTTTTGATTTGTTTAGAATGTATTATGTAACCATAAATCTAGTTCATATAGTTAAAGGTGACAAATTAATAGCTCCACACTTTGTCATTTTCCAGGCTGTGTTTGATGCTATTGTTATAGCTGATTATATTACTTTAGCCAAAGTGACATAATTATTCTAATCTGTTGTTATTCCTGTTATACCAAGACTGAGATCATTTAAAGGTCATAATTCTATAGGCCAGTGCCAAAGAACTAGGGGCTAGACCAAATAGGCAGCAATTTCTCATCCCCAATAAATTGAAGCTGTAGAATCTTGAAAAGACTCAAAACCCAAATGCCAGCTACACCTGGAAGATATCTCTGACAATTAGTCATTTCCTAAGGGTTCTAAATACTAGCAATAAAGCTACTTGCTATAGGCAATTTACAAGCATTAACTCAGGGATTAAATTTTTAAAAATAGAAAATGAGAAGACACTTAAGCAAGATGCAACCCCAGACTTCCAGCTCACCAAAGTCAAACCTAAGGGGCAGTGAGGTGGAACAAGTCAAAAAACACCCATCTGGATTCTCTGAAGTGGTAACAGCAGAAGTAACAAACCAGATGTGAGGCTCTAGAAAAAAATAAAATCTGAAATAATTTCTCAGATAACTACAGAAGTGGTGACCATAGTGAAAGACATGCTTAGTGATTCTAGAGCAGATACAGATAAAAAAAAAATAGAGGAGCTTAGGAAAATGATGGAAACCATGAACACCCAACATAGGAAAGAAATGAAATCCAAGAATCAGATTCAAAAAGATATCCAGGAGATTAAAAACTGCATTGAAAGTATAAGCCAATGTGAGAACAGAATATAGAAGACACGATTGTGATTAGTGATCATGAAAAGAAAGATTTCTTAAGAATAGCAAGGGAACATGAAAAATCAATCAAACAGCTGCTAGATGATGCAAAGAAGAATAAAATAAGTTTGATCAGAGTCAATAAAAAAGCAGGAGATAGTGCAAATGACATAAAAGAAAACCTGGTCACAGAAGTAATGGCAGAGAACTTCCCAAGGAGAGAAAAAGAATTTGACACACAGATAAGTGAGGCATATAGAACTCCAATTAGCCATGATAAAAAAAAAACCCCAACTACACCATGGCATATAATGGTCAAGATTCCAGAAATTCAACACAAGAATAGAATATTAAAAGCTATTAGAGAAAAGACACAAATCTGATGAGGAAAGCTCATCAGAATCACAGCAGACTTCTCAACACAAACTCTCAATTCAAGCAGTGCTTGGAATGAAGTACTTCAAACTCCAAAACAACCTCCAACTCAGATTGATGTGCCCAGCAAAACTATCTTTCAAAATTGATGGAGAAATAAGATACTTTCATAACAAAGAACACCTGAGGAAATTCATAACCACCAAACAAGCACTCAAAACTGTTCCAAAGCACATTGTAGAAGGGATAACATGAACTACAACTTCATAAACCCCAACAGAATGAATCATCAGGCAAGGATAGCAATTATGCATAGGAGAAAAAAGGGAACCAACAACTGGAAGATAACATGACAAGGAAAAGTCAATATGTATCAGTTATAACCATCAGTGTTAATGGTCTCAATTCAGCAATCAAAAGAAAGAGACTGGCAGAATGGATCAAAAAGCAAGATCCAACAATATGCTCCATACAAAAAACCCCACTTAATTAAAAAAGAAATTCATAGACTGAAAATCAAAGGATGGAAAAGAATATTTCATGTGACAGAAACCCAGAAAAACACAGGGGTAGCTATTCTATTTGCAGACAAAGTGGATTTTAAGCCAAGACTGATTAAAAGAGATAAAGAAGATCACTACATCCATGTAAAGGGAACAATCCAAGAGGAAGAGATAACAATCATAAATATATATGCACCAAATACTAGTGAACCCAACTATATAAAACAAATATTAACAAACATAAAAAAATCAAATAAGCACTAATACAATTGTAATGGAGTACCTCAATATTCCACTGACACAGACAGATCAACTAGACAAAAAATCAACAATGAAGTATCAGACCTGAACCAAACTTTTGAACAAATAAATTTAGTAGATATCTACCGAGTATTCCACTCCACAACAATAGAATACGTATTTTCAGCTGCACATGGGATATTCTCCAAAACAGATCACATACTAGCTCATAGAACATGCTTAAGTAAGTGAAAAGAAATTGAAATTATCCCATACATATTATCAGACCACAGTGCACTGAAATTGGAAATCAGTGGCAAAAGAAACCACAAGAACTTAATAAATGCATGGAAATTAAAAAAACACCCTCCTGAATAACCAATGCATCACAGATGAAATTGAAGAAGAAATTAGACAGTTTCTACCATTAAACAATAATTCCAATACTGGGCTGGGGATTTAGCTCAGTGGTTCTGCCACTTGCCTCAAAAGCACAAGGACCCAAGTTCGATCCCCAGTACCAAAATAATAATAATAATAATAATAATAATAATGCCAATACAACATATCAGAACTTATGGAACACAATGAAAGCAACACTATGAGGGAAATTTATAGTAGTGAATTCCCATATCAGAAAAACAGAGGAAGCTCAAAAAACCTAATGTTGAACCTCAAGCTTTTAGAAAAAGAGCAAGTCAAGCCCAAAGGTCATATGAGGGAAGAAATAATAAATATCAGAGCAGAAATTCATTACATTGAGACCAAGAAAACAATACAAAGAATCAATGAATTGAAGAGTTGGTTCTTCCAAAGATTAAATAAAATTGACAAACCCTTAGCCAATCTTATCAAAAAAAAGGAAAGAAAAGACTCAAATCCATGCAATTGGCAAATAAAAGGGTAAAATCACAACAGATCCTGCAGATCCAGAAGTTCAATATCTACTTGTACTGTAATAAAATGGAAAACACAGACGAAATGGACAGCTTCCTAGATATATATTATCAAAGCTGAATCAAGAAGATATAAAAATTCTAAATAAAGCAGTAACAGTCAATGAAGTTGAAGATGTAATTAAAAACCTACCAACAAAGAAAAACCCAGGCCCTGACAGATTCATTGCAGTATTTACAAGATATTTAGAGAAGACCTAATGCTGCTATTTCTCAAACTCTTTAATGAAATTGAAGGGGAAGCAATGCTCCCAAATTCATTCCTGGAAGCAAGAATTACCCTGATACTAAAACTAGAGAAGGATCCAACCAAAAAGAGAACTACAGGCCAATCTCCCTAATGAATGTAGATGTAAAAATCCTTAATAAGATACTGGCAAACAGAATGCAAATAATCATCAAGATTATTATACACCCTAACCAAGTAGAATTCATCCCAGGGATGCAGGGATGGTTCAACATATGCAAATCAATAAATTTAATATACTATATTAATAGATCCAAGGACAAAAACCATATGATCCTCTCAATAGATGCAAACAAAGCATTTGACAAAGTCCAACACCCACTCATGATTAAAAAACCTACAGAAAATTGGAATAGGGGATCTTTATCTCAATCTGATAAAAGGCATCTATGACAGGGCTGGGGATTTAGCTCAGTGGTTTTGCTGCCTGCTGTGCAAGCACAAGGATCCGAGTTTGATCCCTGGTACCAAAAAAAAAAAAAAAAGGCATCTATGACAAACCAACAACCAACTTCATACTAAATGGACAAAAACTGAAAGCTTTCACTCTAAAATTAGGAACAAGACAAAAAATGCCACCATTCTTATTCAATATAGTTCTGGAAACATTAGGCAGAGGAATTAGACAAGAGAAAGAAATAAAAAGAATAAGGATAGGAAAGGAAGAATTTAAGTCATCATTATTTGCAGATGACATGATATTCTACATAGAAGACCCCAAAAACTCCACCAAAAGACTTAGATTTGATAACCATCAGTGGCGTAGCTGGATACAAAGTCAGCACTAAAAAATCAATAACCTTCCTGTACATGAATAACAGACTCACAGAGAGAGGAATTAGAGAAAAAAATCCCTTTCACAATAGCATCCAAAAAAAATGAAATACCAACGAATCAATCTAAGGAAGTAAAAGATCTTTACAATGAAAATTACAGTACTCTGAACAAGGAGATTGAAGAGGATATCAAAAAATGGAAAGATATCACTTGTTCTTGGATAGGAAAAAGCAACATAGTGGAAATGGCCATACTTCCAAAATTGTTATACAGATTTAATGCAGTCCAAATCAAAATACCAATAGCATACCTCATAGAACTAGAGAAAACAATCTTAAAATTCATTTGGAACCAGAAGACACCTAGAATAGCAAAATCAATTCTGGGCAACAAAAGCAAGGCTGGTGGCATCACAGTCCCTGACTTAAAATTACATTACAAAGGTACTGTGATAAAACCAGCATGGTACTCCCAAAAGAACAAACCTAAGGATCAATGGAACAGAGTATAGGATGCAGAAACAACTCCAGACGTACTCAGCCATCTTATCTTTGACAAAGGAGCCAAATAGCTTCCCTGGAAGAAAGATAGCCTCTTTAATACATGGTGCTGGAAAAACTGGCTTTCCACATGCAGAAGATTGAAACTAGACCTGTATCTTTCAACACACACTAACCTAAAATCAAAATGGTTCAAAGATCTAAATATTAAAACAAAAACATTAAATCTTCTGGAAGAGAGAATAGGTGGAATTGTTGAGGACACAGGAGTAGGCAAAACTTCATGAACAAAACTCCGATCACCCAGGAAATATCACAAAGAATCAACAGCTGAGATCTCATCTTAATATAAAGCTTTTGGACAGCAAAAGAAACCAACAGAGTGAAGAGACAAGGGAAAAAATGTTTGCTGCTGTTCCTCAGACAAAGGACTAATATTTATAATAAATAAAGAACTAAAAAAATCAGACCATCCAAATTTAAAGACCCAGTCCAAAAGTGGGCATCTGAAATGCATAGACACTTCTCAGATGAAGAAGTAGAAATGGTAAATAAATATATGAAAAAATGTTCAACATCACTGGTCATTCAAGGGATGCCAGTTAAAACAATGGTCAGATTCCATCTTGCTCCAGAAAGAATGACTATTATCAAGAAAACAATCAATAATAAATGCTGGCTGGGCTATGGGGAAAAAAGAACAGTTCTCCACTGTTAGTGTAAGTGTAGATTGGTGCAACCACTGTGGAAATCAGTGTGGAATCTCCCCCAAAGAAACTAAAACTAAAGGTACCATTCGACCCAGCTAATCTCCTTCTTGGTATCTTCCCCAAAGAATTAACAGCATCATACCACAGCGATATATGCACACTCATGTTTATAGTTTCACAGTTTGTAACAGTTAAATCTTGGAAACAACCCAAATGTCCATCAGCTGATGAATAGATAAAGAAGATGTGTTTTTTTATACAATAGAGTACTACTCTGCCATAGAAAAGGATAAGCTTGAGACATTTCTAACTAAATGAATACACCATGAGACCATACTCTTATGTGAAATAAATCAGACATACATGTTCAAATATCACATGATTTCTCTGATGTGAGAAATTAAAAATATAAATAAAGACCAAAATGTACAATAAATATTGGAAAATGGGCAGAAAATGCCCAAATGAGACAGGGAACAAGGGGAGGGGACAAGAAAAAAAAAAGAATAGAAGGAAAAAATGGAAACAAAACTTTTGTAAATAAAGAGGGGAAGAGGGGTTGAAGGGAGAGGAGGGGAATGGGAGAAAAAGAAGCAAGATATATCATATGCAAGTACAAAATCTCTATGTTTAATGTTATCATTATGTATATGTAAAATGTACCAATAAAATAAAAAGAAAAAAACAGAGATAAAAATGAATTCCAGTCTGAGCTCAAAGTTCTGAGAACCAGGAGCACCAATGTGTAAATAACAATCTGTTAGTCCATTTTCTGTTGCTAATAATACAATAGCACAGACTGGGTAAATTGTAAAGAAAACAGATTAAGTTTGGTTTATGGTCTGGCTGACAGTCCAGGGGCTGCATCAGGTGACAATTTACTTGCTGGCAGAGTCATAAGGTGGCACAAAGCATCACATGGCAAGAGACAGGGAGCTTATATGTATACGTCCACTAGTGTCTCTCTTTCTTCTTATAAAACCACCAGTATTCAATCCTGGGGGCTCTACCCTGGTGACCGTATCTAATCCCAACTCCCTCTCAAAGGCCTCACCTTTAAACTCCATAGTCTCACAATAGGATTAAATGCCAACATAAGTTTTGTACGAGAAAAAGCAACCATATTCAAACCAAGAGACAGACCAAGGTCAGGAGAATATTTTCTTAGCTAAATAGTCAGTAGTGAAAGGGATCAAACTTGCCTTGTTCTTCTGTTCTATTTGGGCCCTCAGTGGGTTGAATGATGCCCACCCACATGGTGGATATTCTGTATATTCAGCTCATAAATTTAAGGCTAACCTCATCCAGATATACCCTCTGTTATGGCTTGTGTCTAGATGTCTCCCCAAAGCCTCATGTGTTCATAGGTGGGGCTTTTTTGAAGTGGCTAGATCTAGGATGTGTGATGCTGAGATCAATGATGTGATGCTAGGATTAAAAGTGTGGATAAAACATGAGATAAAAAGAGGGCTGCTGTGGTGGTTGCTGGCTGCCTTCTGCCTGCCATGAACCATTTCTCCTTTGTCATGCCCCTCTGCCACACCACCCTACCTTGAAGCTAGCCAACCATGAATTGAAACCTCTGCAAACTGTGAATTTAATAAATCGCTCCTCCTTTAACTTTAGGTGGTAGGTATTTTGTTTCAGCAACAAGAAAAAAAGTAACTAAGACATACTCACAGACATACCTCAAATGTTGAATCAGATATCTGGGCATTCTGTGGCCTTCTCAAGTTGACACAATAGAGTTAACCATCAAAAGGACTCTAACATTTTTAAAGATAAGTACTTGGGGAATTTAAAACAAAAGTCTGCCTTCTATTACACCATTTCCCATTTCTCCTACCCTGTGCTAAAATTTCTTTTCAGATTGTGTTTCAATGCTGGAAATAATGCAATACTACTGTACAGCTCTTCATATCTTCCAAAGCATTATTTTCCTGTTTTATATTATTTACAACTCCCACAGTCTTGTGCAGTGGGCAAATATTATAATTTTTAAAAGAAGTATAAATAGATATTTTAACAGGGAAATGCATAAGTTAAATGATTCATCCAAAATGCTTAGTGACAAAGGCATGCCTAGAAGTTAGGTTTCAGATTCCTAACCAAGTTCTCTTTCTATCACATCCTATGGTTTACCATGTAAGCCCAATCTATTTAATAATGTTCAGATAGTGTTGTTCCTCTTGTCTGTCATGTACAATAGTATCTTTACAAAGTGTCTCAAATTCCATTATTCCCTTCCTTTACCCCTCACCTCCCACCATGGTAATCCAAAGAGGGATCTCGTCTCTTTACCTCCCTTTGTCCCAAACATACTCAGAGAGAAGGGGGAAAGATCAGGATGAGACTAGGGTGATAACCTGGCTAGAGGCCAAAGAAGTGGAGCTGAGGAAAATGGGCAATTGTTCAAGGACTTGTGGCTTCCTGCTTATGCATTTCCAAGGATCCTCCAGCTGCATCCCCAGGCATCCAGCTGCCCACTTCCTTTTCCATCACCACCATTATAGCTTCTAAACAGAACTTCACTCCTCCTCTGGGCAACTGACAAACAAAATTCAGACTCAGCTTTTCACCTTCTCAAATATGCCTTTTAAAAACCTATATATACACCCTTGAGGTGTGTTTTAAGAGTTTGTATTACTAGTAGCTGTGGAGAAAAAAACTGAAAAAAATACCAACAACTCTC
Source organism: Heterocephalus glaber (assembly GCF_053883595.1). Lineage (NCBI taxonomy): Eukaryota > Metazoa > Chordata > Mammalia > Rodentia > Bathyergidae > Heterocephalus > Heterocephalus glaber. Next base: position 1,061,313 of record NW_028258471.1, on the reverse strand, counting down.
CCCTGAGCCCCTCTTTTTTTATTTCATGTGAATATTACAGAGAAGAGATGACACTTTCATAATCCTCAAGTCCAGTTTTCTTTGGGACTATTGGGGGAAGAAGGTTTATCTGCAGCTCTTGCTCACCTGAACACTTTATTTCTGGTGCTAAGACTTGAGAGGCTGCATTTTTGCGAAATGAGGAAATGGTATGGGTGCTTCCATGAGTCACATTAGGAGTGGGTGGGGGCTGATAGCAGCTGTATGGGTCATGTTCTCCCCTGCTTAGTCTCTAGACCTCATGCTGACCCAGCTAGAGGAAGTGAAAAGCCCAAGAAAGTGGGACGTGAGCCAAAATAAAATGACAAAAAAGAAAGGAAATCTGAAGTCCAGGAATTAGGAAGGAAAGGAGGTTCCCATAATGGACCCTGGGGCAGCAGAGATGGGAGGACTTGGCATTTGGTCTCTCATGCTTGTGTGTGGGCTGGGGGTGGATACAATGGAGTGACCTACTGTGAGGCCAATTGCAAAGCTTCATTCTGCATGTAATGTGCATACCATCTGTTTCTCTGTGCCAGTAGGAGGACTAATAAATGTTACATGTTGAAACTTTTGCACCAGCTTGTACATAAAAATTCCACATGCCAATTGACTGGACTACATGAACACATCGGTTAAAAACAGGTCTTTTAGCATAATTTAGGACATTCCATAACAACTTTAAAACTGCTTCAGGCTCCAAATGATATGAATTAACTCTCATAAGCTAGGGCTTCTCACTGAGTAAAGGTTTGGGCTAAATGTCCAAACAATTCAAGTAAAAAAAATACCCTTTTGGCTTCATTACAAAGAGTATCAGTAGCAGTCTTTTCTTCCCCAAACTGTGCTGCTGAGTGACTCGGTGTTTGACATCACATTGTTAGCATGTGGCCAAAATGATTCATTCGTCATGTGTTAGGGGCTTGCCAAAGACCATGCTTTGCATTTTTATAGCATTCTGTTATCCCAGGAAAGTTTATAATTTGCAGTGTACTCTAATACATATTAAATGATTAAATCTCAGGTGCCATGTGTGTTTTATTTTGAAAAAGTTGTGTAATTCTTGAGAGGGCCTGTTTAGAGCCATTCTATCTCTCTGGAAGGTACAGGAAGGAAAACGGAAACCCTGCTTTTAGAAGAAAGCTTCAATATATACCAAATTTCATGTGCAAAATCTCAGCACATATATTAACTCTAAGAACTGGATATTTTGCTTCTTTTCAATTTGATTTTTTTGTTTCTATCCTTTTCTAAAGCTGTCTTTAGAAAATCAAATATAATAAATGAATAAATACATTGAGTGATAGAATCGGGATCACCAAATGTCTCAACATGATGGAATACAAATCACACTTAGGTGTCAGAAAACAGGAACTGGGTGGAGAAGAAATTCAATATCTGAACAGGATATGTGAAGAAAGGCACAGGGATTTGAGCTCACTACTCAATAGGCATCCAAAAATTGTTCTGCTGCCTCCTCAGGCCTTTGAGTAATCTTATATTGTCATTAGATGGATGCTAGGAGAGATGTCCTACTCTGTGTCAGATTATTGTATTCAGATATGGATACCTCATCTTAACAGCAAGTTGGAAGGATACAAATGAGGGAAGAGCCTGGTGAAACAGACAGTTTCTGCCCCTCAAGGACTCCTAATGCAGTGGGGGAACTGAGTCACAGCTAATGTCATTTAAAGGAACCCATGGGTAGATGGGAAAGGACAAGCTTCGAGGGCCGTTGGGTCTGTCAGATGAAAGAGATTAAATGTTTGTTTTGGTATGGGAAATGGCAACAAATTAAGTGAACTTTACTGAGAGACAGAGTTCAGCTATACAGGGAAAAATCTTCTTAAAGCTATTAGAATGAATTTTCTATGAAAGTGGTATTGATTATTGGGGAAGTTGTGTGAAAAAAAATCTTAGCTATTACAATGGTTTGTGGCCCTCTCTATCTCATTTCTACTCAGCAACATCTTACTTTTCAGTACTTAATTTTTCTTGTTGGGGTTTCTTAGGTATCATGTGAGTGGGTATTGGCATTGATGTGGAAGACACACAAAATATATACAAGATCAGTATCAACACTATGGGAAATAAATGGCTGTAACTGCAGGATTTTCTCTCAAGTGATTGTTCAATCTCAGAGCTTTATCTTGAGAGGTGGATGAATGTGCCTCTTGGCTGCCATTGGCCCCCTTGAGAATATTATCTATGTTTAATCCTCTGTGCTTTTGAGTGTGATGAGAGTTTTGAGAGTGAAAAATGGCCTATATATTATTGCTTAATTCTACAAAATTCACTCAGTCACCATTAACTATGTCGAGTACTGAAAAGACAAGAGTCAATGATAGCCGTGTAAATATCAAATAAAGTTGAAGCTATTTTATTACATCAAACAAAAATTAAAAGTTAATGTTCATGAAATTAATTATTTTCAACTGTTTCACTTTTTTTTTTATACCAGGGATTGAACTTGGGTCCTTGCGCTTGGGAGGCAGGAGATGGAATCACTGAGCAAAATCCCCAGCCCCTCAACTCTTTCACTTTTGCTGGAAAAATAACAGTTCTGAATGATTTTTTTTTTTTCCCTTTGGTACCGGGGATCGAACTTGGGTCCCTGCGCTTGCACAGCAGGTGGTGAAACCACTGAGCTAAACCGCTGGCAGTTCTGAATGACTCTTAAGAAGTTGATTGCATTAGTGTTGTTATTTACTCATGTAACCAGTCTGTATATAATTTGATACATAGTAATTATTGGTAAAATATACTTAATGTTACTCAGGAAATGCAGTTTAAAGATAAGTTAGCTTTTGTTTTCAATTTAAAATTTTAACTTAAAATTTTATTTCATTGTTCTTAACCCTGCAGTAAATAAAAAAGAGTGAGCTTTATATGAACTCTTTCCATGTATAAAGATATACATACAGTACATAAATACATATACAGTATCATTAAAAATTAACGTGGCATTAAAAAATTTTATACAGGAGACAATTAGGCAAAAAAAGTTCAAAAGGCTCCTAAGTGACAATATTTTTTTTAAGTTGAGAAGTTATGAATTAAAGCTATCTAAGCATATTTTGCCAAGATAAATCTCACCCAAACTTTAAAAATAAGAATGGACTTATTTGCTCTTTCTGTTCCTCAGAATCCCTTTCTTGCTGTTTCTTACCTGCTGCTTTTGAATGTCTTCTAGTGGCAGACTCATTCTTTTCCTTTTGGGGCCCTCAATTCCGCTCCCAGATTCCATGGAACAGTGATAGTAGTGACCCAAGTTGTGGTCACCAGTGTTCTGACCCTGACAGACTAATCCTGCACCAAAAGTTTTTGGTGCCACTTTTGTAGTCTTCATTAAATTGTGACTTATGATTTATTTGAAGGAATGTGTTTCATTTCCCTTTCTACTGGCACCTCTGGAATGTTTGTCCTATATGTTAAAATATATAAATTAATTTTGCGACATTCACTCATTATCAGGTTACTTACCATGTAGATACTACACCTTACAAGGCAACAACAATGAATCTGTATTTGGGAACTTTTACTACAACCTCTATGAAAAATACTTATCACTAATTTGTGTCAGACAAATAGAAGGTGAACCTGACTTAATGTTATTAGAAAGTATGTCCTTCACAAATATTTTTGAATTAAACTATATTATATTAACTGATACATATTTGAATTTTAAGATTTGTACCAATGCATTCACTAGCAATAAAAGCTGCTCAGTGTGTCTCACGATTATACCACATTTATAGTCCAGGACTCAATAATCTGAAATTTAGTGAATTATTGATTTTTACTTCTTTCTAAAGTTAATGATTATTATTTTAATTGCACATACTTTTGGGGTACAGTGTGACAATGTTATACATATATTCAGCATCTAAGGATCGAATCAGGGTAGTTAGAATTTCCATTTCTTTTAACTTTTTTTATTAAATATAACAATTGTACATATACAATACAATGTGCACTAATCAAATCAGGGTAATTAACATTTTCATCTCTTTATTAGTTTGTGTCTGGAGTCTTAAAGCTTCTCTCTTCTCTTTATTCATTAAAATATACAATAGGTTTTGTTGTTAGTGTTGTTGTTGTTTGTGACACTGCAATTGAACCCAGGGTTTCATAATTCTAGGAACATGCTCTACCTCTTTGCTGCACCACCAGCCCTTACTGTAGGTTTTTGTGAAAATCAGAGATTTTCAGCTCTCAAATGTTTTCTCTTTTAAAAAAAGAATTGAAATGTATAAGACAAAAATGCAAGGAACAGAAAATGATTTCTTCAATTCTCTGGTGCACAGTTAACAGTGTCAATTTTTCTATGACACAAGTCATTAAACTGCATTCTAACTAATGGGAGATGAAGTCACAGCATGCAGTGTATCATTTGATCAGCCTGAAAAATGATCATTGTCAGACATGGTGATATGTGCCTAAGACCTCAGCTGTGTGGGAGGCTGAGGGATGAAGATCACTTGAGCCCAGGAGTTTGGGGCAAACATGGGCTACACAGTAAGACCTCATCTCAAGAAAAGGATTGTTACGGAATTTGAATTTACTGGGAAGATTTAGGTTGAAACATACTACATCTGAAGATATGTAAATGTAGTCAAATGAAGAGAGACACCTGAAAATATAGTCCTGGGAATGAGGAATTATTGTTTGTAATGCAAATTCAAAAGTCTGCAGAGACTTGATTTGTAAGCTCAGAAAATAGCTGAGCTCTCTAGCAGAAGGAGGTGGAAAGGAGAGGGGAGGGGAAGGAGAGAGAGAGAGGGGAAAAAGGAGAAGGAGAAGGAAGAAGGAGAAGAAGAAGAAGAAGGAGAAGGAGAAGAGAGGGTGGAGAAGGAGGAGGAGAAGTAGGAGGGGGAGGAGGAGGAGGAGGAGGAGGAGGAGGAGGAGGAGGAGGAGGAGGAGGCGGCAGAGTACCTAAAGCCCTATAAAGTGTCTAAGATCAGAAAAAGGAGAGCCTAAAAAGGTAGTTGAAAAAATAAGCCAGTCCAGCATCAGAGAAAAAGACAAGGAAAAGAACAAAGGACCATATTGCCAGTGTCTGTATCTTCACAGCTGTTGAGAAGATGGGGAGAGAAATCCTATAATAGAGATTTTCTAAACAGGCACTAGGACCATCTTTGTTTAGGTTATTATATGTTATACATTAAATCATCTAGTGGGCAGGGCTTTATTTTGATCATACTGAATAGAAGACAGATGTCTGACATCTGGGTCTACAACCAAATGTGGCCAATGTTTCTGAGCAACTGGCTGTCATGCTCTGGGCCCAGTCTCTATAGGGGAACTACCAGTTGTGCCTCCAGATTTTGGGAGGTGTAAAGAACAGTATGAAGAATTTTACCCAAATTACATGAAAGATGAAAGTACATCTTGGTTCTTAATGTACATATTTTGATACCTATTTTCATAATATCAGCAAATATTTGTTATATTCTAAATTTCTTACACAATTTTAGCATGGAATATTGCCTCTGTAACTAATAACAATCCATACAACTGCTATGCTTTATGTTGTTAAACTAGCTATTCTGTTCATACCTAAGCTGCAGCTAAATAGGGTTGAAGGCCCTTAAAATGATCTACTTCACCCACTTTAGAATTTGTCATTGATTTAATGAATAGAACAAGTCCACCAAGAATAGCTTTGAATTGTCTATCTGATAATTAACTCTACCCTACCCCAAACCAGCCTCTCCCATTTATCCTGGCATGATCTTTTGTGGCTGTTTTTCAAGTTTAACACTCTTAATTAACTGGCTCCAGGACACCTCCATTCACTTTGCAATTACAATAAAAGTCCTTAGCATTCTTCCAAGATCCCTCCTGACTGTTCCTTTGCTTTTGTAGCATCATTTCCCCCCACTTCTCTCCAAGCATGGTGGTATGACTTGTATCTAGATGTCCTCCAAAGTCTCATGTGGTCGTAGGTGGGGCTTTTCAGAGGTGCGTGTTGGATCTAGAGTGTGTGATGTTGGGATTAAGTGTATGATGCAAGGATCAAGAGTGTGTGAGTACTAAATTAGTCCACTGATAACTCTGGGTGTGTATAATGGGAAGGCCCATCCTGGGTGTGAGTGCTACTTGCCCAAAGGGTGTGAAGCCTGGATAGAATATGAGAGACAGAAAAAGGGCTATTGCTTTGTTACTCTTCTGCTTGCTGCCTTCTGCCTTCTGCCTGTCATGGGCTGTTTCTCCTCTGCAATGCCCCTCTGTCATACCATGCCTTGGAGCCAGCCAACTATGGACTAAAACTTCTACAAACTGTGAGCTAAACAAACCTTTCTTCCTTTAACTTCGAGTCAGGTATTTTGTCTCAGCAACAAGAAAAGTAACTAAGAAACAGCTTCAAAACTTCAGTCACTGATATACCATCTTCACAATTTCTGACATACCCAAGTTACAAATGAACTATGATATCTAAGCATTTCTAAAAATAGATCCATTTTATGTGCTCAAGTAAATGATTTTTAAAAAGGAAACTTTCTATCACTACCCAAAATAGCAAATTAGTTTCAATGGCCATGAAGGAAAGGTAAGTGTTAATTCTACCTAGACAATGCTCCCAGCTGAGGTTCTGAATTTAAGTCTGCTCTCCCCTTAAAAGGACATTGGCAAGTGTCACAAAGATGTTATACACTAAAACAAACAAAAAAAAGACTTTCTTGTTACAAAAAGAGGCTTGAAAAATAACTGAAAAGAGTATACCCTATCACTTTGCAATGAATTATTTCATTAAAAACCACCTAAAATCTGAATATTAAGTGCAATAAATATCCCTGGTTTGGGAAAATAGTACTCTAGCATTCTGTGATTGCTTTGTCATTTCATACTTTCTTCTCATTGCATGCCTAAAATGCTCTGCTTTCATTTGCACTTTCTTGGTTCCTCCTACCCCTTAAGACAAGAGGAATCCTCCCTGATGTGCAGTTGCAGATGAAGTGTGATGCTCTTTGTATTAGTCAGTGTTCTCCAGAGAAGCAGAACCAACAGGAGATGCGCACGCACACACACACACACACACACACACACACATGCTCATAACAAAATGAGGAAACACACATGATGACTGTAGTTCTCACTTCTGTAACTGATTGTGTGGTCATATTTATAACTACCTTCTTGCTCTACATATTGTATTCCCCAATCATTTGGCATGAGCCACTTAAGCTGGTAGAGTGACCCAAACTTTCATTCTGGAGAGTCTGGGCTATTATTATACCTGCCTGGATTGTATTGTGGTAGTTTTTCATCAATTTAATCACAGAAATAGGTAAAGTATGGGATGCCCTAAAAAAATCTCCTGCACTCCAGACATGCTTTTCCTTACCTCCATTGTGGAGTGGTACTCTAATTTTCTCTTGGTGGTCTGGATCAATCATCCCAGACCACACAATAATTCCCTTCTTTATCTATTGACTCAGAGGCAGAAGGAGTCCAAAGTGTCTGGGTGGCCATCTCAACTTTCAGTTCAATTTGATCAGTATTGTTTTTCCTGGGGGGACCATCTCTCCTTCTGGAACTAAGACCTGTAGGCCAGCAGAGAATAAAGTTGTAGGAATAAGAAACAAACATTTTGCTAGTGAGTTACTGGATGTAACTGTGATTGGGGCCATTCCCATTTCCATCCCTTGATTTCTGGGCTGCGATGCTAGTTCCCATCGTACACAGCCTTCTGGAGAACTTTGCCCCAGCCCCACAAGGTATTACCATTGCCATAGCAATGGTGTTGTGTCTGTCTTTTAGTATATGTGCTGCTGAAGGCAGCACTGTGTCTGAGTCTTTAAAAGAACATCCCACTGGTCTATCAAACCAGGCACTTTCAGATGGAGAGAAACATGGTAAAACTGGTTAATTCCATAACTACGACCTCATTGTATCACTTCTTTGGCTGTGAAGGGAGTTCCTCGATCAGAAATAATGTTATGTGGAATACTACAACAGTGGCTATGGAATTCTGTAAATCTGTGAATGGTAGTTTTGGCAGAAGCATTACATGCAGGGAAATCCATATCCAGATTAAGAGTTTATTCCAGAAAGCCAAAGAATTGGCCCTTCCATGGTAGAAGCAGTCCAAGGTAATCACCTTGCCACCAGCTAATTGGTTGGTCTACCCGGGGAATGGCGCTCTATGGGGAACTTAGTGTTGGTGTCTATTGCTGGCAGATTAGGCACTCAGAGATGACTGTAGCCAGGTTGGCCTTGATGAATGAAAATCCATGTTGCTGAGCCTATGTATAACTCCACCCTGGCACCATGGCCACTTTGTTCGTGTGTCCACTGGACAATGACAAAGAGGTAGGGAAAGAAGCCAACCGCTATCCACCGAATGGATCATCCTGCCCACTTGAGTGTTAAATTCTCCTCTGCTGTCTCACTTCCGGTCCAGGCCCCCACTTCCGGTCACGTGTGGACGTGGTCACGCAATTGCAAATAACGGGACCGTTATTTGTTTCCACTTTGCCTCACTCAAATTGGAGATCCCATACAGTATTTAAACTTGTCTATCTGGTGTATTTCACTCAACATTATATTTTCCAGGTGCATACATTTCCCTGTAAATGTCTCAAATTTGTCATTCTTTATAGCCAATTAAGATTCCATTATATATACATACCACATTTTCTTTATCCAGTCATCTGTTGATGGGTATACAGGCTGCTTCCAGGATTTAGCTCTTAATGAATTGTGCTTCTATAAACATTGCTATGCATGTATCACTATAGTGTGATGTCTTTAGCTCTTTGGGAAAGATACCAGTCAGGAAGATAACCAGGTCACATTTGTTGATAATCTTGATGTTCTTTCTAATGCATTAGAGTTCTGTTCAGAATGTCCTTGCTTATGCATATGTCTTCCAAGAGTTTAACCTCTATTTTCCAGCAGATTATTCTGTTTTAAAATCTATGTGTTTGATCCATTTTTATTTTAGTGCACAGGGAGAGATATGGAGCTGGATTCAATGCTCTGCATATGGTGAACCAGTTTCCCACACAATTTGTTAAAGAGGCAATCTTTCCTCCAGCATATGTTTTTGGCCCCTTTGTCAAAGATGAGATGTCTGGATGTGCTCGAGGCTGTTTCAGCATCCTCTGTTCTGTTCCATTGATCTACATGTCTGTTTTTGTGCCAGTACCATGCTGCTCATAATCACTATCGATTTGTAACATAGCTTGAGCTCTGGGATTATGATGCCTCCCTTCTGGTTCCATATAAATTTTAGGATTTTTTTTCTGGTTCTCTGAAGAATGCTGTTGCCATTTTCATTTGATTTGCATTGAATCTATAAGTTACTTTTGGTAATATGGTCATTTGGACAATATTAGTTCTGCCTGTCCAGGAACAGAGGACGTGTTTCCATTTTCTGGTGTCTTTGGTCTCCTTTATCAGAGTATTATAGCCTTTGTTGTAAAGGTCTTTTGCTTACTTGGTTAAGTTAACACCTGGTTATTTAATTTTTTTGAAGCTGTTGTGAATGGTATTGTTTTACTAATGACCTTCTTAGTGTGTTCCTTATTGATGTACAGGAATGCTACTGATTTATGTGTGTTGCTTTTTGTATCTTTCTACTTTGTGGAATTTGTTTATTCCAGGAGTCTTTTGGTGAAATTTTTTGGGTCTTCTATGTTCAGGATCATGTCATCATCTCCAAAGAAGGATACTTTGACTTCTTCCTTTGCTGTATGTATCGTTTTAATTTCTTCTCTTGCCTTACAACTCTGGCTAACGTTTCGAGTACTGTATTAAACAGGAATGGTAAGAGTAGAAAACTTTGTCTTATTCCTGATTTTTGGAGAAAGGCTTTTAGTTTTTTCCCATTTAGTCTGATGTTGGCAGTGGATTTATCATAAATGGCTTTTATTAAGTTGCTATATGGTCTTTCTATGTGTATTTTGCTCAGGGTATTTATTGTAAATCGATGTTGGATTTTGTCAGAGATCTTTTCTGCATCTGTTGAGATGACCTTGTGGTTTTTGTCCTTGCTTGTGTTTATGTTGTGTATTAAACTTAGTGATTTACATATGTTGAACCATCCTTGCATCCTGGGAATGAAGCCTATTTGGTCACGATGTATGATCTTTTTAATGATTTGTTGCATTCTGTTTGCCAGTTTTCTGTTGAGGATTTTTGCATCTGTATTCATTGAAGAGATTGGTGTGTAGTTTTCTTTTTTTGTGAAGTTCTTGTCAGGTTTTGGTATCAGGTTAATACTAGCTTCAAAGAATGACTTAAACAGTACACCTTCCCTTTCAGTTTCGTGAAAAGTTTGAAGAGTATTAGCATTGGATTCTCCCTAAAGTTCTTTCAGAATTCAGTAGTGAGTCCACCAGGACCTGGGTTTTTCTTAGTTGATAGTTTTGGGGGTTTTTTGTTTTGTTTTTTATTTTTTCTGCCTCAATTTCATTGCTTGTTACTGGACTACCTCCTTGGTTCAGTTTTGGTAATTCATATGTATGTAGACATCTGTTTATTTCTCCTAGAGTTTGCCAACTTATTAAGTTCAGGTTTTCAAAGTAGCTACTTTTAATCTTCTAGATTTTACCAGTGTTTGTTGTGATCTTGCAAGATCAGCAAAGGTTTAAGAATGAGATAGGCATGTTACAAGTAGAGTTCTTGGCTTTGGAGAAAGGAAAGTTTAAGTGAGCTGAGTGTGGTGTCGCAGACCTGTTATCACAGGACTCTGGGAGGCCAAGGCAGGAAGATAGCAAGTTTGCACCCAACCTGGGCAACTTAGCAGCTTAGCAAAACCCTGTCTCAGTATTAAAAATGTATAAAAGGGATACAGCTCACTGTGACAATCCTGGGCTCAATCCCCAATACTACCCCTCCCCAGTGAGGTAGTAATCACCAGGTGTCGTGGTCCACACTTGTAATCTCAGCTATTTAGAGGCTGAGACAAGAGAATTACAAGTGCAACCCCATCCTGGGCATCTTAGTGAAATCCTGTCTCAAAAATAAAAAGGCCTATGATGTAGCTCAGTAGCAGAGCACTTGCAGAGTGTGCAAGGTTAGTTCACATAGTGCTAATCCATTTTTCTCTTTACCAGTTACATTCTGATTTTCTACTAATGAAAGGCTCATGTATAAAATGGGGTTATCTAAATATAAAAATGTGTCTAGAGATAGATAATTTCTGCCATCTAAATAATAGGAATTCAGGAAAACATTCTCAGAATCCTTATTCAGTCCTTCATCAGTCTTTCTGTGAGTCTCCCAAGTTGCATGTAACCTGGGAAACTAATTTAGCCACATACCTGGTGACCTGAATCAAGGTAAGGATAGAGGTAAGCATGCTTTTTTTAAAGCATGGCTTTAAAAAAATGGTAAGCTCTAGGGTTTTATTTTTCTACTGGGTTAAGGATAAATTGCATTTATTATACTTAAATCATAAAAGAGGACTGAAATGGAACAGAATGGGTGAGAAGAGATATAAAAATATATCTTTAAGATATACAAGTCCATCTGTTGTGCTTTCATTATACAAATTTACCCTTTGTTCTCAAATCATTGGAATATATAATTCCAGGATTACCACTTCAGATGATTTTGGCAAACCTGTGCTATATCCTTCCACATGTTTTTTATTACTGTTCTTAAATTTTGTTTCTGTTAAATCAGCCCCTTACATTAAGTTGTTTTATAAAGTTTGGTAAGTTTTGGCACATGTGATTTTATCATGAGTAGCATAAATCTTCAGTCAAAAATTTGGTATTTGACTCCTACATAGCAGTAAGTTCTGAAGTACACTAGTTTTAAAGACAAACAAAAACCTAGAGATATTCTTTAAAAATAGATGAGGCTTCTCATACAGCCATTCTATCATTTTCTCAAAAATCACACTTGTAATTTACTGTATTGATTGGATGAATTCATCTGGGTAATCTGTCTGGTCCCCCAGTATGGAAATATATCATCTCTTTTGGTGCCATAAAATGCAGGGCAATGCTACTGAGGAGCTTTGCAGGAATCCTCTAAGCTGAGTTATTCCTATACTTCTTGTGTTGTGGCCAACTTTGGTTTGAGCATATATTTCAGTGAGTACCTGCACTGTCTTGAAATCCCAGTTCAGTATCCAAATGGAAATGCAGAAAATGTAAGCTTTCTTTTGTTACTGAAAGCCCCACAATAGCACATTCTCTAAGACAGAAGAAAACATACTTTGTCTTTTCCTTTTTGCTTTTAACCAAGACAGGAAATGGAAATGTTGGATAGCAGAGTGATTGGAAATAAAAGCATAAAGTTAGTCCTTTTTGAAATTTGGAAAGTTTTGTTTCTTTCACTCAAACAGAAATGGAACAGAATTTACAAAAAATTCAATGACCTGTAGTGATAAAGTAGACACAAAAATTTTTTTATCAGTCAAGCATGGTGGCACATGGCTGTACTCCTATCTCTGTGGGAAGCTAAGGCAAGAGGATCACAAGTCTGAGCCCAGCCTCAGCAGCTTGAGCCCAGTGAGATCCGGTCCAAAAATAAAAACTAAAAGGCTGAGGATATAGTTCAGTGTGAGGGGTCTGGGTTCAATCACTAGTACTGCAGAAAAAGAAAAATATATTTCTATGGGCTGAAATAATGACAATTGAACTGAGTCAAGTGATAAAAATCAATGAATACAAAACAATAAATAAAAAAAATCAATAAAACCAAGTGAAAAGTATGTTATCCTTTATATCAAACTTTCTTTAAAGGTTGAAGAAAAAAGGTAGCAAATAAATAATGACATGGAAGTATCAGAAAACAAATATAGTGGCACTGTTTCCACTGCTGATGGTGACAATGATGGGTTAATTCAACAAAGAAAGAGTGGAAAAACTGATAACCAGCAATTTCCTATGAGGGAGAATGAAGAACATGACAGGTAAGACTATGGAAATACTTAGTTGTAGATAGTTGTTATCTATAAAACTAATTCTAATTTGAGCCAATATTTGTGATTAAGATGTTACATGCTTTTACTAGATATATTCAGCTTTGTATGCCTGTCAGAAAAATATAAATAAACAGTGTTAGATACCGTTTTTTCCAATTATATTGACAAACATTTGATTTAAAACATAATAAGACTTGGCCAGTGTGAGGAAACAGACATTGTCATACACTGTTAGTAAATAAAATTATTAAGTACTTTTTTTTTTAGTACTGGGGATCTAACTCAGGACCTTACGCTTGCGAGGCAGGCAGCAGAACTGCTGAGCTACATCCCCGGCTCTTAAGTACTTTTTGAAGGGTAATTTAGTAGCATTAATAAAATTTCAGGGCCGGGAATTTATTCCAGTGGCGCTGCACCTGCCTCACAAGCACAAGGTCCTAAATTCAATCTCCGGTACCGCAGGAAAAAAAATTTTTCAAATATATCAGTCTCTTAATCTAACCCTTTCCCTCTGGGGCTGAATCCTTCTGGGAGAGAAAAACATGACCTGTAAGCACACACATGCAAGTAGATATTAAAGACATTTACTATAATCACCTATAACCTAAAATAGGTCAGTCATATATCTATCTATATATGTAGATAGATAGATAGATAGATATTGAAAGGCTGTATAATATGTAGATAATACTTATATAAATCTCACATATGTACATTTGTACATTAAAAGGTATTAGCATTCTCATAAAGTTGGAGATAGTCAAAATACTTATCAGTAAGGAAATAATTGTTATATCTATAAAATAATGTAACATGCAGCCATTAGGTAATCATTCATTCTGATTATTTCACAAAGTATATTTAAAGCGTCTAGTTTAAAAATATATCTTTAAGGGCTGGGAATTTACCTGAGTGGTGCAAAAAAGAAATATATATATATATATATATATATATATATATATATATATATCTTTAGTAAATTTTGTTGTAACATTTGTAATATGTGCTGAATTGCAAAAGGAAGTCGTGTGCTGGTACTGATACTCTTACCTTATTACCAAGAAAATTAGTAGCTACTAGACATGCTTTTTGTTCTCAGGACATAATTGCTGTAATCTGGACCTTCACATTTGTCTGACTATTGCTAAGGGATTGCATGAGGATCCATGATACATTAGTTTTCAGTATACTGGGTAAAACCTCTTAAAAGTGCCATGGAAGACTAAACCAGGAATTGTTGGGGGTTTTTTTTGCAAAGATCCAAATAGCAAATATTTTAGGCTTTGTGGCATGAAGCATGTCTTGTGATAGTCCCGAATCTGGTGTAGGCAATAAATGAATGCGTGTGGCTACATATCAATACAATTTTTTTACAGGGGTGAGGGATAGTTCAGTGATGGAGCACTTGCCTAGCATGCAAGATACCATAGGTTCCATCCCCAGCACCAAAAACCCCCCAAAATTTTATTTACAAAACAAGTAATAGGCTAGATTTACTCCACAGGCACTAATCTGGTGACCCTTTTGCTAAACCCAAATTTGCTGCTAATGTACCAAGTCTTCCTTTTAAAGGCTCCCTGCATGCATGTCATTATCCTTTTTAAAAATAATGCACTCCATTGTATTTTTTAGCAGTGACTCCATACATAACTTACAAAAATTCAATTTATAAAATAGTTTCCCTCCTCTAACATGCTATATATTTTTCCTGTCTTATTTATTGATATTGAGTATATACTCCACTCTCAAGTAGAATTTGTGTTTGCTTGCTACCATATCCTCAGTGCCTGTGAAAGGCCCTAGCATACAGTAAGTAGCTGCTCAATACTTACTAGTGAGTGAATGGAGCTTACACTATCTTTAAACAGTAGACTAATTTCTGACTTAGAAAGTTTGACTTGAGAAACTGAGGCAGGAGGATTGCAGTTTTGAATCCCACTTGGGAACCTGAGCAAGACACTGTCTCAAAATAAAAAATAAAAAAAGACTAGAGGCATAGCTTAGTGGTAGAACACCCCTTCGGTTTGATCCCCAGTACTAGAAAAATAGTTCCATGTAAGTTCATTCTGACAGTTTACCTGGCAAATATAGTGGACTCTTGAGTTATGACCAGCCTCACATATGAACAACTTGGGTTACAACTGGAATTTTAATTTTAACTTACAATCAAAGTCTGAGTTACAACCTGAATGTGTGCTGCTTGTACAGTTGAAAACAAAGACTTGTGATGCCAGAAAAATGTATGTGAGGATATGTAAATATCAGTCTGAGCCCAGATGTGCATGTTTATGGATGTGATTTTGGTCCATGCTTTATAATTGCTAGAATTACTGCTATCAAAATGGCCCCCAAAAAGCTAGAAAATAAGCTAAGAAAGGAAGGGAAGGTAAAGAAAGCAATCACAATAAAAAATAAGGAAATTGTGGAGAAATGTGAGAGTGGCATTCGTGTGACCAATCTTGCTAATATGTACAGCATGTTGAAATCCACCATCTTGATAGTCTTAAAAAGATTTGTATAAGGAAGCTAGTGTTGCTAAAGGTGTTACTCAAATTAGTAAGTCACAGCTGGGCCAGGTGGGAACTGAAGCTAGGCAGCTGAAGTGGCCCAGGACCTTGGCTGACAGGTTCCAGGGTGTGGATGGTGAAGCCAGGCAGGCAGGTTCCAGAGCCATTCTCCTACCCCCAATAGGGGAATCTAGCAATCTTTTTGGAAGTCTGGAAGAAGCTGTTCCTTCAAACAAGCTTAATGGGATGGTGTCTAATATTTTTGGACCAACTGAAGAACATACCCAAGAGGACAAATCCCCCAGGAGGGAAAGGAAGTAGAATCTTTGATGAATCAACTCCTGTGCAGACCCGACAACATCTGAACACACCTAGTGGGAAGACTAGTGACATTTTTGGTTCCCCAGTCACTGCAACTTTACCCTTGGCACACCCAAACAAACCCAAGGATGTCTTCAGCTGGTGTAATCTTGCCCTGGAGCATCAGCATCACCAGACCATTGAGGTTTTAGCTGTGACTGGAGGCAAAAATTAGTAATTCATGATCAACAGTGTTAGACAAGGTAGAAAGGCTATTATTAGTATAGATAAATGAAAGGCAAGTGACAGGTTATACCCTGAGTCTACAATTTGTGAAAAAGCTAGGGCTATAAATGCATATCTCATAAAGGATAATCCATCAATGAGTGGTAATGGTGAAACATTTCATGCCAGTAAGGGGTAGTTTCACAATTTTCTTTCTTTTTTTTTTGGTACCAGTGATCGAACTCAGGTCCTTGCGCTTGCGCAGCCGGCGGTGAAACCACTGAGCTAAATCCCCAGCCTTTGGTTTCACACTTTTCAAGCAAGAACTGGGGTTCATAGCATAATTAGGCATGGGAAGTACCCAGTGCTGATAAAGGGCTGCTGAAAAGTTACATAAACCACTATGAAATGATGACCCAGAGCAATGGCTTTTGTTTTCATCAAGCTTTCAACTGTGATGAAACTGGCCTTTTCTGGAAGAAATTGTCCAGGAGAACATACATTACCCAGGAAGAGAAGAAAATGCCGGGCCAAAAGCCTGTGAAGGATAGGCTAACATTATTGCTGTGTGCCAAAGTGAATGTTGACCTCAAGATAAAGCCTGTCTTGGTTTGTGTTCAGAAAACATAAAGTCATGAAGAAGAAGCTAGAGGTCATGTGGAGCTCTAACTCAAAAGCCTGGATAACAAGGGTACTTTTTCTTGAGTGGATCAGGGAGGTTTTCTGTTTTACTGTTAAGAAATATCTAGCCGGGGATTTAGCTCAGTAGTTTCGCTGCCTGCCTCACAAGCGCGAGGATCTGAGTTTGATTCCCCAGTACCAAAAAAGAAATAACTAGAGGACAAAGGTTTACCACTCAAGCCTCTCTCATCATGAACAATGCTCCTGTTCACCCATGAAATTTGGAAGAAGAATTGGCTGAAGAATTCCCATGGCTCTCAGTTGAGTTCCTCCCATCTAATACAACTCCACTACTGCAGCCTATGGACCAGCAAGTTATAACTAACTTTAAGAAGCCATACACTAGGGAATGGTTCCTGAAGTGCTTCCAGATGGTCTCAGATACAGATTTAACCTTAAGAGTTCTGGAAGGAACATTACAACATCCTTTCATGTGTGGGATTAATTAAGAAATCCTGGGCCAATGTCTCTCTAACGACATTGAGCTTTGTCTGGAAGAAAGTGTGGCCTAAAGGAGAGAAAGGAGAGAAACTTTGAAGGCTATGTAGAAGAGCCTGAACCTTCAATTGACCCTGTGGTTAATGACTTTGTCACTATAGCAGAGTCCCTATAGGCTTGTAGGTAGACAATGGTGATGTTGAGAAACTGATGGAGGAGCACTCAGAGGAAGGAACTTCAGCAACTTCTGGCTAAGTAACAGAGAATGGCAGCTGAGGAGCTTTCTGAAGAGGAAAGGGAGTATCAACAATCAGTGCAGCAAAGTTCTTCTTCTGAAATAAAGGAAATCCTGAAAAAATGGACAGAGCTAGAAACATTTGTAGAGAAGTGCACCCAGACAGAGAAAAAGCCAATTGTTGAATTCACTTGCTTAATGACAATGTCATGTGCTACTACAGAACAGTGTTAAAGGAAAGACAGAAACAGACAACCTAGACCAGTTTTTAGTTCTGAAAAGGTTGAGATCTACTGAGCCAGAAGCAGGTCCCTGTGGGCTACAGACTTTCCCAAGGGGAGAAAGAACACCAGAGAGCCAGATTCCTGATGTTCTTATGGAAATGGACTCTCCTTCTAAACAATAACCATCTTCCATTTCATTCTCCCTTCCCAAAGATGTCAACTTAAATGGTGAGTACAGTATGAAATTGTTCTTTCTCGTAAACTAGTCATATTTTATAACTATTTGTTGAATACTCCAAAATTATTGATGTTGGTGAAAATTATTGATGTTTCTCATGAATTATGCACATTATATTATGAAAAGGTGAGTTAAGAGCTGCTTTGGGAGGTTCAGAATGCATTATGAGTATTTCCATTATTTCTTATGGAAAAAATAGTTTTGACTTACAACCAACTTGAGTTACATCCAGCCCTCCACAGTTTAAAAAGTTTTTTGGCTTTAATATGCTATATACTATTCATTAATGTTTTCCATCTAGGAAGAAAAGTCCAGTATTGTGGTTACTCATTCTTTTAGGATAGTTTCTTTTGTAGCAAAATGGATTAAAAGAATTGCAGGCTTCATTTGTATTTTGTTAAGAAAAATAAAATATAAAGGTAGTAAACTTAATGGACTTTAAAAAAAGATCATGGCCAAAGGATTAAAAGCTTTCAGTATCTGAAATTAAAAGTCAAAATTTGAATGTACTGTATTGCTTTCTGTGGTAAGAGAGAGCTATGCTGGTTGGGCACACTCTTGTAACACATTTCACTGCTTCTTTCCATGATTCTGGTCACAAACTGAGTTGAGATGAAAACTGAATAAAATTTAGTAGTTAGGTTTAGTGTTGACCTTGTGGAGAAATATGATTTGGTTCTTGCCCAGTTTGGTTTGTGACTAAAATTGTGGAGAGAATTGAGTTTGTGAACCAAGGTACCACTGTATGTGTTTTGGAAAGAAGAGAGTTTAAAGACTGGCCAACCTTCAGAAGGTAAGTGGGTTGACATTTGTAGCTACTCAAGTAATACTATTGTTTTGGTTTTCTTTATACTATTGTTAATTGATTGGCACTTTAAGCATATTTGTTAGTTTGTCTTGGGGGACTCAAAAGGCTGCTGGCATTACTTGGTTGGTTGATTGGTAAATGAAGCCAGTGATCATTGATTGAAACAACAGGCTAAATACTGGCTTGTCACAGCTGCAGTTCAGTCCTTTCCTAAGGGTAATTTTTTTTGTACTGGGTGTCAAACTCAGGACCTTGGACTTGCAAGGCAGGTGGCGGCACCACTGAGCTAAATCCCTGCAGTCCTTTCCTAATGATGGGCCAATGTCAACCAGATGTTTTCTGTTTAAATGTTAGTTTCCATCAGCTGCTCAAAATGAAGACAGTTTCATATTCTAGAGTTGTAGCCTTGTTTTTGAAGTTTGGCTCAAGGAAAATTGTTTAATAATTGCTCCTAGGAATATCTCCCCCATTTATTTAGCTTTTTCACCTCAACAAGAGTTATTTTTATAACTTTTAAAAAATAAATAGTTGTGTTTTTTACTGTGGTACTTTTAGAGCCTCGTGCTCATCCAACAATATACTCTTCCATGGAAAATTTTACTCTCTTTGTAAATTTGTGTAGATGTGTGATAGTGTTTATTGCATAACTATTCTGTGTATTAATTCCATAAAAAAGAAATTACAGGCCAGGGATTTAGCTCAGCAGTTTCACCACCTGCTGCACAAGCGCAAGGACCCAAGTTCAATCCCTGGTACCAAAAAAAAAAGAAATTATAGTGATCTGTTGGTAAATCCAGCCTTTCATATTAGGATTAGGTACTAGGCTAGTACACCAAAGTTACAAAGTCTTATTTTCAAACAAAATCGTAACTATTCAAAATGTTCCTTTTGAGGGGCTGGGGATTTAGCTCAGTGGTTCTGCCACCTGCCTTACAAGCACAAGGTCCGGAGTTCGATCCCCAGTACCAAAAAAAAAGTTCCTTTTGTAAACTATCTGTAATGACGTGGGTATTTTAAAGTAAGGTTTTGTCCTCAAGATATTTCCCCAATTTCTTCTCTGATACTCTCATGAGATTTTATTTTATTTATTTATTTATTTTGGTACCAGGGATCGAACTCGGGACCTTATGCTTGTGAGGCAGGTGGTGGAACCACTGAGCTAAATCCCCGGCCCTCTCATGAGATTTTAAAAAATTTATTTAAATTCAGTATTGTATTTAAAAACAAAAACAGAATATAGCACAAATCTAGTCACTTCCATGCCTAAGAGGTCTTTGGTGCAGTGTTCCAGTTCAGTGGGCTATAGTGTGCATCTCTTACCTCTTGCCTCCTTTCAAGCTCCTGGGAAACACCTTGATGCCATGTGTCTAACCTTTGTCTTACATTCTGTTCTCTAAGTGGAATAGTTTTCCACTACTTTTTTGCCTAGTGATCTCCTCTCATATTTTACCTCTTCTGTAAAGTCTTCCTGTGTTCAGATACAACTTTTCATTTATCAACTCATATCACATTGTATTGTGTTTGTGTATTCACTTGCTTTTTGAAGCAAGGAATAAATGTCTCCTTGTATTTAGCTAGTACTTCGTAACTACTTTGTAATTCATAAGTGAATGAGTATTGGCAAGTGTTGACATTTTTCCAAAACTTTTCCAAAATTTTTTTCAGTAGACTAATTAGAAAACTTTGGTTTTTAAAATGTCTTTTTAAAGTAGTGGCCCTGCCTTGGCTGTGAGGGAAGTAAAGAAAAATGGAAAGGTACAGTGGAGCTCTGCAGAATCTTTGAGTTCCTCAGTGTTTGAGAAGGCTAATTCCTTTTCTGTTGGCCTACTATAAGTGAAGTGTAGTTGCAACTTCCATGACACAGATGAAAATAAAAGAAGGTAAAGTATCTGTAATTTTCCTTTAAAGGAATGTTAGCAGGAATTACTTTTTCTGGAAGTAGAACAGTGTTGTCAGTGGAGAAAGCAAGAGAATACTCAGCCACATCATTGCTGCTGAAAGGTTAGTTAAGGTAGGACAAGTGAATTTGACAAGGAGCAATTTCAACAATGCTCACACTGGAAGCTGACTTCTGTGGACAAATGTGGACAATGCCTCAGAAACATTTACTGGGAAAGGCTGGGGAAGTAGGTGTTATTGAAGAAGAATGTGAAGTTTAAGAGTTTTTTCTCTTAAGAAGCTTTTAAAGTACATTTGCATACTGGAATTTTAAAAAATATTTGCAAGATTCAGAAATGGATGATAATATAAATCAACACATTCACAATAGGCCATACATGTATGACTGTCCAATCTGCCCAGTGAGACAGTCATGTATGTACCACCAGTACTTCAAGCTAGTGGGAAATGTTCATGTGATATTTTATCACATAAAAATACTAAACACTTGAAAATAAGTATTTCACAACATACAGTATACCCCTGTGAAGTCACAGTTCAGAGTTTGTGACCTCAGTCATTCAGGAGCTTTTCCTTAGAACCAAACTAATAATTGTTTGAAGAAACCCCTTCCCCCTCATTTCATGGAAACTCCAAATATCCTCTGCAATTTTTTTTTTTTTTTTTTTTTTTTTTTGGCGAGAGGTTTGCAAGTAGCCAATCCAAGAGCATTAGTCAGTTCTCTTTGTTGCTGATTGGCTGCTGTCTTGTGACCCATTTCTGGAAGATGCACCAGCATTCTGGCATCATAACAGCATTCTTGATTTTGTTCTTCTTGAAAGATCCCTAATATGCTGCCAAAATGCCTTGCACCTTCTAAGGCTTTATTAATACAGTATTTCATTAAATTACATAACTGTGGGAGACTTAGCATATTTAGGGTTTAAATTATAAAAACAAGCATTGTCGCATTTTTCTGACCATATTTGAAATTCAGTTTTTCACAGTTGCTGGTGCTGTAGAAATGTAACCCCATGAATTTTGGGGGTCTACTGTACTGTGAAACACATTCCTAGGTTTAAATTCTTACCACCTCTATGCACTTTGGCAAGTTACTTGGCCTATCTTCACCTAGTTTATTCCTCTATAAAACAATGTTACCTACCTCACAGAATTGTTTTTAACACATGTATGGTGCTTAGAATAATGCCTAGAAGCTACATAGTAGGTCCTGAAAAGTTAGCTTTTAGCATCATTTAAAAAGGGTTTCCTTACTATAGTGATGTAAGTAATATTTTCTAAGTGGGTTTATGTGCCTGTAAAAGTTTGGTTTGGGTTTTATTAAAAATGATAGTAACAAAATGGTATTTTTTCTCTGAAATAATGTAACATTTTTCTTCTGCTTTGACTGTAAGAAAGTTTAATCTAAATTTAATTATTTGTTAGGATATTATAAGTAGTGTTACCCTTTGCTTATAGTTCAATACCCCTTCTAGAAAATCATCATATTTTAAATAGCCTGTGAACATTTATCCTGTGAACAGGATAAATAAATTACAAATGCTGAGATTTTATATAAGAACATTAGGTATTCTTTGTGTTTTATTTATTTATTTATTTATTTATTTTTATTTTTTTGGTACCAGAGATCAAACTTGGGTCCTTGCGCTTGCAAGGGAAGCGACGGAACCACTGAGCTAAATCCCCAGCCCTCTTTGTGTTTTACATATTCAATATTTGCCTGAAAGTATTGTACAGGCTTTTCATTTTTGTTCTTTTATTTTTGTTTCAGGTTCACAAGGAAAACATCTAATGAAAAGAGCAAGGTATTGTAAAAAATAATCCAAAGTACTATATTATTGAAAATATAATACGAAAGGCAAAGTGATACATTACAATAATACAGTATATAGATTTAAAGATGCATTATAAAAAGTAAAGTGAAAAAATAAAGAATCTTTTGTTATGTAAAGACACTTACTTTGAAAAAGTTATTAAGAAACGGTAGCCAGTACTTGTGTTTCTGCTTATGTAAGAAGAGGATATTTACTACTTCTGTGTATTTAGTATATGGTATAAATATTTGGGGGACATTTTGAAATAACATTGTTTATTTTACAGGTCAAAGAGCAGATAGATGGTGTGGATGACCTTGATGATTTATCTCGGTCATCTGAAACAGCTTCAGAGGATTGTGAACTGCTTTACTCTGAGTATGAGAATATATTGCTGTTACCTGAACAGTTTACAATGGAATGCAAAGGTAGGACCACTGCAAAAATGCAGGGCATTCTGCTGGATATCGTAGTAGTGGGTGCACCCATTGCTCAGCACTGTGCCATCGAGCACAGATGTATTACGGTACTATTTGTGCCAAATCATGCTTTCTCTTAGCATGCAATGAGAGGTACTGTACACTCCAGCCACAGAGAAGCAACCATTCCCACTGCACTTTCTCAATGTAAATAACACTCCCAAACTTTCTGTTGACTCTGCTTCTCTTCTTTATGGTCAGGAAACCATAATCTCTCCCTGGAATACTCTAATTAGATCTATTCTCCTTGCTAACCCACCTTCTGAAACCAAGGTCTACTCTGTAACCATAAATATGTAGTTTTAGACCCGATCCTGTTAACCCCTTGCTGAAAACTGATCATTTCTTGGCTGTAAGGTTAAAGCTGTCATTCCTCCATCTTCATCCCATAGCACTATGGCCCAGGCACTGGCTTAGATGCTTGTTCTTGCAAACTCTTTGTTTTCAATAGCTTGAAATATGATGACCTGTGCATATGTAAAGTGTACAGTATGATAAGTTTTGTCATGTATTGAACACATTTAATCACCACAATCAATATAGCTAACAAGTCTGTCACTCACCAAAGTCTCCTAATGCTATTTTGTATTCCATTATTGAGAAACTGCCAAATTGCTTTGCAGAGTGTTTTTAGCACCTTCCATACCCATCAGTGGTATATGAGAGTTTCAGTTCCTCCATATCTCCACAAACACATAGTATTGCCTCTGTGTGTGTGTGTGTGTGTCTGTGCATGTGTGTAGCCATTCTAATAGGTGTGTATTGTACATATTAGTATAGTTTTAATGGGCATCGCCCTCGTGACTAATAATGTTGAACATCTCTCTGTGTGCTTATTTTTCACTTGTATATCACCTTTGGCGAACTGTCTTTTCAAAAAAATTAGGTTTTTATTTGTTGAATTTTAAGAATTTGTTCTATGTTGTAGATACCATTCCTTCATTGGCTGTATTTTTTGCAAGGATTTTTCCCCCCAGTTTATGGCTTGACTTTTTATTCTTTTAATAGTATTTTTTGGAAAGCAGAAGTTTTGAGTTTTGAATTTCAGATTTATGAGTTTGTTCAATTATAGATTGAGGCTTTTATGTCATATCTAAGGAATCTTTATCTAGCACAAGGTCACAGAGATTTTTCTTCTCTGTTTTCTTTTAGAAATTTCATAGTTGTAGATCTTACATTTAGATACGTGATTTATCTTGAGTTCAGGTTTCAATATCCAGTTGTTCCAGCTCCATGGGTTGAAAAAGTCTATCCTTTCTCCACTGCACTGTTGTGCTTTTCTCAAAAATAAGTTTGGTATTTATGTGTAGGTCTAATTTTCTGCTTTCTGTTGTATTCCATTGATCTTTAGCTTTATGTCAGCATCACTGTTTTGATTAATATAGGATTTAATACTTGAAACCAACCTTCTTATCCTCCTATTTTGTTCCCTTTTTTTCAAGATTACTTTTGCTATTTCTACATCCTTTACATTTCCATGTGATTTTTCTTTCTTAGTGCTGGGGGTCAAACCTAGGGTCTTGTGCTTTACCAGTGAGCTGCATCCCCAGTCCTCCATACAAACATTAGAATCACCTTGTCAATTAAAAAAAAAAAGCCTGCCAGGAACTAAATAGGGAAGAATTAACATCTTAATAATGAATCTTTTGACTTCTGAACAAAGTGTATCTATTTACATTGATTGAGTTTAATTTTCTCAGTTATAATTTGTAGTTTGGTTTTTTAAAAATAATTTGTAGTTTTAATGTTTAAATTTTTTCATATTTTATCAGATTTATCTGTTTCAGGTATTTTTGATACAAGTGTAAAATTTTTTAAATACTTTTTTCTTTTTTAATTAGTCTGTATTAATTATATAGAATGGACTTCATTTTGTCATATTCATACATATATATAATGTACTTTGATCATTTCCACCTCCATATTATCTCCTCACCTTTTTGTGATGATCTGCTTCCATTTTTCTTTCTCTTTTTGTTTTGTTTTGTTTGTTTGTATTTTCGAGACCTTCCACTTTTGAGGCAGGTGGCGGAATCACTGAGCTAAATCCCTGGCCCCATCTGCATCCATTTTTCTGCAATGGCATGATTTTGTTCTTCTTTATGGTTGAATAATACTCCATATATTTTTTTCTTTATCCATTTATCAGTTGATGGGCACGTAAGCTTATCTCATGAATTGTGTCACAGTAAAAGTGAGTGTGCAGGTATCTTTTTACTATGCAGATTTTTAATTACTTCAGGTGTGTACCAAGGAGTGGCATAGCTATATCAAATGGTAGCTCGATTTTTAATTTTTCGAGGAACTTCTATGCTGATTTCCATAGTGGCTGTACCAATTTATGTTCCCACAACAATATATAAGAGTTCTTATTTCCCCACATCTACATAAGCATTTGTTGGTTTTTGCATTCATTACAATAGCCATTTTGACTAGAGTGAGAAAGTATCTCAATGTAGTAGTAGTTTGCATTTCCATGATGGCTAAATAAAGGTATAATTTATCATATAGCTATTAGGAATTTGTGCTTTTTTTGAGAAGTGTTTGATCATTTCATTTGCCTACTTAACTGTTGGTATTGGGGGATAGTGCTATTAAGTTTTTTAGTTCAAGATTTTCTTCCAGTCTCTAGTCTGTGTCTTCACTCTGTAAGTTCCATGGCCATGCAGAGGCTTTTTAATTTGATGCAATCCCATTTAATGATTCTTTCTGTTATTTTCCTAGCTATTGGAGTCCTATTCAGGAAGTCGATGCCTGTGCCTATATCCTAAAGTATTTTCCCTATGTTTTCTTTGAGCCCTTTCAAAGTTTCAGGTCTTAGATCCATGTTCAGTTCATTTTTCTACAGGGTAAAGCATTAAAATCCAGTTTGTCTTCTAAATATGGATATCCAGCTTTCTATGCACCATTTGTTAAAGAACCCATCTTTTTTCCAAGGTTTCTTTTTGGCCCTTTGTCAATCAGGTAGATGTAGGTGCATGAGTTTATTTCAGTGTCCTCTATTCTGTTCCATTGGTCTACAAATCTGTTTTTATGCTGGTACCATGCTTTTTTTGTTATTGTTCTATTTTTACATAATATATCTTAATTCTTATTTTTCCCCATTCCCTGCCTTCCCTTTAATCCCTCCACCCTTCTATATTTGCAAAGATTTTGTTTCCATTTTATTATTTTCTCAAGTTAATTCCATTCCCTTCTTTCCTTTCCTCTCCCCCTCCCCCTTCCCCTCCCCCTTCCCCTTTAAACCTTTTCTTTTTTTTTTCATACCAGGGATGGAACTCGGGACCTTGGTCTTACAAGGCAGGCACTGGAACAACTGAGCTAAATCCCCAGACCCTGTCCATTATACATTTTGATCCTTATTTACACTTTCAGTTTCTCACACCAAAGAAACTATTCGGTATTTACACATGTGTGTCCTATTTATTTCACCTTAGAGTATGGCCTCAATGTGCATCCATTTAGCTATAAATGTCTCTGATTTCTCATTCTTTATGGCTGAGTAGTACTCCATTATATAAAAACCCAACCAAATTTTCTTTATCCAGTCACCAGTTGATGGGCATTTGGACTGTTTCCAAGCTTTAGCTATTACAAATTGTGCCGCTATAAACATGGGTGCACATATATCACTGTGGTATGATTCTTTTAATTCTTTTGGGAATACACCCAGCAGTGGAATACCTGGGTCAAATGGGACTTCTAATCCTAGTGCTTTGAGGTGTCTCCATACTGATTTCCAAAGTGGTCGTACCAGTCTACACTCCCACCAGCAGTGGAGAAGGGTTCCTTTTTCCCCATGCCCCCACCACCATTTGTTATTGGTTTGATTTCATGTTAGCAGCCATTCTTTCTGGGGTGAGGTGGAATCTCAGCATTGTTTTCATTTGCATCTCTTGACTGACCAGTAACGTTGAACATTTTTTCATATGCTTATTTGCTATTTCTACTTCTTTGTCTGAGAAATGTCTGTTCATTTCAGATGCCCATTTTTGGATTGGATCTTTAAATTTGGGGGGTGGTCTGATTTTTTAAATTTCTTTATATATTCTAGATAGTAGACCTTTGTCTGAGGAACAGATGGTAAAAATTTTTTCCCACATTGTGGGGTGTCTCTTCATGCTGTTGATGGTTGCTCTTGCTGTGCAGAAGCTTTTTAATAAGAAGAGATCCCACTTTTTGATTCTTTGTGCTAGTTCACATGCAACTGAGGTTTTGTTGATGAAATCTCTTCTTACGCCAATTCCTTCAAGAATTCTACCTAAACTTAACCTTTCTTCCAGCAAGTTTAGTGTTTCTGTTTTAATATTTAGATCTTTAATCCATTTCGATTTTAGTTTCATGCATGGTGAGAGATAATAGGTCTAGTTTTAATCTTTGGCAAATTGAAACCCAATTTTTCCAGCACCATTTATTAAAGAGGCTATCTTTCCTCCAGTGAGGGTGTTTGGCTCCTTTATCGAAGATGAGATGGCTGAGTGTGTCTGGCATTGTTTCTGCATCTTCTAATCTGTTCCACTGGTCCTCAGGTCTGTTTCTTGGCCAGTACCATGCTGGTTTTAGTCACAGTAGCTTTGTAGTATAGTCTCAAGTTGGGGATTGTGATACCTCCTACCTTGTCTTTATTGCCTAGAATTGCTTTTGATAATCTAGGTCTCTTCTTGTTCTAAATGAATTTTTGCATTGTTTTTTCAAGGTCCATGAAGTATGCTGATGGAATTTCAATTGGAATTGCACTGAATCTATATAGCTGCTTTGGAAGCGTGGCCATTTTCACTATATTGGTTCTTCCTACCCAGGAGCAAGGGATGTCTTTCTATTTTCTGATATCCTCTTTGATATCTTTTTTCAGAGTGCTATAGTTTTCAGAGTAGAGGTCTTTGATGTCTTTTGTTAGGTTGATTCCTAGATATTTCAATATTTGGATGCTATTGTGAAGGGAGTTGTTTCTCCAGTTCCTCTTTCAGTGAGTCTGTTGCTTGTGTACAGGAAAGCTATTGATTTTTATGTGTTGACCTTGTATCCAGCTACTTTACCGAATTTGGTTATTAAGTCTAGAAGACTTTTGGTGGAGTTCTTGGGGTCTTTTATATAGAATATCATGTCTACACATAATGACAGTTTAACTTCTTTGTTTCCTGTCTTTATTCCTTTTATTTCTTTTTCTTGTCTAATTGCTGTGACTAATGTTTCCAAAACTATATTGGACAGCAGTGGTGCTAGTAGACATCCTTGTCTTGTTCCTCATTTTAGTGTGAAGGATTTCAGTTTGTGACCATTTCATATGATATTGGCTGTTGGTTTTTCATAGATGGCTTTTATCAGGTTGAGGTAGAGACCATCTATTCCAATTTTCTGTAGGATTTTTATGAATGCATGTTGGATTTTGTCAAATGCTTTTTCTGCATCTATTGAAATGATCATATGTTCTATGTCCTTGGCTCCATTAATGTAGTGTATTACATTTATTGATTTGTGTATGTTGAACCATCCTTGCATCCCTGGGATGAATCCCATTTGGTTAGAGTTTGTGATCTTCTTGATGATCTTCTGCATTCTATTTGCCAGTATCTTATTAAGGAATTTTGCATCTGTGTTCGTTAGTGAGATTGGCCTATAGTTCTCTTTTTCAGTTGATTCTTTCTCTGCTTTGAGGATCAAGGTGATGCTTGCTTCCAGGAATGAAT
This sequence comes from Heterocephalus glaber, assembly GCF_053883595.1. Classification (NCBI taxonomy): domain Eukaryota; kingdom Metazoa; phylum Chordata; class Mammalia; order Rodentia; family Bathyergidae; genus Heterocephalus; species Heterocephalus glaber. The sequence continues at coordinate 1,032,871 of NW_028258471.1, read as the reverse complement.
TTGGGAGTATTGCTTCCCTTTCAATTTCATTGAAGCACTTAAACAGTAGTGGCAATAGTTCTTCTCTAAATGTCTCGTAGAATTCAGCAGTGAAGCCATCAGGGGCCAGGCTTTTCTTCAAGGGTAAGTTTTAAATTATGTTTTCAATTTCATTGATTGATATTGGTTTGTTTAGAATTTTTAGGTGTTCTTTGTTCAACTTTGGTAATTCATGCATATCTAGGAATCTGTCCATTTCTTCTGTGTTTTTCAGCTTATTGGCATATAGGTTCTCAAAGTAGGTATTGTTGATCCTCTGGATTTCTGCTGGGTCCATTGTAATTTCACCCTTTTTATTCCTAATTGCATGGATTTGGGTTTTTTCTTTCCTTTTTTTTTGATAAGGTTGGCTAAGGGTTTGTCAATTTTGTTTATTCTATCAAAAAACCAACTCTTTGCTTCATTCATTTTTTTGTATTATTCTCTTAGTCTTCATTGCATTTTCTGCTCTGATCTTTATAATTTCCTCCCTTGTATGAGCTTTGGGTTTGTCCTGCTCTTCTTTTTCTAGAAGGTTGAGGTTCAGCATCAGCTTGTTTATTTGAGCTCATTCTATTTTCCAAATATGAGTATTCACTGCTGTGAATTTTCCTTGTAAGACTGCTTTCATTGTGTCCCATAGATTCTGATATGTTGTATTATCATTGTCATTTAATTGAAGGAACTGTCTGATTTCTTCTTTAATTTCTTTTGTAACCCATTGGTTATTCAGAAGTGTGTAGTTCAATTTCTATGTGTTTATGAAATTCTTGCAGTTTCTTTTGCTGTTGATCTCCAATTTCATCACACTATGGTCTAATAATATTCAGGGGATAACTTCATTTCCTTTGCACTTATTAAACATGTTCTATGAGCAAGTATGTGGTCTATTTTGGAGAACGACCCATGTGCAGCTGAAAAGAATGTGTATTCTGATTTTGTGGGATGGAACATTCTGTAAACATCTGTTAACTTCATTTGTTCAAGAATTTGATTGAGTTCTACTATTTTGTTGTTTATTTTTTGTCTAGTTTATTTATCTGTTTGTGCCAGTGGGGTATTGAGGTCCCCCACTACTGTTGTATTAGTGCTCATTTGATTTTTTATGTCATTTAGTATTTGTTTTATATAGTTGGGTGCACTAGTATTTGGTACATGTATATTTATGATTGTCATCTCTTTCTCTTGGATTGTTCCCTTTACAAGGATGTAGTGACCTTCTTTGTCTCTCTTAATCAATATTGGTTTGAAATCCACTTGATCTGCAAAGAGGATAGCTACTCCTGCTTTTTTTCGGGTTCCTGTCACATAGAGTATTGTTTTCCACCCTATAACTTTGTATATGAGTTTATTTTTGAATTAAGTGTGTTTTTTATATGTAGCATAGTGTTGGATCTTGCTTCTTGACCCATTCTGCTGGTCTATCTTTTGATTGGTGAATTGAGTCCATTAACATTGATGGTTACAACAGATATGTATTGACTTATCTTGTCATGAGTTTTCCTTTTTGTTGGCTTCTCCCCGTTTGCATTTAATTTCTTGTCATGTCTGATGGATTCATTCTGCTGGACTTCCTGGGGTTGTGATCCTCATCGTCTTTTCCTAGGATATTGTTTAAAAATTTTTGGAGTGCTGGTTTGGTATCCATGAAGTTCCTCAGGTGCTCTTTGTCATGAGAGTATCTTATTTTTCCATCGATTTTGAAAGATAGTTTGCAGAGTACATCAATCTCAGTAGGAGGTTGGTTTCCTTTAGGCCTTGAAATAACATCACTCCAGGCTCTTCTTGCCTTGATGGTTTGTGTTGAGAAGTCTGCTGTGATTCTGATGGGATTTCTTTTGTATGTGATTTGTTTCTTTTCTCTAATTGCTTGTAGAATTTTGTTCTTCTGTTGGGTTTCTGGAATCTTAACTACTATATGCCTAGGTGTAGCTTTTTTTTTTATCATGGCTAGTTGGAGTCCTATATGCCTCACTTATCTGTATGTTAAGTTCTTTTCCCCTATTTGGGAAGTTTTCTGCCATTACTTTCATGAACATTTTTTTATGTCATTTGCAGTATCTCCTGTTTCTTCATTGACTCTGATCAGTCTTATATTATTCATCTTTGTATCATCTAGCAGCTGCTGGATTGATTTCTCACGGTCCCTTACTATTTTTAAGAAATTTTTCTTTTCCTCATCACTAATTGCAATCCTGTCTTCTATATCTGAAATTCTGTCCTCACATTGGCTCATTCTGTTATGTAAACTTTCAATGGAGTGTAATAAGATAGAATGCAACAAATCATCAGAAAGATCATGCATCATGAACAAGTAGGTTTCATTCTAGGGATGCAAGAATGGCTCAGCATTTGCAAATAAATGTAACATACCATATAAACAGAAAGAGGGACAAAACTACACAATCAATCAATAGATACAAAAAAAACACCCCTTTTTGATAAAATCCAGTGCCCATTCATGACTGTAAAAAAAAAAAACCCTAAAAAAATCGGTATAAAAGAACCATACCTCAATCTGATAAAAACCATTTATGGCAAACGAGTGACCAACATCATATTAAATGGGAGAACCTGGTAATGTTCTAAAGTAAGGAACAAGACAACAGTGTCCACTATAACCATTCCTATTCTATACACTACTCAACATATTAGCCAGAGCAATCAGGCAAGAGGAAAAGATAAAATGGATAAATATACAACAGAAAGAAATCAATTATTATTTGCAGATGATGTGATCCTTTCCATAGAAGACCCAAAAAATTCCACTAAAAGACTTCTAGAATTAATAACCAAACTTGACAGCATAGCAAGATACAGAATCATGCAAAAATAATTGCATTTCTGTACATCAATAATGAACTCAGAAAAAAATAGGGAAACATTATTATTCTCAATAGAATAAAAAAAAATGAAATTCTTAGGAATTAACCTAACCAAGGAAGTAAAAGACCTCTACAATGAAAGCTATAGGACTCTGAAAAAGATCAAAGAGATTATCAGAAAATGGAAAGATAATCCTTGTTCCTGGTTAGGCAGAACCAGTATTGTCAAAATGACCATACTTCCAAAACTGACATATAGATATAAAACAATCTCAGTCAAAATATCAATAGCATTTTTTCACAGAACAGAGAAAACAATCCTAAAATTCATGGGAACAAGAAGAGACCCAGAGTAGTAAAAGTAATCTTGGACAACAAGAGGGAGGCATCACAATCCCAGACTTCAAGTTATACTGCAAAGCCACAGTGATAAAAAATGGCATGGTATTGGCACCACAGATATGTGGATAAATGGACAGAGTAGAGGACATAGGAACAATGCCAGGCACACTCAGCCAACTGGTCATTAACAAAGGGACCAAAAGTTTACACTGGAAGATTTCTTCTTTAGCAAATGGTGCTGGGGAAACTAGCTATCCACATGCAGAAAGTTAAAGGTAGGCCTTTGTCTCTTGCCATGTATTAAACTAAAATCAAAATGGATCAAAGATCTAAATATTAAAATACAAATGCTTAACCTGCTGAAAGATAACATAGGTAAACTCTTGAAGGCATAGGCAAGGACTTTCTGAAGAGAACTCTAATTGCACAAGAAGTAATAGCAAGAATCAAATAAGTGAGATTATATCAAATTTAAAAGCTTCTGCACAGCAAAGGAAACATATAGTAAAAAGACAACCCACAGAATGGGAAATAAATTTTGCCAGCTACACTTCAGACAGAAGAATAATATCTAGAATATAAAAAGAACTAAAAAAATTAGACCTCCAAAATAAACTACCCAGTCAATCAATAAATTGGCAACTAAAATGAATAGACACTTCCCAGAAGAAGGAATACAAACAGCCAATAAATGCATGAAAAAATATTCAACATCACTGGCCATCAGAACTGAAAATTAAAACAGCACTGAGATTTCATCTTATTCCAAAAAGAATGCCAGTCATCAAGAAATCAAATATGTGGGGCCAGGAATTCAGCTCAGTGGTGCCACTGCCTGCCTCACAAGTACAGGGTCCCATGTTTGATCCCCACTACAAAAAAAAAAGTCAAATATGGAATATCAAATGCTGGTGAGGCTGTGGTGAAAAGGGAACCCTGTTACGTTACTGGTAGGAATTTAAACTGGGTCCCACTATGACAGTGTAATGTGCCCCCAAAAAGGCCACAGCTGCATGCTGCAGAGTTGTCTGTGATGCTGTGGAGCCCAGGCTGGCCTCAAACCCACAGCAATCCTCCTGCCTCAGCTTCCCGAGTGCTGGGATTACAGGCATGCACCACCATGCTCAGCTAACCTTGGTTCTTTTAATGTTGTCCCAGAGATGTATATTTTGTTCATAGTTTATTTTTTTCTTTATTGCTGTCTAGTTCTTTATTGAATTCTAGTTTATTCACCTTATCTTTAAGACTTGATATTCATTCTTCTGCTTGCTCTAACCCATTGGTGAGACTTTTAACTGAATTTTCTCACTGAGATTTCCACTTCCAAGAATTGTTTAGCTCTTTTTCAGAGTCTGTATCTCTTTATTGAAGTGGTCTTTCATATCCTGTATTATCTTCCTCAATTCATTCAGCAATTTGTGTCTTCTTTGAATTCACTGGTTATTTTAACTTTTTTTTGAATTCTTTGTCCAGTTCATCCACTTCAGTATCCATGGATTCAGTTATTGGGGAATTGTAAACTTTTGGAGGCATCTTGTTGCCTTGTTGTTCCATGTTCCTTGTGTTTCTATTTTGAGATTTTTGTACATCTGTTGGAATGGATATCTCTTCCACTACCACATTAATCTTATAATCAGTTGTTTTTGCAAGGATGAGCCCAGGGTTGTGGGTCTGTCTTAGTGTCAGAGCACCTACTCAACGTGTTCAAACTGCTGCATTCAATCCTCAGCACAGGTTTAAGAGGAGAGAATAACGACCAGTAACATTGACAAGTGAAAGTAATTCCATTAACCAAACAAGACAAAGAGAAATAGTAATACAGAATAGATTTTTTAAATAGTCATTAATAAAAGTAAAATTCATACTAAAGTGTATTTTTAAAAGGAAAATAATTAAGATATGTTAAGTACATCCCTAAGATGAATGTTGCATTATATACTGCAAACATGTACTAATTAATAGTAATAATAAGAGAACAACTGTGTGTGTTCAAGTTGGCAAATAAATTGGATGCATTCAAAGCCAAACTGGAATTATGGAGGCAATAATAGTGAATGCTGGGTTTTTGACAGTTTCACACATTAACAGAGATTCCAAAAGAGACTGAGCCAGGGCCTCCTTTGTCCCAGCTGAAGCATGATCACCTATCTCAGCTTTCAAAAGTTTGAGCATTATGGCTCAACCAATGAAAGAGCCCCCGTCTTGGAAGGAAATGGATCTGTAATCCACTTGTGAATAAGCTAGGTGAATCAACTTTGTCCATTCTAGAGGATGATCAGTTGCTGGAGATAACAACTGTTGGTAGCCTTAAAAGTATGTTTGAGACAAGTTTAAATTTCCATACAGTCTGCATTAACATCAAGGTGGAATATCCTGAGACATCCGTAAAAGCACTGAAAAGCTTGCTTCCCTCTCCAGCATCCTATCTTTCTGAAACAGAAAATAACAAAAATAAAAACAAAAAACAAACCCTCGAGGGAAAATCCAGTCTTTTTGTTTTTCTTTTCATTTCTATTATGATCTATGTCATTATTTTCTAATTTTATATATTTTTTCAAGATACCTTTAATTAGATTTTTCTTTTCTTCCTTCTCTTTTTATTCCCTTTCCTTCTAATTTTGCTTTCTTTCTCATCTCATTTCTTCTTTTGTCTCTTTCATCTTCCCTTTCCATTTATTTTCTTATTTATTTAGAATCCAAGACTTTAACACTGAGCTACATCCCTGGCTCCTTTTCCTTTTTCTAATTTCTGTTACCTCTGACCCAGTTACTTAGTTATGTGTTAGCTTCCATGTGTTACTTAGGTAGGTGATTATTTCCCAGACATATTTTTGTTATTGATCTCTTATTTGATTGTTTTGTGATCAGGGAACATGTTGTGCACAGATTAAATCATTTTGACCTAATCCTTTTACTGATATGGTCTTAGAATATGTTCTGTTTTCTTAAGAATTGTGATGTTCAGGTCTACTCTATTCTGATTTTCTGCTACTTGTCCTATAATTTTTTGAATAAGGGGTATAGAAATTTCAGATCATACTTGTGAATTTGTCTATATCTTTTTGCAGTTCTATCAGTTTTGACCTCAAGTGTTTTTGAAGCTGTTATTGGGTGCATAAATGTTCAGGATTGTGTATCTTCTTCATTAATTAAACCTTTTATCATTATGAAATGACCTAGTTTGTTGTAGATGATAGAATTTTATTGTGAGAGGTCTACTTTGGTATTTAATATAGCCATTTCTGCTCAGCCTTCTTTTGTCAAGTGTTAGTGTGGTATTTTTCCATCTTTTTAACCAATTTGTGTTTTTAAAATATATTTCTCATAAGCATCATACTTTTCATCCATTTTGACAACTTGCCTTTTTGTTTTTCTTTTCTTTTTTGGGGGGGTGGAGGGTCCCGGAGTTCAAACTCAGTACCTTGTGTTTGTGAGGCCAGCATGGTGCCACTGAGCTAAATCCCTGGTCCCTTGCCTTTTAATTGAAGTTTTTAGACCATTTTCATTTAACATGAAGTGCCGACCCCTATGGAGTCAAAATCTGTATGTATATTTTGACTCTCCAAAAACTTAACTACTGATGCCTGCTGTTAAGCAGAAGCCTTACCAATAATATAAACAGTTGATAAACACAAATTTTTACATGTTAAATGTATTACATATGGTGAAAAATGCTTGAGAACTGTAAGAAATCCCTTTTAACTGTGACACTTCACTAGAGAGATAAGCTGCTCACATGGAGATGATTAACCTTCTGTGGCTTTGTAAGTGCATGCTCTAACACGTGAGCTCACACAGTAGCAACAGGAGGTGTCTCTGAAGTAACAGGTGACATGGACCTATATTTTTGTGTTTGTTTATATTTCTCTTGACTTCAAATTAAAGTCTGTGTGCATAAATGTTGGCAGATTTTAACTTTTTATAATGGATCTGTATATATTTTATGGTAGCACATGATGGACTTATCTACATATATTGCACGCATTTATGATATTCTTTTTCTTTAACTTTTTTAATATTTCTAAACTATTTGGTTCATCTGTAAGGTTTTTCAAATTGTCTGAACATCTCTCAATAAAAACCTGACCTGTACAGTTCAAATCTGTGATGTTCAAGAGTCAGCTGTAGGGTTGTTTTTCATGCCATTTGATTGCTATCAGTTTCCATCCCTACAAATGCAATTTGGATTTTTAAAAATACTTTTCATGACTCTACTTCTCCCTGTATTTTTTGATACACTTAAGTTTCTTATAAACAGCTTCATGCTTCCTGGTCTTGATTTTATGATTCGTTAGGTGTATCAGAACAATATTTAGCCTATGGTTAATTCCCCAGTGCTGACGCAAGGTCTTTCTCATTACCCATTGTCCTGTGAATTGTGAGTTTTTCCAGCCTGTGTGAGCACCAAGCAGTTTCCTCTAATCTTTTCAGATGTTTTTTCTCTGGATCTCAGGTAGTTTCCTGGCATAATTGTGTTGTTACTCTGCTCAATACTAGAGGAAGGAGGACTTTGCAGACCTCTGGGGTTCTTTCTGTACTGTCTTCTCCTCTTCCTTGCTCTCTCCTGAGTTCTCTGCGTTGGTTTTATCAGACTCAGCTTCACTGCCTTAGGACAGGCAGTGTGGTGGACTCCAGTTCTTCTCCTTTTGTTGGGGCAGGGAACTGAGACATTCAGAATGCTTACTTCATTTGTTTCCTACCTATCAGAGATGATTGTCTTCATTGCCTAGAGTCCATTGTCCTGAAAATTGATGTATTTTTGTCTGCATTGTTTTGATTGTTTCAATAGGAACTTAAATCAGTACCTGCAACTCCATCTTGTCTAGAAGCAGATTGCCACAGAGTCTCAGCACCTACTGTAGCTTGATGACAAGGCTCTTAAATTTACAGTCAGTTTGTCTTTTTTCTCCACTGGATTTTAAGATAAACAAGAGTAGAAGGGGCCGAGAATTTAACTCAGTGGTTCTGCCATCTGCCTCGCAAGCACAAGGACCTGAGTTCAATCTCTGGCATCAACCCCCCCCCAAAAAAAACAAAAACAGAGTAGAAGTCTACTGTATCTGAAGAATTCAGTAAAATTAGCTCACACACTATATACACACTTATTCAGTGTATGAATGATTGAATTGAAAATATGATCTTAATACACAAAAGGTATTCATTTCCATCTTGTTTTCTCCCAGATCAGGTTCTGTTAGTGTATTAAAAATATGGGAGGCATTACATTTCTATGAAACATCAATAGAACTTTAAAAAGATCATGATGAATTGCTTACAGGGAAAACTAAAAACTTGGAAAATAAGGTTGAAGACTACAAAAAGAACTAACAGAAACAAAAGAAGTGAAATCACAGTTAGAACATGAGAAAGTACATTGAGAAGGAGAACTTGGCAATTTAAGGTATGGTATCTCTGCTTTAAAGAAACATTTAAACTATATACTACTGACATGTACGAGAAATTTTGTAATTGGTGATTTATTGTCTGTTGCTTTGCAGGGAAGAAAACTTCCTAGTCTGTAGAGTATGCATTCTTGGAAATGATATAACAAGTTGATAACTGTGAATTTATCTAACAATTAAATGCATACTTTTCTAAATAATAATTTTAGTGGTTATCTAGAAATCTCCCTATTTAGCAAATAGAATTTTGTGGTTTTGTTTTTGTGTTATAATTAATGCTGCATTTGCCACCTGCTGCACAAGTGCAAGGACCCGAGTTTGATCTCCAATACAAAAAAAAATGCTGCAAAGAACATTCCTTATGTAAAGCATTTTCTATATCTTTGCTTTGAATACATTCTTAATACAGGATTATTTTACTAAAGTACAAGAACTTTTTTTTTGTACCAAGGATCAAACTTGGGACCTTGCACTTGCGAGGCAGGGGCCAGAACCACTGAGCTAAATCCCTGGCCCATATAAGAACTTTTTTAAAAGGTCTTTGATCAGTATTTCTGAAGTGTTCTCAAGAAAGTTCATATTAATTTACAGTTTCTCCAACAGTAGAAATGGCCATTGTCTTAGCTACTTTTTTTGTTGCTGAGATACCCAGAGTTAAAGGAGGAAAGGTTTATTTCAGCTCACCATTTGTAGGAGGTTTCAGTCCATAATGAGCTGGCTCCAAGGCAGGGTGGCATGGCAGAGGGGCATTGCAAAGGAGAAACAGTCCATGGCAAAGCAGGGCAGGTAGAAGTCAGTAAAGCAGTGAAGTAGAAAGCCCCAAGTGACAAATGACCACATTAGCCCTCTTTCTGTCCCTTATATTTTACCCAAGCTACCTGCCTTTACTGTGGGTAGCACTCACACCCAGGGTGGGCCACCCTTAATCCTACTCAGAACTATGCCAAACAAATCAGATCAGTTTAGTAATCACACACCCTTAATCCCAGCATCACACACTCTAGATCCAGCCACCTCTGAAAAAGTCCCACCCATGACCTCCTGAGGCTTTGTAGGACATTTAGACAAAAGCGTAATAGCCATTTTTCTCAACCTAGAAGAATGTTTTTAAAAGTGTAGTTTTCTTCCTCTTTCTTCTCCTCTTCCTTCTCCTCTTTCTCTTCCTTCTCCTTTTCTTCCCCCAGCTACTGTTATTCTCAAAATGCATGAAATAAAAAGCAAATGGAAAGTGACATTGATTAGTTTATCCAACTTCTCTCTCATAGGTAATATTAATTCATGATTCTGTACTGAAAGAATATAATACTGTTTTGGGTTAAATATTTAGATCCTGTCTTATTCCAAAGAGATGTTTAAATTGTTTATGTAAGACCGCTGTCTTTACCAAAAGCTCTGAGGAGCTGACTATAGTGAAGCACACCCAGGGATCCCAGCGGTGCCTCCAGAATGTAAGACCAAATGCCTTACCAAATGCTCCAAGGAGCTGGAGTGGAGCACACCCGGGGATCCCAGCAGTGCCTCCAGAATGTAAGACCAAAGGCCTTACCAAATGCTCCAAGGAGCTGAAGTGGAGCACACCCAGGGATCCCAGTGGTGCCTCCAGAATGTAAGACCAAAGGCCTTACCAAATGCTCCAAGGAGCTGACTGCAGCGAAGAACACCCGAGAAGGAACACACCGGACAAGTTGGAAAGTGAAACAGACCTTAGTCTGGCCAGACGGCACTCCCAAAGCAAAGTAGCTTAGAGAGGCGTAGTCCAGAGTCTGAGGCTCCTTTTATAGGGGCTTGCAGGGGAGTTAACAGGCAAAATTTACAGAAGAAGGAACAAAGGTTTAGTGGTCTTACATTTATATGTTAATTAGCCTGACATGTACTGTTAGTCAGCAGATGCTTTGTAGATTGGTCTATAGATAGTGGTGTCTGAACAAAGGGTTGGATAATTATGACTGATAGGGATCTTATCTAGTGTCCATAATTATGACTGATAGGGATCTTATCTAGTGTCCCGGAACTAAGAAGCATCTTTATCTATTTACTCACATTCAGTCACAAGTGGGGCTAGGGGAGTTTTATGATTACAGAGTTATGGAGTCTTACAGTTTATAAAATACCTAATAGTCAACAAATAAGTTGAAATTATTCCCCCAAAATAAACATAGAAAGTGTGATAACAATTATTAGACTCCTTAGCCTTATCTTGGATTATCATGACATGTTGTGTAAAAAACATCTGAAGGTCCTGTCTTACAGTATAAATCATTTTAGGGATACCTGTAATGTTTCATAAAAGGAAAATTTTATTTTTAATTTGTAAACATTGCCCTTTTTTTTGTACCAGGGATAAAACTCAGGACTTTGCATTTGCGAGGCAGGTGCTGGAACCACTGAGCTAAATCCCTGGTGTAAACATTGATTTTTGAAAAACCTAGTTAACATTCTGTTTTAATTGAGGAGTAATGACTATGTAAAAAAGGTTTTCTTTTTTCTTTTTTTTTTTCTTTTTTTGCTTCTCTTTGTTTTGTTTACTAGTGCCAGGGATTAAAACCAGGGAGTACTGAGCTACATCCTCAGCTCTTTTTTTTTTGAGACAGTCTTGGTAGGTTGCCCAGGCTGGCCTCAAACTTGTGATCCTCCCACCTCAGCCTCCCTAATACCTGGGATTGATTACAGGCATGTTCTGTCACACCCAGCTAAAAAGATAGTTTCAATTTGTAACTTTACTAATTTCAAAATTCCTTTTCTATGATACTTACAAGCTGTAATAGTAACAGAAACTCAATAGAATATTTTTTCACTACTACCCTTCAAGTGTATGTGTGCTTTAGAAGAGATTGAAGTGAGAGAATTAGAATACAAGAACTAGGAAGGAAAAATATCTGAAAGCATAGAAATTTTATTAGAGTAACAAATCAACATATCCAGAGCCAGATCACAAATGAACTTTTTATTCTCTAACAAAATGCATTTTTAAATAAGCATATTTACCCGCAGATTTGCCTTACAACAAGAAGAGAAGAGATGTTGATCAGTTTTATGAAAAAATTAAAGAACAGTTAAGGAAAAAAAGAAGAACAATATTATCAAGTAGTTGAAGCAAAACACCAACTTGAAATTTCTCTTACAACACTAGATATTGAACTGAAGACTGTAAGAATTAAATTGAGGGCTGGGGATTTAGCTCAGTTGTTTCGGCGCCTGCCTCACAAGCACAAAGTCCCGAGTTCAATCCCCAGTACCAAAAAACAAAACAAAACAAAAAAGAATTAAATTGGATTTGGTAAATTAATATTTGATAAGAGTTTCATATTTCTGTCTTATTGATATTATAGTATTTCTTCGATTTAATATATAGACATGTGTTGGTTAACATTGGGAACACAATCCAAGACATGTATTGTTTGGCAATTTCATTATTATGCAAACATCATGAGTGTATGATCTTGCACACTTAAAACATCTATCACATCACTGAGCAATATAATAATATAATCTTAAGGGCCATAGTTGAGTGTACCCTCTATTGTTGAACAAAATGTTGTTATACAGCATATTAGTATATTATTTAGGTTGAAAACAAAATGTTACCTCACCCTAAAAAAATTATGATATTTATAACTAAAAATATTTATTATAAATCTTAACATCTAATACCTCAGTATATTTTTTTGAATAAAGGAATGAAAGGTAAATTGGGTTTAATCACGAACATGAATGTCAGTTTAAGTATTTTTATGTTAAAGCTAACTAGCTTTGAAATTAGTTAAATGTTTCTTGATGAAATTTTATTTCACAATACTATCTGTGCCTATATTTAATAAACATTTTTGCTCTTTAACAAATTTTAGCTGACATTTATGCAGTTTAAATTTTTTTTTTTGGCACCGGGGATTGAACTCAGGACCTTGTGCATGCAAGGCAGGCGCTGGAACCACTGAGCTAAATCCCTGGCCCTATGCAGTTTAAATTTTGAGTTATTCATATGGCATACAGGTCTTTGGGCTTTAATAGGCTACTTCCTTTTAAGTTTTTTTCCCTTAAAGGTTCTGCTGTTAAACTTTTAGATTCCTCCCCAAAGGTATGAGTTAGAAAACATAATGAAATGTTTCCCTACGTTTTAGAGGAACAAAATGACACCCTGAGGCAACTTTCTCAAGAACAGAATTCCAGTATGTTACAAGATGGGATTCTGGCAAATCACTTTTGTGAAAAAAAAGAGATAGAAAGGGCAGAGAGAAAATGAGTCCTGAGGTACTTTCTTTGGCCATTTTCAAATGCATGTGTTTGTCTTTGTACATATGTTAAAGGCAGTTTGATCTCCAGTATCAAAAAAAAAAACCACACACACATGTTAAAGGCCAACTACAGACATATATGGAAAGCATGGAAGACTTTTAAACTGTTTATGTGTGTACTAAAAACAGTATACATATTTTTGTGGTGGTGACATTTTGGACTTATAAAGTAGTGATCTTCATTGACCTCCACTGGTCTGCAGTGGTCATGTGTTCAAATTCACAATGGCCTCACCTCAAGGAGAGGTTTTTAATATTTCCCACAGGCATTAATGGTTTTTCTATGATCTTAAAGTCCTTGTTACTAACAGGAAACGTTCTAGTTTTAGACAGTGATTTCACCCCATTGGTGTGTTAGTGTGGAGGTTTGTTTATTACTACCACTAGTGGGTGAGAAGGAGAAGTGTGGCCAGCAGAGATCCTATTTTAGAAGGAATTTCTTCACTTTTGAGAAGAGTGACAATGCACTCCAAGTAAAGAGCTGACGTTTTGTTCCTATTAAATTAGCTCAGTGTCTTTTCCTGTCTCACATTTACTAGTGTTTCAGACACTGAAAAGGAAACAAAGAATTATTGCAACAACACCTTATCTCAGGATTTTCTAAGAGGAGTGCTACCAATTTTATCTCATTTACCATACATACTTTAAAATATAAACCTTTTTATTTATATATTTATAGTACAGAAAAAAACTAGTTGGGTGAAGGAGTACTAGTTGTAGAGTCAAAGACCTGGGGAAATCCTGTGGTTGGTTTGCTTATATTTTAACCTCTTCTTTTCAGAATTATTTAACTAAAATGAGTTCTTGATATATGTAGAAGTATTAGTGTGGTACTTAGATTTAGCATTTATCAATAACTAATTCTTACAACTGACTACAAAAATGTTAGAAAAGGGGACTATGTAATATTTTCAGAATAAAGGAACTGAAAGAATTTTAGAAAACTTCATCTGTTACAATACTTTTATAGCTTTAGGTCCTTACTAGGGACTGGCTATATACATTAGATATCAGAATGTATACATAATTTTTAATGTGATCACATTTTTACTTTACGTCTTGGATCCGTTGTAATTCAGAAAAAGTTTTTCCAATTCTGAGATTCCTCAGAATTACTGTTTCTTTTTTACAATTATGGATTGTGCCTTCATTTCAACTTTTTTAAAAACCTTTTTAAATTTCTGGGAACTTATGCTTCTGTAAGCTTTGATGTTTCTGTCAGCTTTTACTCAGTTGGATATATATTTATTGCAGGCCTTTCATTGTATAACTATGCAGGTGATTTAATTTCAGAGGAAATTGCAGTATGTCATTTTATTGAGTGCTAGCTAAATGTCTCCTTTGTTTTACTTAGGTTTCTGTTAGTCATGAAGATCTATTGCATGAAAATCACAGGTTGCAGGATGAAATTGCCAGGTTAAGACTAGAAATAGATGCAATAAAAAATCAGAACCAGGTAAAGGAAAAAAAATATCTGGAAGATATTGAAATTGCAAATAAAAAGAATGATGACCTTCAAAGGACAATAAAACTGAATGAGGAAAGAATATTTCAATGTAATGGACATCTTAACAGTCTGAGAGTAGAAAATGCACTGCTAAATTCAAAACTGGAGAATGAAAAACAAATCAAGGAAAGACCAGAAACAGAAATTGAATCATACCATTCCAATCTGGCTGCTGCTGTACACGATTATGATGAAAGTCAGACATCAAAAGAAGGTGTGAAACTTGATTTCCAGAGAGCAAGGGAAGAGTGGGTTCGTTTACAGGACAAGCTGAATTTTGATATATCTACCTTAAATGACATGCTTTCCCAACAGCTTTCTCAAGCTGGAAGAAAATTCAATACCCTAGAAATTGAGCTCCAGGTTGCGCGGAACGTGCCGAATCAGCCCGCTGCAGACAGGCAGGTCTGCGGACACCCTATCGAGGTCCCGAGTCACACAGAACAAGTGGAATCAGCCCGCTGCAGACAGGCAGGTCTGCGGACACCCTATTGAGGTCCCAAGTTGCACTGAACACGCCAAATCAGCCCGCACCCAGGCAACAATCAACTGAACACCTGGCCGCCCTGCTCCTCTGTACAGCCATCTGGTTCCACACTACAAAGACACAGAGGACACCGGACCACCAGACCAAGATACTGAGTCCCGCTGCTCCTGGCCCAGAGGTACCAGCTTCTGAGCCACCATCCCACTGCTCCTGGCCCAGAAGAAGGGGCTTCTCGGCCACCATCCCTCTCACTGCTCCCAGCCCAGAGGAAAGGGCTTTTGGGCCACCTTCTGTCCCACCGCTGCTGGCTCAGAGGAAGGAGCTTCCAGGCCACCAGCCCTCCCACTGCTCCCGGCCCAGAGGGAGGGGTTTCTGAGCCACCATCGCACTGCTCCTGGACCAGAGGAAGGGGCTTCCCAACCACCATCCCTCCTGATGCCCCCAGCCCACAGGAAAGGGCTTTTGGGCCACCATCCCTACTGCTGCTCCCAGCTCCTGTCTCACCTCTCCCAGCTCAGAGGAGGTAATCCATGCAGGCACCAACAGCCGGCCCCCCAAGTCGAAATGAGAAAACACGTAAAGTCTCAAAACCAGACTTCCAGATCACCTACAGCAACCCCAAAGGGAAATGAGATGGAACACTCTGATACTCAACAACCTTGACCCACTGAACTGGCAACAAAAGGGGATCTGGAAAAAATGATATCAGAAATAATTTCTCAGATAACAGGAGAAATTGTGCTCCTAGTGCGAGACATGATTAATAAATCTAGAGAGGAGCTCAGGAACATGATGGAATCCCAACATAGGAAACAAATGGAATCCATAAAACAGATGCAAATAGATTTCCAGGACATGAAAAACTCCACTGAAAGTCTACACAGCAGAATGCACCAATGTGAGCACAGAATTTCAGATATAGAAGATAAGATTGCAATTAGTGACCAGGAAAAGAAAAATTGCTTCAAAATTCTAAGGGAACATGAGAAATCAATCCAGCAGCTGCTAGATGATGCAAAAAAGAATAACATAAGACTGATTGGGCTCAATGAAGAAACAGGAGAGAGTGCAGATGACATAAATAATCTCTTCACAGAAATAATGGCAGAAAACTTCCCAAGCACGGGAAAAGAGCTTGACATACAGATAAGTGAGGCATATAGGACTCCAAATAGCCTTGATCAAAAAAAATCTACACATAGGCATATAATTGTTAAGATTGCAGAAACTCAACAGAAGAACAAAGTTCTCCAAGCAGTTAGAGAAAAGAAACAAATCACATACAAAGGAAAGCCCATCAGAATCACAGCAGACTTCCCAACACAAACCATCAAGGCAAGAAGAGCTTGGAGTGACATATTCCAAGCCCTAAAAGAAAACACCCTCCAACTCAGATTGATGTACCCTGCAAAACTATCTTTCAAAATGGATGGAGAAATAAGATACTTTCATGACAAAGAGCACCTTAGGAACTTCGTGAATACCAAACCAACACTCCAAAGAATTTTACACAATATCCTAGGAACAGACATTGAGGATCACAACCCCAGGAAGCAAAGCAGAATGAACCCATCTGGCATGACAAGAAATTAAATGTAAAGGGGGAGAACCCAACAAAAAGAAAAAGTCATGGCAATGACCAGTCAGTATGTTTCAGTTATAACCACCAATGTTAATGGTCTCAATTCACCAATCAGAAGAAATAGACTGGCAGAATGGGTCAAGAAGCAAAATCCAACAATATGCTGCATACAAGAAACACAATTCAAAAGGAAACTCATAGACTGAAAGTTAAAGGGTGGAAAACAATACTCCATGTGACAGGAACCCCCCAAAAAGCAGCAGTAGCTATCCTCTTTGCAGATCAAGTAGATTTCAAACCAACACTGATTAAGAGAGATGAAGAAGGACACTACATCCTTGTAAAGGGAAGAATCCAAGAGGAAGAGGTGACAATCATAAATACCTATGCACCAAACACTAGTGCACCCAACTATATAAAACAAATACTAATGGACATGAAAAGTCATATATGCACTAATACAATGGTGGTGGGGGACCTCAATACCCCACTGTCACAAATAGATGGATCAACTAGACTAAAAATAAGTAATGAAATACTAGAACTCAATCAAATTCTTGAACAAATGAACTTAACAGATGTTTACAGAGTCTTCCACCCCACAAAATCAGAATACACATTCTTCTCAGCTGCACATGGGTTATTCTCAAAAATAGACCACATACACATAGAACATGTTCAAGTAAGTGCAAAGGAATTGAAGTTATCCCCTGTATATTATCAGACCATAGTGTGATGAAATTGTAGATCCATAGCAAAAGAAACAAAAAATTTCATAAACACATGGAAATTGAACAACACACTTCTGAATAACTAAAGGGTCACAGAGGAAATTAAACAAGAAATAAGACAGTTCCTTCAATTAAATGACAATGACAATACAACATATAGGAATCTATGGGACACAATGAAAGTCTTACGAGGGAAATTCATAGCAGTGAATACACATATTAGGAAAACAGATTGAGCCCAATTAAACAACCTGATGCTGAACCTCAAGCTTCTAGAAAAAGAAGAGCAGGACAACCCCAAAGCCCATACAAGGGAGGAAATTTTGAAGATCAGAGGAAAAATCAATGCAATGGAGACTAAGAGAATGATACAAAAAAATCAATGAAGCCAAGAGTTGGTTCTTCAAAAGAATCAACAAAATTGACAAACCCTTAGCCAACCTTGTCAGAAAAAGGAAAGAAAAGGCCCAAATCCATGCAATTAGGAATGAAAAGGGTGAAATTACAACAGACCCAGCAGAAATCCAGAGAATCATCAATACCTACTTCCAGAACCTATATGCCAATAAGATGAACAACACAGAAGAAATGGACAGATTCCTAGATACATATGATTCACCAAAGTTGAATGAAGAAGACCTAAAAATTCTGAACAACCCAATATCAACCAATGAAATTGAAAATGTAATTAAAAACTTATGAACTAAGAAAAGCCTGGGCCCTGATGGCTTCACTGCTGAATTCTACAAGACATTTAGAGAGGAACTACTGCCACTACTGTTTAAACTCTTCAATGAAACTGAAAGGGAAGCAATACTCCCAAATTCATTCCTGGAAGCAAGCATCACCTTGATGCCCAAAGCAGAGAAAGACCCAACCAAAAGGAGAACTATAGGCCAACCTTACTAATGAACATAGATGCAAAAATCCTTAATAAGATACTGGCAAACAGAATGCAGAAGATCATCAAGAAGATCATACACCCTGATCAAGTGGGATTCATCCCAGGGATGCAGGGATGGTTCAATATATGCAA
Organism: Heterocephalus glaber; assembly: GCF_053883595.1. NCBI lineage: Eukaryota > Metazoa > Chordata > Mammalia > Rodentia > Bathyergidae > Heterocephalus > Heterocephalus glaber. Next base: position 1,014,649 of record NW_028258471.1, on the reverse strand, counting down.
ATCAATCAATGTAATACACTATATCAATAGAGCCAAGGACAAAAACTATATGATTATCTCCATAGGTGCAGAAAAAGCATTTCACAAAATCCAAAATGCATTGATGATAAAAACCCTACAAAAAATTGGAATAGATGGTCTCTATCTCAAGCTGATAGAAGCCATCTATGAAAAACCAACAGCCAATATCATACGAAATGGTCACAAACTGAAATCCTTCACACTAAAATCAGGAACAAGACAAGGATGTCCACTATCACCACTCTTGTTCAGTATAGTTCTGGAAACATTAGCCACAGCAATTAGACAAGAGAAAGAAATAGAAGGAATAAAGATAGGAAATGAAGAAGTCAAATTGTCATTATTTGCAGATGACATGATACTCTATATAGAAGACCCCAAGAACTCCACCAAAAGTCTTCTAGACTTAATAACCAAATTCAGTCAAGTAGCTGGTTACAAGGTCAACACACAAAAATCAATAGCTTTCCTCTACATGAATGACAGACTCACTGAGAGAGAAATAGGGCAAATAATTCCTTTCACAATAGCATCCAAAAAACTGAAATACCTAGGAATCAACCTAACAAAAGAAATCAAAGACCTCTTCTCTGAAAACTATGGCACTCTGAAAAGAGAGATTGAAGATGATATCAGAAAATGGACAGACATCCCCTGCTCCTGAGTAGGAAGCATGAGTAGAGTGAAAATGGCCATACTTCCAAAACTGCTATAAAGATTTAATGCAATTCCAATTGAGATCCCAGCAGCATACTTCATAGACCTCAAGAAAACAATCCCAAAATTCATTTGGAACAAGAAGGGACCCAGAATAGCAAAAGCAATTCTAGGTAACAGAGACATGGCAGGGGATATCACAATCCCCAGCCTGCAACTCTACTACAAAGCTACTGTGATAAAAACAGGATGGTATGGGCAAAGAAACAGATTTGAGGACCAGTGGAACAGATTAGAAGATGCAGAAACAATGCCAGACACACTCAGCCATCTCATCTTCGATAAAGGAGCCAAACACCCTCACTGGAGGAAAGATAGCCTCTTTAATAAATGGTGCTGGAAAAATTGGGCTTCAACTTGCCAAAGATTAAAACTAGACCTATATCTCTCACCATGCACTCAACTAAAATCAAAATGGATTCAAGATCTAAATATTAATATACAAACTCTGAACCAGTTGGAACAGAGGTTAGGTAGAACCCTTGAAGACATTGGTGTAGGAAAAGATTTTTTGAACAAAACCTCAGTTGCCCCTGAACTAGCACAAACAATCAACAAATGAGATCTCTCCTTATTAAAAGGCTTCTGCACAGCAAGGGGAACCAGCAGCAGTGTGTAGAGACAACCCACAATGTGGGAAAAAATCTTCAGCTGCTCTTCCTCAGACAAAGGTCTACTATCTCAAATCTATAAAGAACTTAAAAAGATCAGACCTCCCAAATTTAAAGACCCAATCCAAAAATGGGCATCTGAAATGAACAGACATTTCTCACACAAAGAAGTAGAAATAGCAAATACATGAAAAAATGTTCAACATCACTGGTCATTCGAGAGATGCAAATGAAAACAATGCTGAGATTCCACTTCACTCCAGAAAGAATGGCTGCTATCATGAAATCAATTAGAAATGCTGGTGGGGCTGTGGGGAAAGAGGAACCCTGCTCCACTGCTGGTGGGAGTGTAGACTGGTGCAACCACTGTGGAAATCAGTATGGAGATACCTCAAAGAACTAGGACTGGAAGTCCCATTTAACCCTGCTATTCCACTGCTGGGGATCTTCCCCAAAGAATTAAAAGAATCATACCACAGTGGTATATGTGCACCCACGTTCATAGCAGTGCAGTTTGTAATAGCTAAAACTTGGAAACAGCCCAAATACCCATCAACTGGAGACTGGATAAAGAAAATGTGGTTTTTTAATAAAACAGAGTACTACTCAGCCATAAAAAATGAGAAATTAGAGACATTTATAGCTAAGTGGATGCATATTGAGGTGATACTCTTAAGTGAAATAAATAGGACACACATGTATAAATACCGAATAGTTTCTCTGGTGTGAGAAACTGAAAGTGTAAATAAGGACTAAAATGTATAATAGGTAATGTGAAATAGGAAGAAAAGGGCAAAGGGGAAGGAAGTGGGAGGGCTAGGGGAAAGGACAGAAGGGAATGGGATTAATATGAGAAAATGGAAAAATAGGAACAAAATCTTTGTAAATAGGGAGGGCTGGAGGGGTTGAAGGGAGGGCTGGGCAAGGGTGAAAAATAAGAACCAAAAGAGACTATGTAAAGGTGCAAATTTCCAATGATGAATGTCATTATATTGTATACCTAAAATGTACCAATTATTAGAATGAATAATCGAAAATGCAAAATAGGAAGTAAGGTCCAAAGGGGTAGGGGTAGTGGGAGGGGCAGGGGAAAGGAAAGAAGGGAAAGGAAAAATGATGAGAAATGAAAAAAATGGAAATAAAGTCTTTGTAAATAGGGAAGGGTGGAGGGGGTGAAGGGAGGGCTAGGAAAGGTGGAAAATATAAGAACCAAGATGCATTATGTAAAGGTACAATTCCCAATGAGAAATGTAATTGTGTTGTATACCTAGAATGTACCACTAAAAGAATTTAATTAAAAAAAAAGAAATTGAGCTCCATCATTTAAGAGATGCTCTTAGAGAAAATACTTCAGTTTTAGAACAGATACAAAGAGACCTAAAGCAAACACAGTGTCCAATGAAGAAATTAAGCACATGTATCAGGATGAACAAGGGAAAGTGAATAAATACATGGGAAAGCAGGATTCTATAGAAGAGAGATTATCTCAACTACAAAGTGAAATTGCATTGCTTCGACAGCAGTTGGATGATGCTCACAACAAAGTTGACTGGAAAGAAAGGACACTAATTAATATCCAAGACCAGTTTCATGGTATTGTGAAGGCACTTCAGGGTGAGAGTAGAAAACAAACTCTCATGCTGGAAGACAGAAATAAAGAGTTAATGGATGAATGTAATCATTTACAAGAAAGAATATATCAGTATGAAAAGGAGAAAGCAGAAAAAGAAGTATCAAGAAAGGTAAATGTCAAACTTCCTGAAGGAAACTCAAAGTGTAATTTCACTCTGCATAAATGTTTAACCTAGTTGGATATAAAAGTATATAGTTTATAAATGTATCTCCTGTATCAGCCCAGTAACATACCTTGTTTGCAGCGAATACAACTCAGATCTGGTTCCCGATGAATTGAACCCTGAGGTGACAAGTTTCCCTGTTGCCCTGACCCCAGCAGCACACATCTGTTCACATTCTGAGTTGTCACCTGTACCGCAGAAATATGGAAAATTAAAAATCATCATGTCTTCATTAAACATTGTCTTAAACTTTCAGAGTTATGTAGAACTGAATTTGAAATCCACACAAAAAGTTAGATCCAAGAGGTTTTTAGTGCTGGGAATTGAACCCAAGGCCTGGCGCATGTTGCATTCATGTTGTACCCCTGACTTGCCCCCTGCCATGAAATAATTTCAATCTTTGTGTTGCTGTATTTTAAGACCATGATGAAGAAGATGAATGGAAATGCTCATGGGTATTTTTAAATTAAGATTCTATTGTGCTGGGGATTTAGCTCAGTGGTTCTGCTGTCTGCTTCGCAGGCACAAGGTCCTGAGTACAATCCCCGTCCCCACCCCTCAAAAAAGATTCAATTAAATGGGTTACTTTGACAGTTCATTCCAGATTTCCCAGATGAATTGAAGTATAGGTGCCATATTTTATGATACTTTTCCTGCTGTGGCTATATATATATTTCTGTTTGGTATAATTTTATTTTTATTCATGTTGGCATGAGCTAAATCTCAAAATGTTTATCTCAAATTATATATTCCTATCACCTCTCAGTCTTTAAAAGGCATAAACTTTTCATTAAATCATAAATTGGGGAAAATGTGGCAATTTACAGCAAAACCATAGTTGATTTAATCTTCTTATGGGTACATGTCATTTATTGAACATTTTCCCAAGTAACTTTCTTGTACTTTTCATTTTGAGGCTGTTCCTATTGTGTAAAGGATATGACTTTATACAATACAAAGATAATTGTAGCAATCTGTGATATTACCTGAACATTGAATCTCCATTTTCAGGCTAAGGAATTCGGGTGTTGGGATTCATGTACAGCAGGAATGGAGTGTGTAGGGGAGAGAGCTGTATCAGCTGAGGTCAGGGAAAGAGGTGAAGGCCATGTTACCTAGGAACTTACTTTTATTATGATACAGGAACCTATTGGAGGGATTTGAGCAGAGAGTTGAACATAGACTCTAATATAACTCGAAAGTTAATTTGAGTCTCTAACCAAAATGAGGGAAAATATGTGGAATTTACCACCACCAGTCCCACTCATGTGCCCATTTCTTCTTGAGACTTAAGTAGGTTGTAAGCATTGCAAATTCATCAGAGAAGGAGTGGGTAGAGGGTTGATTCTAGTGTCCCAGTAACAGAATAGTGATTGGGCAGGAAGACACCACTTCTGTGTCCCTAAGTGAACTTGGCAATAAACAGGAGCATATACATGAAGATGACTTGGAAAGATGACCTGATGTGGGTGGTGATATTTTTCAGGAGATATGTGAGTTAAATATTAACATAAAGATAAGGTGATTTATGAAGTCAGTAACTGAAATATCTTATCAGGTAGTTGTGAGACAACTTCAGCAAGACCTGGCTGATGCCCTAAAAGAAAAATCTATGTCAGAGGCTTCACTGGAAATTTTGTCACGTTATCACATTAATTTAGAAGATGAGACCTGGGATTTAAAGAAGAAATTAAGTCAAATCAGAAGTCAGGTATGTATGAAATGTAACATGTCAGCAGTTCATCTACAGCTGCTTAAATAATATAGTGTTTTGGGATACTGATTTCAGTGGATAGATTTCTTTTATATTTTCATTATGACTATTATAATTTTATTATCTTTATACTATAAGTTACTCTTACTTTCTTTCTGCCATTTTTCTTATAATTTCCCACATCTTTCCTTAAAATATTTGACCTTAGGAAAGTTGAGAATTACAGCAAAGTTGAGAGACTTGTTCCTGTTAAGCAGTATTTTTAGTGATATCTGTCATCACGGTGATATAGGCAGATTCAATCAGAGAATAATGTTTAACAAAATATTTCAGAAATTTATCTTATTTCTTACCTTCAGTTTTGTGAATATAGAATCTTTGTATATTTATATCATGGATTTCAAGATGAGTTGTATAGAAAATGTTTTCTCAAAAAGGCAAATGTTTTAGGATGCAGATATTCCTCATTTAACAACATACTTGTTTAATAATTGTTCAGATTTATGACTGAGGTGTGCTGTTTGAGCTTATAACCCACCCCCTGGACTTACAACCCATCTTTTTTTTTTAGTTCTGTACATCTTGTCTAGAGAACCTCAATACTTTTCTGTGCAGTACAGCTTGTTTATAGAGTACTGTAATTTTTGCTGATTTTACTGTACAATACAGTGCTGTACTTTCATGTTCTGATATACATTACAATACTGCATGTAAGAGTTATGCAGATAAAAGCAAAGTCATCAAGTTGGAGTTTCCTTTGACCATTTCTTTGCTCTGAATATTGTGATGTACATGCTATATACAATTCCTCATTTAAAGATGTTCATTTGTTGCAGGAATATAACTCAGCCATTAAACAAGGAGTGTGTAATTTTAAAACTATTTGAAAAGTTGCACATTTCCTTCATTTTTCTTTCATTTTAAAATAAAGATATGGAAGTATTCAGATCATGTATTCATATCTAAAATAAAGAATTAAGAAAATTATCTAAGTTCTGCCATTGGATTTTTCTTAAAAGCACCTTTATTGAGCTATAATGCACATACTCATTTAAAGTGTAAGATTGAGCATCTTTTAGTATTACTCAGTCACATAAGCATCACCACAGTCAATTATAGATCATTTTCATCCCCTTGAAAAGAAACCCCAAATCCCTCAGCTGTCTCTCCATCTTCCCCAGTCCTAGGAAACTGTCAGTCTCTTTTTTGTATCTATTTTCCTTGTCCTGGACATTTCATGTTCCTCAGCTCCTCTCTAGATTTATTAATCATGTCTTGCACTAGGAGCACAATTTCTCCTGTTATCTGAGAAATTATTTCTGATTTCATTTTTTCCAGATCCCCTTTTGTTGCCAGTTCAGTGGGTCCAGGTGGTTGCGTATCAGAGTGTTCCATCTCATTTCCCTTTGGGGTTGCTGTAGGTGATCTGGAAGTCTGGTTTTCAGACTTATTTACATGTTTTCTCATTTTGATTGGGGGGCGGGGGGGTGCTGTTGGTGCCCGTGAGGATCACCTCCTCTGAGCTGGGAGAGGTGGGCCAGGGGCCAGGAGCAGCCGTAGGGATGGTGGCCCAGAAGTCCCTTCCTCTGGGCTGGGAGCAGTGGGACAGAAGGCCCAAAAGCCCTTTCCTCTGGGCTGGGGGCAGCAGGAGGGATGGTGGCCAGGAAGCCCCTTCCTCTGGACCAGGAGCAGTAGGATGGTGGCTCAGAAGCCCCTACCTCTGGGCTGGGAGCAGTGGGAGGGATGGTGGCCTGGAAGCCCCTTCCTCTGGACCAGGAGCAGTGGGACAGCAGCTCAGAAGCCCGTACCTCTGGGCCAGGAGTGGCGGGACCCAGTACCATGGTCTGGTGGTCTGGTGTCCTCTGCATCTTTGTAGTGTGGAACCAGGTGGCTGCCTGTCTGCAGCAGGCTCTGGACATTTCATATAAATAGAGTCATACACATTTGTCCTGGGTTTTGTTGTTTTTGTTGTTGTTGTTTGTTTTGAGATAAGGTCTTGCTATGTAGCTCAGGCTGGCCTCAAACTCACAGCAATCCTCTGCCTCAACCTCCTGAGTGCTGGGATTACAGGCATGCACCAACACACTGGGTTCACATTTATCCTTTGTGATTGGCTTCTTTCACTTAGCATAGTGTTTTCAAGGTTTACCTGTGTTATAGCTCATTTCTTTCTGCTGTAGAGTTGCGTACTCTATTATATGTCTACCTCATGTATCTATTGATCAGTTGAAGGACCTGTGGTTGGTTGATAGATCACTTTGGGCTGCACTTAATGCTACTATAGACATTCACCAGTTACTGTGCACTCACTTTTTTCCCCCTGCCATTGGTTTTTATCCTCTTGAGTTAGTGGCCTGATGTCACCCTCTCCCTGCTTTTATTTGTACTGACTTCTCAGTAGTTTCTTTTCATTTGGCCTCCAGTATTCAGAAGTGGCTCACAATTTACTCTTTGCTGTGAAGCTTTCTCGTCCTGTTTGACTCTTGGTGACCACACTGTTTGCAGCACAGTGGTCTGTGGAGAACAATTCAGCCGGTCTGCAATCTTACATTGCCTTTTTTGTTTTTTGAAGAGAAATAATCTGGCCTAAGTATAAATTAATTGACCTAAGGAGAGAATAATGTCTTGATATTCATGTCATCACCTGTCCTTGACTAAATTGAAAATATTTTTTCCTTAGCAGTTACTAGGAAAAAAATTAAGATTGGCCATGGTGGTGCATGCCTGTAATCTCAGCACTCAGGAGGCTGAGGCAAGAGGATCACCATTTGGGGCCAGCCTGGGCTACATAGTGAGTTCAAGGGCAGGCTGAACTACAAGCAAGACCCTGTCTAAAAAAAAATTAATTACTTTATGCTATAACCAATCATTTCTTTGAAAGATTGCCATAATGAGGTTTATATTATAAAGATATTTTAAGAAATATAAAATTGAAGCACTTTATCTAATAGAGGAGAATTTTCTATCAAATGTTCATATTTTTCTCACCATAGAAAAGAAATGCCTTTCTTCATTATATAGCTATACCTGGGATTTATAGACCATGCATTTGACCAACTGAAAAGCTCTGTTATGTACCAAGCCACACACCCTTCATTTGCTCATCAGGGTGCTTGCAAAAGCAGCTCAGCACTTACAGGAAACAAATTGATTTGGAAACCTTTATGCAGCAACAAGGTCCAGTAGCTTCAGCTCCATGGCTTTCGCGCCCTCTCGTGGTCACGTCACTTACGTAATACTCAATCCAGGAAGCACTGTTTGTGTGATCATTGCCCACTGAGTGGTGCTGAGAGAAAATAAACTGTAAGTTGTTACAGTAAAGTACCGTTGGCTACTTGAATTAATCAGTGGGTCTCATCGATTAACCAATGGGGTGTGTTTCGGGCCCCATGCGCTGCATTTATTGCTGCCTGCCTTGTGAATAATGGCTGTCAGGTAAAAGAGCTGAAAACCAAGACCAGACCAGGCCACAACAAGCCTTTATTAGGGGAACAGATCTGCTGGGCTGTCTCTGAACAAAGGAGAGACAAAAGCAATATGGCCAGGACAGCAAGTGCCTTTTATAGGAGCGGGGGTGGGGCTTGTAGGAGCTGAGGTGGGGTTGAGTGAGGTAGTGGCTAGGGAATGGAGGAGCCAGTGATGTCACTAGGTGGTAGGAGGTGAGCTAGTATTAAGTTACTCTCTAGGTGGGAACAGGGGCATGCTGGGAAGAAGGGTTTGTTCTTTGGTGGGAGCAACCATCTTGGTGTGATGTCACACAGGGGAGGGGACAAGGCACAATAGGAAGAGGGCAGCTACTATACATAATATCTAGTGACCAAGTGAATTTGTAGAGAAGACCTCTTCTATTGCCTGCCATCAGATTTCACTTTCTCTAGCCTGAGGTCAGCTCAGCAGGCACCAGGGAGCAGCAGAGTGTCTCCCTTCTTCCCTCATCCAAACCCCCTGGACCTTGCTGGCCACAGCCTCACCCAGAGCCTTGGTGCTTGGTCCTGGAAACTTCTGTATTTGCTCTTTACTGCTTCACCTTTAAAAAAAATTTTTTTTCTGGCACTGGAGACTGAACCCTGGGCCTTCCACTGAGCTAAATCCCAGGCTGTTTTTATGTTTTATTCTGAGACAGGATCTTGCTAAATTGCCCAGGCTGGGCTTACATTTGCTATCCTCATGCCTCAGCCTCCCTGAGTACTGGGATTATAGACAGTCACCGCTACACCTGGCCTAATTTGTTTCATGTTGATTTTTGAGATAGGATCTCTATATCCCAGGCTGACCTAGAATTTGGAATGTCACCCCCGGGTAGCTTCAAGCTTACAGCAATCCTGCCTCAGCCTGCTAAGTGCTAGGATCCCAAGTGTGTGACAAAAAGCCCAGCTCCTGTTTTAAATTTTGAGACATGATCTCACTAAATTACCAAGGCTGGGTGGGACCTAGGCAATCTTCTGCCTCAGCTTCCCTAAAATATCAAATGTTATTAAAACATAAAACACAGTAATATCTAATGGCAAAGATTTTATATAGCTCACTGTGTGTCACATACTCTTCTAAGCTCTTTATGTATATTCCCTCAATTAATTTTCCCAGCAGTCTAGTGAGCTGTAGATGCTGTAGTTATCTCCCAATTCATAGATGAAGAAAACAAGACAAAGTTCATCTTCTTACGATCCCACTGCTGGTAACTGGTGGAGCTGGGACTCAGGCCCAGGCATTCTCACTTTTGTGTAGATACTTTTTCTCAAACAGTTTCAGGAGCCATCTAGATGTTACTGAACTGTAATGCTCATTTCAGCATCCCTGGCATACCTCTTGTCAGTCATGTGTAAGAATTTTTCAACTCATGGTTGATGAATCGTACTTGGAATACAAAAATACAACAGTACAGTATAATGTTTGTAATATAAAAATACAACTAAAAGGACAGCATGAGTAAAGGAATTTCCTCTTTTTCCCCATTTTACCAAGATTTTTGTTTTTGATTTTTTTCCTGCGACACAGGGATCTCCCTGAATTGCCAAGGCTGGTCTGAAGACTCACCTTCCCGAGTAGCTGGGACTACAGGTACATAGTACTGTGCCAGCCTTCTGGTTTTGTCAGTTTGAGTACCTGATGACAGCTAAAATCAGGAATAGTGTGTTTCAGACCTAGAGCAGGGATCAATACACTTTTCTGTAAAGGGCCAGATAGTGTTATGTTGAGCTCTGTGGGCCAGAGGATCCTTGCTTCAACAATTCAGTTAACTCTTAGTAGCAGCACAGAGGTAACTATGAACAGTACGGATGTGGAGCACTGTGGCTGTGTTCCAGTACAATTGCAGCGTGAAAACTGGTGGTGGGCTGGTTATTAGTAAAGTTTTTTGTTTTGTTTTGTTTTTTCAGTTGGAAGAAAAATGGAATCGATACACAGAGGCTGTGCAGGGTGCTGAGAAGATGCAAGAACACCTGCAAAAGTATGATTTAAAGCACTATACAAATAACTTGAGCATTTGTAAAGCAAATGAGAAATATCATTTGAGAAATATGTCAGATAATCAATAAATCTCCATCAAGCTGTGTGAAATTCTACCTTTGATAAAGTTTCTTGAATTGAGAAATTTAGGTCTGTGGATATAGTGCAATAGTAAGAGCATGTGCTTTACATATGAGGCTCTGGGCGCCATCACAACACTGCAGAAGAAGAATTATCCACCACCACAGCTAGAACCTCGATAATTACCAAATCATCTACTTTTCCAGTTTTTGAGATTGTGTATATTCTTTCAAATGTTCAAAAATTATGTGATTTTTAAAAATAGGTCCATGAAAATAATTATTTTTCTATAAATATTTTAGGCTTGAACTTGAAAATTCCAGGCTGAAAAGTAAAGTCAAAAAGCAAGCAGGGAAAATTGAACACCTTCAGGAAAACTTGTTCAGTGCAAATTGGGTAAGTCAGTCTCTTCTGCATTTCTATCATAGTGAAAAGGAGTTTTTATTTCTCTAAGAGTATATAGGAATATGTTAGGCAATAAGAAAAATCTCATTGATAAAAATATAGTCATAATCATATTGATACTACTTGCTCTACTTGTAGTGAAATCCTCTTTATAGAAGGTAGTTGAATTTATACAATAACTTTGGCAGTAATATTATAATAAGAAAGATTGTGATAGTCTAAAATCAATATTTTATATATACCACATTTTGTTTATCCATTATCCATTGATGGACCTGAAAGTTATTTCTACATTTTGTTGGAAATAATGCTGCTCTGGACATTGATATGTAATTATATATTTGGAATACTAGCTAATATTTTATAATAACTTTTAAAATTTCAGGATATTTACTTATGTAATCTAGAATTTTGAATTTCTCTTGGAATCAAAGCTTTTCCATGAGATTTTGAGTATAAATTACTTGTAATTTATATCCTTATCAAGAATAGATACTAGGTCATTAGGCAATCATTTTTTCCCAGAAAAACATGTATTTCTCTTTGTAAGAAGAGGAAAAAGATGTCAGTAAAAAAGTAGAAATGGCTGTTTATCTTACAGAGTAACTAGCACTCCTAGCATTGTAGTTTCAGATTTTTTCCAGCCATTTGTGCTTACCAGCTACTCAAAGATGTAACAGTCCAGAAGATTGATGTACAAGTCTGGTGACAGTTTGCTGAGGTATAATGAAAACCATGCAACTGCTGAGCAAGCACTGCAGAGTCTCCTGTTGTTCCTGCTCTCCCATTGGGAATTAGGGTCACAGAATGCACTGTGTGTGGGGAATTGGAGCTGTGAGCCAGCTCCTTCCACCAACTGATTTTTTTTTGGTACCTGGGATTGAACTCAGGTCCTTGCACTTGCACAGCAGGCAGCGAAACCAGTGAGCTAAATCCCCAGCCCTACTAATTTCTTAACATCATGGCAACTTAATCCACACAGCTCCATTACACAGATACATGTTATGGCTTGTGTCTAGTTGTCCCCCAAAGCCTCATGTGGTCATGGGTGGGGCTTTTTCAGAGGTGGCTGAATCTAGTGTGTGATGCTGGGATTAAGGGTGTGTGATTACTAAGTTGGTCCACTGATTGGTTTGCCATAGTCCTGGGATCAAGGACTGTGATGCCAGGATTAAGGGTGTGAGTGTTACCCACCCCAAAGTTAGGTAGCCTGAATAAGATAGAAGGGACAGAAAGAGGCTCATCACTTGTTGCTTATTGCTGCTGCTGCTGCTTGTCTTCTCCTCTGAGATGTCTGTCTGCCATGCCGCCCTGCCTCGGAGCCAGCCAACTATGAACTGAAACTTCTACAAACTGTGAGCTAAATGAACCTTTCCCCCCTTAACTTGTGGTTGTTGGGTATTTTGTCTCAGCAACAAGAAAAGCAAACTAAGACACGTAATCAGGGGCACCAGAGTGTTCTGAGTATTGTTTCTCTGAAGAAACATGGAGAACTAATTTTTTCTAGATTTCACATAAATTAGTCCTGCTTTATTGCTATACTTTTCATATACATAACATAACAATATAATTTTTTTTCTTTTTTTTTGGTACCAGGGATCGAACTCGGGTCCTTGCACTTGCGCAGCAGGCAGTGAAACCACTGAGCTAAATCCCCGGCCCATAACAATATAATGATAAAGAATCTCCTGTGAATTAAAATGCCAGGAGACATACTCTTACATTAAGCATCATGCACAAATGTATTCAGGTGTTGAAAAATGGGTAATAGCACAGTATAGAACAGGAAAGTATTGGAAAGAAAACAATGGGAAACATTCTGACCCCAGTGAAAAAAGTAGCATTATAAAAGAAAAGAAGATAAATTATGGTGGTCAGTATTCTAAGGGTAAATGCCCCCTCCCCAAGATTAGAAAATGAATAAATTCAAAGTAACACCAATGTGACTCAATATGCAATGTGTAGGATTCTCCTCAGAAGTAATTCATACCGAATAATGGCTGGTGAGGCTTCTTCTATGAGAAGTGAACTGAAAGGAAAAAGTAAAAGTATAAATGACCCCTGAACAGAGGTCAGGGATGGTAATGGGGATGAGGTAATCAGAGTCAAAGGCTCTGATTTAAGGGCCTCTGAGAATTTGAAATGAAATGGGGGCAAGACTGAGCTACTGCCTTTGGGAGAGCAGTGGGGCTAGAGGAGCAGAGAGGAAGTGTGGACACTGTGAGCAGAGGCTGCCAAGCAGTTGGCTGGGTAAGAACGCTATTAAAATAAAAGTCCTTGATGGACCCTCACATTACTTTATTGGAATTACAGCAGGAAAAGTAGGTTTTAATGTACAAGAAGTGATAAAAACACTAAATTTGTAGGTGAGACCATGTGTCAAGGGAATATTAGAGGCCAGTGGAGCAGGAGAAACAAGATGATAGCCACAAGAATCATTCAAAAGTTAGATTTCTGTACATTACAAAGAAGACTTAAACTTTAAGGAAAAATGTTTACTAGGAAGAAGATGAAGAAGAGGAAGAAGAAAAGGAAGAAGAGGAAGAAGAAAAGGAAGAGGAAGACAGGATATAAATTCCTGAGAGAATCCTTACAGAAAATTAGTATCTTTCTCATGCCAAAGTCAAGTGAGGTCCAAAAATATAATGAAATCAGGTAGATACTTTCCAAAATAAAATATGGTTTATATAAATCTGGAATAACTTAAGTTATTGATGGAAAGGCTTCTAGGGTATCTTAAGAAACTAAGATGGAAATACAATGATTCTTTTTAAATTTTTTCATCAACGTTTATGTGTAAAACTTAACAAATTTTGGCAGTACAAATTTCAGAAAAGATAATTAATGAAAGTACAAGTTAATTTGAGCTATGTTAAGAGAAGTAATTAGTTTTGAAATCTGTACTTGGTGTTAGTTTTATACAATGCATTTAAACATTATTCATGAACTCGAGAAGTCATATTTTTAAGAAAGAAAAGTGAGTTTCTAGATTTAAAAAAAAATTTTCAAAGTCTGGAGGTGATAAAGAACAATTAAAGAAACTTTCTGAGTTAACAGAACCTCTGGAATATTCTTTGGATGAAGAAAAGCAGAAAAATGGTGAATTACAAAAAGAGCTAACTGTGTAAGATTTTTATATGTCAAATCTTATCCACCATTCATTAAATGATTTCACTAACTCTACTAAAGCTAAAAACAGCCTCTTTCTTTAACAACATTAAAATTAATCTTGATTTATCTTATATTTTGTTTGTACTGCTTTCTTTTTTTAGTTATAAAATCTATCACAGAATTACATTTCTTTTGCATGGGTACTCCCATGTGTACGTGAGGTATACATATTATTAACCTTCTGTTTGCTTAGTGTGTGTGTGCATGCGCATGTGTGTCTTCACAAATATATACTACATAAATAATGTACAGTCATCTCTTGATGTATTCAGAGTATTGGTTCCAGGACCCCCTCAGATACCAAAATCCATGGACACTCAAGTCTCTTTTATATCATGGTGTAGTAGTATTTGCATATAACCTACTCAATCCTCCCATATACTTTATATAATCTCAAAATTACTTACAATACCCAATATAGTATAAATGTTATATAAATCATTGTTATATCATTCAGGGTGTAATTACAAGAAAAAAAATCAGTATGTGTTCAGTACCGATTCTGAGTATTTTCAGTCCACTATTGGCTAATCTACAGATAGAAAGCAGTGACTATATATACGCCTCATACACATAAAATGTATGTATGACTTGCAGATGCGAATGTTTCTACCACCAGATGAAGAAAATGGAATGTTTTCCAGTGTCTTGAAGTCCTCAACATAGCTGCTTTTCTATTTATTTGTGGACAACTTGAGTTTGTTATGATTCTAATCAATATTTTTCTCTCCTTTAATTGTCTGTCTTTACATCTCTACATTTTGTCAACATTGAGCTAGGGAAGGCTGAAATTTCTTCTTAAAACAACCTTTTAGTCTACCCATTATTTCTGTTAATTTCCTTTCTCCTACACTCTGCCTCTTTTCTTCTCCAACTCACATTTCAAAGATCATACTTCCCCTTGTCTGTTTTTTACTTTGACCTTTTGTTTCCTTTTCTTTTGCTTTTTGTCTGAGATGGAACATATGTCCTTGCACATGCTGAATACATGCCCTATCACTGAGCTACACCTCCAGTCCACCTTCAGATTTTTGGGTGCACTTTCTTGTTCACATGGTTAAAAGGTGTCAAAGTGTATTTTTTTTATCTTTTTAAGCATTCCTGTATAAATATATTTATATAAGTATATTTTTTTCACCTTGGTTACTGGGATTTAGCTAACAATAATAAGTTCATTTTTATGTTAATATACCAAAGTGGATATTATTTATAAGGATCCTGTGTATGGTTACAGGGTTAGCTCTTTACCTGTCACACATATATCATAAACTTTCTGCATATTATTCATCTAAGATTATAATGGCATCAGAATGCTTTCAAAAGTGTTAGGTGGAAACAAATGAAAGAGGGTCATAATTTCTAGATTTGCTTCTTTTACGATAGAACATAGTATCTGTTTAAACAATTAATAGTCTTTTAAAACTTTGTTCATTCTTGCATATTTAAGAAACATTTAAAAATGACAAAAACAAAGTTAAATAACCAGGAAAATGCAGGCTTCCATTTTCATTTTTGTGGATTTAAAATCCAATGAATTGGATATTCCAATTAGCATGCTAATACACAAGGTAATTTTTAATTAGTTTTGGGAAGAAAAACTACTCAGTTTGGGGAACTATAAATCTCTCAGTGTGTTGAGCAGTAAAGTGAAGGGTTTTTTTTTTTACTTTATAGACTTAATATCAATGAAAAATGTAACGGTTTTCTATTAAAAAGGCATACTGCTGTCTTAAGCCCTGGCTGATGATATAAAACCAACCTATACACCATTACATGAACCCAAATCATTTGTACCAAATGAATCTGGGAGGGAAGGTTACATCTTTATTGAAATACTGTTGACATACCTTGAAATTCAGACACTTAAAGTATGGGGTTTGGTGGCTTTTAGTATATTCACTGAATTAGCAATCATCACCACCGTTTTGGAACATTCTTCCACCCTATAAAGAAAACTCATACCCTTTAGCCATCACCTTCTCTGCTCAGCCTCAGAGAACCACTGATGTACTTTGTAGATTTGCTTCTTTGGGACATTTTGTATCAAAGTCCTCACATGATATGTGCTCTGGCTTCTTTTTGGACTGTCTTCTTTCATTTAGCATGTTTTCAAGATTTATTCGTGTTGTAGCAGGTATCAGTACTTAACTTCCTCTTCTAAATCATATCCTCTTTTTAGATTTTTGTTTGTTTGGTTTTTGTTTTTTGGTACCAGGGATCAAACTCAGGACCTTGTGCTTGTAAGGCAGGTGGTGACACCACTGAGCTAAATCCCCGGCCCTCTTACTGGATTTCTGATTCACACTTGATGGACTTTTGGAATAGTTTCTATTTCGACAGTTATTAATGCTCCTATGGATATACATGTACAAGTTTTTGTTTGCCTGTTTTCTCTTGGCTTATGAGTGGAATTGCTGAGTCATGCGATAACTCTGTGGTTAACCTTTTCAGAAATTAGCAGTACCAGTCTGTTTTCCAAAGTGGTGGTGCCATTTCATATTCCACCAGCATTGTATGAGAGTTGCAGTTTCTCTGCATCCTTGCCACACACAGTCCTTCTTTTTGATGGAAAAAAGATTCCATTCTAGTGAAGTGATGTCTCATTGTGGTTTTCACTTGTGTTCTCCTGGTGACTAAGGGGATGGTGTTGAGCACATGTGTTTTCACATGCTGATTGGCCATTCACACATCTTCATTGGAGAAATGTCTATTTAAATTCTTTCTCCATTTTAAAATTGGGTTGTCTTTTTTATTTAAAAATTATGAGTCCTTTATATATCGTAGGGATAAATCTCTTATCAGATATGTGATTTTCAGACATTTTTTGGCACTTAGTAGCTTGCCTTTTCACTTTCTTGGTGTGGTGTGTTTTCAAGCATATTTACTTTTGACAAAGTCTAGTTAATTGATTTTTTGTTCTTCTGATGTCATATCTGGAAAACTGTTCTCAAATCCAGTCAAACAGACTGGTTTTCTCAGCCTGCTTCCTAAATGTAGAACTTCCAACATCCAAAGACCTCTTCCATGTTCACTGTTTTGTCTTAGTTCAAGCTGGTGAGTAGTGCTTCTGCTACTACAGTTTCTTAACTATTGTACATTTTCTGTGAATTTTATTGGATTCATGCCCTGTGAGAAGCTACTTTTACAAATCTTTTTGACTTAAGCTCTCCATTTTGGGCTTCCTGTGAAGCTGTGCTAAGGTGATTTCATTAAGATTTTTGTGCCCTTAAATCCTTAAGGGCATTTGAGGCACAACCCTAAATCTTTCTGAAGTCTTACCAAAGGGTTTTGTAGTCATAGCCTTGGTGTAGACCATGTGTTCCCAGCAGCACCCTGGATTTGATCTGATCCCAAAAGCCATTTGTTTTAGCATTATTTGGCAGTGTTATATATTAATGTTACTTTGCAAAAATTTTAGCATTCTTTGACATGTCCAGAGGCTACAAATGAGAAGTAGATATTTGAACCCAGTAAATCCTGGTTTTCAGCAAGTCTCTCTTTAGCTCATCTTTCAGCAGTTTTTCTTTCAGCTGCTATGTAGCAAGTGTCCTTGCTCTTCAGGTATCAGTATCATTTCCTTCACTGGCCTCAAAGTCCTTCCTCTCAGCCTCTTTGAGGGCCACCCCTCTTCCAATAACAGTCCCTTTGGAGCCCTTTGAGTTTGCTTTCTTTTCTAGGTCCTTTCTGCTTCCACGTATGTCCAATCCAGAGACATTCTAGAATGTGATTCCAATTGACATAAAACATTTTCAATTCAGGAAAAGGCTTATAACTAAAATCCATACATACCATAGTCATTAATTAAAGTCATATTTTCAAAGTCTTATTCTGGTAGCACTGATTGGTTGTACTACTAAGAGATGGCTCAGAGTCATTTAAAAAAGGACAGAAATGAAACAATCCTAGAAAAATAAAAGAGTCCAAGATCAAGTGCACATGTTTTGTGACAAAGAATAATGAGTGTAAAGGATATATATTTGTGACTCCTGCTGGTTTTAACTGTGTTGATTTTCTGAGTAATTCAAGGGAATATCTTCTAAGAATCTAATATGGATTATGTTGTGTTAAAAGTGTATTTTTTCAGGTTTTGATTTTTTTGTTACCAGGGATCAAACTCAGGACCTCTCACCAACCAGGACAGAGCTGGAGCCTTCTATTCTCAAGAACCTGAGTGCGCTTTGGGGGTCACTTTCCAGAGCAGCCCTCCCTCTTGGTGTCTGAGTCTGTCCTTTTTCCCTCTAAGCTTTTTTCTCTCCTGAAAATGAGTTGCCCTCAGCTGTCATTTATGTTATAAAGTACTCAAGGATCAGTGAAATGCTAGAAGAGAATTAATGGAGGTGGAGGCCACTCATGGCTGGAACAGAGACAGTTTCTGCCAGATAGTCTTTAAGAGGAGAAAAAACAATGGTTGTGGTTTAAATTTGCTATACTACAAGTATTTCCTATCTCGAGAGTTAAAATGTCTTCATTATAGGGCTGGGGACGTTGTCCAATGGTAGAGTCCATGTTCAGCATGTGTGAGGTCCTGAATTCAAACTCCAACACACACACACACAGAAGTGTTACAACTTATGTCTTGATGTTCCCCCAAAGCCTTATGTGCTCATAGGTGGAGCTTTTTAGAGTTAGCTGTATCTGGGGTGTGTGAATATGGATTAAGAGTAGGTGATAACTAAATTAGTCCACTGATTAGTTTAGCATTTTTCTGGATGTGTATAATGGGAAGACCCACCCTGGGCATGGGTGACACCATCCAAATGGGTTTGTAGCCTGGATGGGATATAAAGGGAAAGATGAAGGCAGGCTCACAGCCTTCTGCCTACCATGCCATGAACTGTTTCTCCTCTGTGATGCCACTCTGCCCTGGACCCAGCTGACTCTGGGCTGAAACCTCTACAAACTGTGAGCTACAAGCCATTCCTCTTTTAACTTTTGGTGTCAGGTATTTTGTCTCAGCAATGCAGAAAGTAAGATAAAGAAGTAAGGAAAAATAAAATAATTCTTCACAAAAGTAAACAGTCTTTTGAGGAAAGTATTTCATTTTTATCCAATCCAAATTTATGTATTATAAGTTTTTATGGATGGGTACAAAGACATAATATCTATTACCTATATGAAGTAGGTAATACTTTTGTATTAAAAGATAATTGGTAGTTCTTTAATTCAAGTCTTGTAAAAGTATGATTTACATCTTACATAGTGTTGATTAGTGGTAATACAAGATTCTTTCAATAAAGTCTTCTGCTTTCTTCTGGTATTCATTTGTTACTTTTGTAACACTTGTCTGTAATGCTGTTGCTGCAAAAATGTGATAGAAAACAGTCTTTTGAAATATTGGGAAACCTGTCAAAGAAACTTGTCTTCACACCTAAGATTCATAAAGGCATTGGATATCACATTATCGCTGCCACCACAAAGCATTATGATGCTGTGTGTGCTAGGGTCCACCCTGCTTGGGGCATTAGTAACAAAAAAGCTTTTATACAAAAGATTTAAGTAAAAACATATTAGCTGGTGAAAGTGCAAAATAGATTGGCATATTCCACACATTTCATAACTAGCAAACTGTAATGAGTCACATGTTTCCAAAGAATTGACTTCTAACTTCTGAAAGCACAGCAAAGTTACAGTAAGAGCTGTATATTGTTTTCCTTGTTTCCATTTCTAGAAAGTGATGAATCAAAGAAAGTTTGAAAACTGGCTCTAACCTATGTTTATCCTTTTTAAGGAGACTTTCTGAAATCTTTGTATTTTAAATATTTTGCCAATAGATTTTTTGCATGCCCTTATAACAATACCACTTTCTCCATTTCCATATTTCAGATTCTGTGCTAAAAAATTAATAACAATGTATGTTTATTTTAAAAGTAGGGAAAAGTAGAGTTAACTTTCAGGAAAAAAATCTATTACAGTGGAAAAACTCATTGAAAGTATTATAATGAGAAAAGTTTTTCTAAGAATTATAAAATAAGGTGGAGGGTGTAGTTCAGTGTCGCCATGCCTGCCCGGTAAGTGCAAGGTCCTGAGTTCAATCTCCGGTACTGGAAAGAAAAAAGAACTATAAAGTAATGCATTCAATATAAAATATGAGCTTTATACTTTGTTTT
The DNA here is from genome assembly GCF_053883595.1 of Heterocephalus glaber. Lineage (NCBI taxonomy): Eukaryota > Metazoa > Chordata > Mammalia > Rodentia > Bathyergidae > Heterocephalus > Heterocephalus glaber. The sequence goes on along the minus strand of NW_028258471.1, from coordinate 994,581 downwards.
AATAAAACATCATCTTTATACTTAATGGACAGATTATTTTCTTTTCTTGACTTTTATTAGTACATTTTTGCCATACATAATGATTACATTAATTATAGGGAATCAGTACATGTATTTAACACATTTCAATTCTTTTTTTTCCCCCTTTCCTCCACCCTCTTTTATTTTTGCCAGCATCAGATTTATTTATTGATAATTTAGGAAGTTAGTTACTAGAAATACAGATTAAAAAGCAGACTAACCTAGGCCAAAAAAATATGTAAAACACATAGGACAATTGTAGTAAGATACACTTTTAGATACATTGTCCTCACTGGATTATAATAACTTTTTCTGTCTCACTTTTTTCCTTTAATAGACCAAATGGCATTAGGTTTTACCCTAACAGCACTGCATATATGTACTGTCTATTATCTAAACTTAAAACTAAGTAAGAATTTTACTTATGCAATTTTTCAAGCATTCTTCAGGTTAGATCTTGTCTCTGTAAGTCTTAAAGGCCACATTTTCAAAGTGACACATACTGTTCCCATGAAAATGTCTCTTCTATACCTTAAACTTTACAATAGCTTAAACATTTGATTTACATCAGATGCGGCAAGAGTTGGACAAAAGTATAACTAGAGCAGTAAGAGCAGGTGTGTTCACAAAATTTATGAATTACATTTATATTAATTGATTTTTGAAATAAATCATAAAAAGCAAATGGCATCTCTTTCCTTTCATTGTGTAATAGAACCTCCATTCAGTGTTTTATAACGCCAAATGAAAGGTGTGAAAATATAAACGTTTCCAATAAAGGATATACGTAGTCCTCATTTTGTCATGCTTCATAACTTTAAAAGTCTCAGAAAGCCTGTGTGTCTCTTTGCCCTGGCTCAGCACCCTCCCTCCTGGGTCTCCCCAGAGACTCAGCTGCAGGATGAAACTGTGCTTGAAAAACACAGGACTCCTCAGCTTCCCTGTTTCATGGCTATAGTTTGAACTCGTCTAGGAGGAGGAGTCAGGCAGTTGCAGCTCATAAACCATTGCTTGACAAGTTTTGTTTTAAAGCTCCTGTCATTGATTTTGTCATTGGTTTACCTTTGGCCTTCAGGGAAATTTTAGATTCCTTAGCATGGAATAAAAGTACTCAGATCACTTGGATTCTTGTCTCCTGCCATCCACCCTCCTCTGCCCCTGGGCTCTGCCTCCCTGCTAGGCATCTCCTGTCCCCCTTCCCCCTTCCCGGTGTGCTTTCTCCTTATACTTCAGGTGCCACTTTACATATCACCTCCACCCCAAATCCTACACAAGTGACACAAAATACAGGTCTCTCTGTGTGTCCCAGCAGTGCCACTTTTTATCTGTCACAGCATCTGTGTGGATTCCACTTGAAACCTGTTTTTCCAGGTTACAGAGTCAGTTTGGCCCCTGCATCCCAATCTTGGCCTCCCAAGACCTTAGCACATGGTCGTGTCAGCTGCATGATAATTAGTTCAGTGTGCAACTAGAGGCAAATTGTGTTTAGTAATAATTTTGTATTATACTTGTACATAGGGAATTTTCATTATCACTGATCAAGTTCTCAATTTTTTAATAACTCATGTTTAGTTAATATGAAGTCTTTGAGATAAAGATTGTAACTCTTTTTCTTTCCAGCTACTGCTGAACTTAAGTTCTCCCACAAGGTCTGCTAATAAATTGGGCCAAGATCTAATTTCAGAAACATCACAAGAATATCTGAAAATTTTAAGGAGAAGATATAAGATCTGAAAAGATAATTTTGTTTATTGGACTTTATATATATAACATTTTAATTATTTCCTATAAGGTGTATGATGTGAACTTTGTTAAAAGAAAAAAAAACTTGGTATCACAGATACATGATGTAAATTTATATACTATTTAAAACTGTTTCTTGACATCTGTAACTTTTAAGTGATGTTTACAAGTAAAAACCAGTGTTACTAAGTTTTATGTACTCAAACTTCCCAAATGCCAGCCTTTTGTTTTTCGGTACAGGGGATTGAACTCAGGACATTGCACTTTCAAGGCAGGCATGGTGCTACTGAGATAAATCCCCAGCCCTGTGCCAGCTATTTTAAATCCACCCAAACAACAAAGTTGTCATTAATGCTTTGCTGGAATGAAATACCACTTTAGTGATATTTTGAAAATTGCATTTTCCCAATTTTTATCATTCTGTATGGATCTAAAAATTTAGACATCATTTTGGTATAATGATGCTATGACCACTATCAACACTGTAACATGTTGCAAGTATCATCAAACATATAATTTTATTATTTTTCTAACTTTAAGAACTGATTTATAGGCCCAATGTGGTGATGTACACCTATAGTCTGAGCACTTGGCAGGTTGAGGCAGGATTGCAATGAGCTCAAAGTAACCCTGGGCTACAGAGTGAGACCCTGTCTGAAAAAAAAAACAACCCACCTATAATTCTTTCGGCACAGAGAAACATTTGCTGGCTTTTCATCTTTCTGTTTGTCTTTGTTCACCCAGAAATTAAACCCAGAGAGCACTGAGGTACATCCCCAACTCTTTCTTTTTTCTTTTTTTTTTTTTTTGAAACTGGGTCTTTGTAAATTGCCCAGGCTGAGCTCTAACATGCAATTCTCCTGCCTCAGCCTCTCCAGTAGCAGGGATTACAGGTATGCACCACCACACCTGGCTCTGATAACTACAATATATGATTCACAATCAGGAAATTACCACATTTTATCACTTAGTCCTCTTTAGTGTCTCAGATTTGCTCCTTATCTGCTCTAGTAGAAGGATCCCATTCAGATCCACAGATTCCGTTTAGTTATATGTCTCAGGTCCACTCTGGAACATTGTTCAGCAGATGCTGGGGCCACTGTGATGCCCAGTCCATCGCAGAGAAGGCAAGGAGAGGCCCTTTTATCCCCAGCAGGAAGAATGGGGATGGGACTGTGGTGTCATCCTGTCCAGCTGGAAGACAGCAGGAGGCTGCACACAGGGCAGAGAAAAGATGTTCTCTGGGCTGTAGGTTTGTCCTTGTGCTCTGTGGTGAGGGCAGAGGCCACCTGCAGAAGACTTCCCACCTTCCCACATCCTTATGCAGGCCAGGGGCCCAGGGAGGCTGTGGATACCAGGCCCAGGCTGCCAGCTGCACTGGGCAGGAATACAGGTCACTTTCCACTCTGAGAGGCTGGACACACAGAGTTGAGTGCCCACAGCTGACCTCCAGTCTGGGGAACATGAGCTCCTTCCCCCAGAATGACCCTGGGTACACTGAACTCCTGTAGATTAATCCACCTAGTTCATTGCTGAATGTGCTGTTAGGAGGTAGGGCCTGGTTTGGAGATGTCCAGTGGCTGGGGTTGTGACCTGGTTTGTTTTGTTTTTGTAGAGGTCTTGCTAGGTAGATCAGACTGGCTTTGAACTCATGGTGATCCCCCTGTATCAGCCTCCTTTGTGCTGGGATTACAGGTTGGCACCACCATACCTGGCTGGAAGGATGCATTTTTGTTTCCAGCCTCTCCATCCTTCCTTTGTCTGTTTCCTGGCAGCCATGCTGTGAGCAGCTTCCTTTACCATGCCCTTGTGTCACACCTCCTCTGCCTTGGAGTCAGATGGCCATGGACTGAACCCACTTAAATCATGACCCAAATAAACCCCCATAAGTCGGAGGCATGGGACATTTTATCTCAGCAAAAGGAAGCTGACTGATACAGTTACTCTGCCCTTTAGCTGTGCTCTTGCTAGAATCTCTTCCCTGAAACACTGCACGATAATTACCAGATATTCAAAATCTATATACTTGAAGGAAAATCAAAGCACTTAAACTAATAAATGAGATTAAAATTGAAAACACTCAACTCAATTCTCAGGAATTTTTTAAATTTAAAAATAACTTTATTATCACACACACATACAGAAATTAAAACCATTCAAAGAAAAACAATGCAAGGGGAAAAAACTACAATAATATTCAAATACAGTAGAACTCAACCAAAACAAAACTGAAGAGCACTTAAACATTTTTTCCATATAACTTAAAACATCTCAAGCACCAACAAGACACCAGAGGATGGGATTTGTTTCAGAAAGATCACCAAAACCAACAATGAACAAATAGTGGCCTGGAAAAAAAAACTCCATTTAGCTAGCATACTCCACATAAGCCAAACTTCTGCCTAATTTAAATTTTGATACATTCATACGACACGTGATGGAAACACAATCCGAGAAATACGTTATTAGGTCATTTCATCTGTGTGTATCCTTAATTACACTTTCAGTTTCTCACACTAGAGAAACTATTCGGTATTTACACAAGTGTCCTATTTATTTCACTTAAGAGGATGGCCTTAATATGCATCCATTTAGCTATAAATGTCTCTAGTTTCTTGTTCTTTATGGCTGAGTAGTATTCCATTTTATTAAAAAAAAAAAAAAAAACACATCTTCTTTATCCAGTCTCCAGTTGATGGTCACTTGGGCTGTTTCCAAGCTTTAGCTATTACAAACTGTGCAGCTATAAACATGGGTGCACATATATCACTGTGGTATGATTCTTTTAATTCTTTGGGGAAGATCCCCAGCAGTGGAATAGCAGGGTCAAATGGGACTTCCAGTCCTAGTCCTCTGAGGTATCTCCATACTGATTTCCACAGTGATTGCACCAGTCTGCACTCCCACCAACAATGGAGAAGGGTTCCTTTCTCCCCACAACCCTGCCCACATTTGTTCTTGGATGATTTCTTTATAACAGCCATTCTTTGTGGGGTGAGGTGAAATCTCAGTGTTGTTTTCATCTGCATCTCTCAAATGACCAGTGGTGTTGAACATTTTTTCATATGTTTATTTGTTGCTTTTACTTCTTTTTCTGAGAAATGTCTGTTCATTTCCGATGCCCATTTTTGAATTGGATCTTTGAATTTGGGGGGTCTGATTTTTTTCAGTTCTTTATATATTCTAGATAGTAGTCCTTTGTCTAAGGTACAGCTGCTGAAATTTTTTCCCACATTGTGGTTTGTCTCTTAGCTCTGTTGGTGGTTTCTCTTGTAGTGCAGAAGCTTTTTAATAAGATGAGATCCCAGTTGCTGAGTCTTTGTGCAAGTTCCCATGCCACTGAGGTTTTGTTCATAAAGTCTTTTCCTACACCAATGTCTTCAAGAGTTCTACCTTCCCCTTCTGTACCATATATCCCCTGTCCTGTACTTATGTGCATGACCTCAGTACTTCTGTAATAAGTTAACTTAATTTTTTATTCAAAAACCCAAGCTGCTGAAAAAAACAAAAATCCAGAAATATGCGATTAGTTTTTGTAAATTGATAAGAGTAATAGCATGTCACTGGCTTCCAAGGAAAAAGTCTTCAAATTAAACACCCATTGTCAGTCGATTCTAGAAGATGGGACAACACATGAGAACATCAGGCCTGGATGAATGACAAAGGAGTTTAAGCAGATGCCCAGGAACACTCAGAAATCAAACTCCCACTTCATCCCTAGACACACACTATTGTCTTTAGAAAAAGTGGGCAAAAAACAGCCAATGAAGACAAGTGAGCACTGCAGAGAGAGCAGTGAAGGGACAGCATTGCAGGCCATGTCTCAGCTCTGACTCCCAGCAAGACGAGTGCCGAGGAGCCTCACCCCACCCCTGCCCCATGAAAATTAGTCCATCTCTTAGAGCCTGCACTGCACCTCATCGGAATCCTGTGCTCATGCAACTCTTGGCCTCCTGGAGAGGGTGTGGCTCTTTCCCGAGGATGAGCTGTCTCCTGAGCACCACCAGTAACAGGCACTGATAGTGTGGCACATGGCCAGCCTTTCTGTGTAAGACAGGAACTTTATAAAATGGGACATACTGTGTATTTTATACATTGCTAGTGGGAGTGAGAGAGAAATAGGGCAAATAATTCCTTTCACAATAGCATCCAAAAAACTGAAATACCTAGTAATCATCCTAATGAAAGAAATCAAAGACCTCTTCTCTGAAAACTATGGCACTCTGAAAAGAGAGATTGAAGATGATATCAGAAAATGGACAGACATCCCCTGCTCCTGGGTAGGAAGGATTAATAGAGTGAAAATGGCCATACTTCCAAAACTGCTATATACATTTAATGCAATTCCAATTGAGATCCCAGCAGCATACTTCATAGACCTTGAGAAAACAAATCAAAAATTCATTTGGAACAAGAAGAGACCCAGAATAGCAAAAGCAATTCTAGGTAACAGAGACATGGCAGGGGTATCACAATCCCCAACCTGCAACTATACTACAAAGCTACTGTGATAAAAACAGCATGGTACTGGCAAAGAAACAGACTTGAGGACCAGTGGAACAGATTAGAAGATGCAGAAACAACGCCAGACACACTCAGCCATCTCATCTTTGACAAAGGAGCCAAACACCCTCACTGGAGGAAAGATAGCCTCTTTAATAAATGGTGCTGGAAAAATTGGGCTTCAACTTGCCAAAGATTAAAACTAGACCTATATCTCTCACCATGCACTAAACTAAAATCAAAATGGATTCAAGATCTAAATATTAATATACAAACTCTGAACCAGTTGGAACAGAAGTTAGGTAGAACCCTTGAAGACATCGGTGTAGGAAAAGATTTTATGAACAAAGCCTCAGTTGCCCGTGAACTAGCACAAACAATCAACAAATGGGATCTCTTCTTATTAAAAGGCTTCTGCACAGCAAGAGAAACCACCAGCAGTGTGAAGAGACAATCCACAATGTGGGAAAAAATCTTCAGCTGCTCTTCCTCAGACAATGGTCTACTATCTCAAATCTATAAAGAACTTAAAAAGATCAGACCTCCCAAATTTAAAGACCCAATCCAAAACTGGGCATCTGAAATGAACAGACATTACTCAAAGAAGTAGAAATAGCAAATAAATACATGAAAAAATGTTCAACATCACTGGTCATTCGAGAGATGCAAATGAAAACAACACAGATTCCACCTCACTCCAGAAAGAATGGCTGCTATCATGAAATCAACCAATAACAAATGCTGGCGGGGCTGTGGGGAAAGAGGAATCCTGCTCCACTGCTGGTGGGAGTGTAGACTGGTGCAACCACTGTGGAAATCAGTATGGAGATACCTCAAAGAACTAGGACTGGAAGTCCCATTTGACCCTGCTATTCCACTGCTGGGGATCTTCCCCAAAGAATTAAAAGAATCATACCACAGTGATATATGTGTACCCATGTTCATAGCAGTGCAGTTTGTAATAGCTAAAACTTGGAAACAGCCCAAGTGACCATCAACTGGAGACTGGATAAAGAAAATGTGGTTTTTTTATAAAATGGAGTACTACTCAGCCATAAAAAATGAGAAATTGGAGACATTTATAGCTAAGTGGATGCACACTGAGACAATACTCTTAAGTGAAATAAAAAGGACACACGTGTAAATACCAAATAGTTTCTCTGGTGTGAGAAACTGAAAGTGTAAATAAGGACTAAATGCATAATAGGTAATGTGAAATAGGAAGAAAAGGGGCAAAGGGGAAGGAAGTGGGAGGGCTAGGGGAAAGGATAGAAGGGAATGGGATTAATATGAGAAAATGGAAAAATAGGAACAAAATCTTTGTAAATAGGGAGGGCTGGAGGGATTGAAGGGAGGGCTGGGCAAGGGTGATAAGAACAAAGAGAGACTATGTAAAGGTGCAAATTTCCAATGATGAATGTCATTATATTGTATACCTAAAATGTACCAATGATTAGAATGAATAATCGATAATGTCAAATAGGAAGAAAAGGTCCAAAGGGGTAGGAGTAGTGGGAGGGGCAGGGGAAAGGAAAGAAGGGAAAGGAAAAATGCTGAGAAATGGAAAAAATGGAAATAAAGTCTTTGTAAATAGGGAAGGGTGGAGGGCGTGAAGGGAGGGCTAGGAATGGGGAAAAAATAAGAACCAAGATGCATCATGTAAAGGTACAATTCCCAATGAGAAATGTAATTGTGTTGTATACCTACAATGTACCAATAAAAGAATTTAATACAAAAAAAAAAAGACTATGGATGGAGTGGTGAGGTTGCATTACAAAATAATTTGAAGAGGTTTAATGAAATGGAATAGTGATCATATTGGTGTATTAACTGAGCAAATCAAACCACAATATGGCCATATAGTGATTCATATCTGCTACTCAAAAAACAACTGAATGAAATGATGATACAGTGTTCATAGTTCATATTTTTAGGCAGTGTAATTAGAACTTTTCTTTTTGCCTAAAACTTCAAACAGTTCTAAAATTCATAACATTTTCTTTACAAATATAAGAAAGCATTTCAAAGACCTAGAAGAATATGTATTGATAGTTTTGGGGGGTTTTGCCATAAATGAATGGTAAGTGTTTCAGGACATAGGTAGGTGGAAACTCATTTAAACATTACACAATGTAATCATGTATCAGAACATCATCTGATAGCCAATCCCTATATACAACATTAGTGTTCTTATGTGTTACTTTAAAAGTATAGTTTAACTTTGTTAATATGAAGACAAATAAAAAATTTTTTCAGGAAAAACAAGAATGATCTCCTTCCCTACACCTCTACTTGCACTTCATCGTGGCCAGGATAGTCTTTGGGAAACAGCAAGAAGCAGCACCTCCTGCCCTCTGTACCAGTGAGCTACAGCTGCTGTGACCACCTACTACAGACCTGAGAGCTACAACAAAACAGGCTCATTTACTCACCATGGTGGAGACCAGATATCCAATTTCTTGGCACCATGTGGCAGGTTTGGCTTCTTGCAAGGCCTCTGTCCTTGGTTTGTAGCTGTGCTCTGCTACCTCTTCACATGTTATGAATCCCCACTGTCTTTTTCTACACCTGAATTTCCTCTCATTATGACCCTAGACCTATTATAGTAGGGTCCACCTAACTACAGTATCTCATTTAACCCTAGCTACCTCTTTAAATGTCCTAGCTCTCATACAGTCATAGCATGAACTACTGGAGTTTAGGGGACCAACCTCTAAATTTTAATTGGACCCAATTTGGCCCCTTATACCTTTTATTCCAGTGTTCCCCACAGCTTGGTCAAGTATGTAAAATCCTATGCTAGACTCCTTACTTCCCTAGACAGAGCTATGGCCTTTCAATCAAAGGTTCCAGAAGCTCCTCAATTCTGGGAATGGCCATGTTTCCTAGAAAAATGCCCACCATCTCTAAAACCAGCTTGTGGATTGCTGAGGTATCTCTCAAAATATCATTCCTTAGGGCTGCAGTGTTCGGAGGGGGTCTGGTGGGAGGAATCTGTGTCATGGAGCTCAAGTCTCATGGTGGATGTTATGGCTTGTGTTTAGACATCCCCCCAAAGCCTCATGCAGTCACAGGTGGGGCCTTTTCAGAGGTGGTTGTATATAGGGTGCATGATTGATTCATGCTGCAATGCTAGGATTAAGGGTGCTAGGATTAAGGGTGGATGATTACTAAATCAATCCACTGATTGGTTTGGCACCACCCTAATCTCAGTACCCTGGATGCAATATAAGGGACAGAAAGAGGCTTGTTTTTCCCTCTTGCTTGCTTTGCTACCTTCTGCCCACCATGAACTGTTTCTCCTCTGCGATGCTTGTCTGCCATGCCACCCTGCCTTGGAGCCAGATGACTATGGAGTGAAACATCTACAAATTCTGAGTCCAATAAACCTTTTTTCCCTTAACTTTGGGCATTGGGTATTTTAACTCAGCATGAGAAAAGGAACTAAGACAGTGGACTTATGCCTTTCTCCTTTTGCTCAATTCTCGTGTTCACAAGTTGAGAAGGTAGAGAACAAAGCTGCCCCTTGTGTTTTGCCTTTTCACATAACCCACTGCATTTCCATTTTCTTCTTTATTTTAATGTAATACAAGTAGATATTAATAAAGAAAAATTTAAAAGCATTCTTCTTACTTTATAACATATCAAACAAAATTTTGTAGCAAAATAGAGAATAACAATTGTTAATATACTGTGAATCATGATCTTAAAAAATGGCCTAAATGTTATCCAGAGTAGAAGACATGGACAACAATAGATTCACTCTTACAGAAAAAAACAAACAAATAAAAAGACAAAACTTTCTTTTCAATACCCAAAAAGAAACCAGCAGTATAAATGAAACAAATTAGCACATATCATAAAATAGTTTTGAAACAACGTAACAGATAACTTGGAAAATTATTTGAACTTCACCCTACTTCCAGGTTATCATATATATATATAATATTATATATATATAATATTATATATATATGAAAAAGTTTCTCATATAAGACAAACCATGTGATATTTAGGCCTGTGTATCTGAGTTATTTCACTTAATATTATGTTCTCAAGTTGCATCCATTTGTGTATGAATGCCTTAAGTTTCTCTTTATTTATGACAGAGAAGTACACCATTATGTATAAATACATTTCCTTTATCCATTCATCTATTGATGGACAGATATGCTGTTTTCGAGATCTAGCTATTCTAAGTTATGCTGCTAAAAACATGGGTATGCATCTATCACTGAAGTATGATGAATTTAATTCTTTTGGGAAGTTACCTAGAAGGGGGATAGCTAGGTCAAATGGAATCTCTATTTTTAGCTTTTTGAGAAATCTCCACATTGCCTTTCATAGTTGTTGTACTAGTTTACATTATACCTAATAATGTAGGAGAGTTCCTTTTGCCAGCATATGTTATTATTTTATTTTGTGATAGCTATGCTTTCTGGGGTAAGGTGGTATCTCGGCGTGGCTTTAATTTGCATTTCTCTAATGGCTAGCAGTGTTGAACACTTTTCCATGTGTTCAATGGCCATTTGAACTTCTACTGAGAAGTGTCTATTCATTTCAGTTGCTCATTTTTGGATTGGGTCTTTTATTTTGGAGGGTCTAATTTTTTAAGTTCTTTATATATTCTAGATGTTAGATCTCTATCCAAGAAAATGTTGACAGAAGGGTTTTTTTCCCATCCTGCAGGCTCTGTAGGCTCTTCACTCTGTTGGTTATTTCCTTTGCTGCACAGTAGCTTTTTATTGGATGTGAACCCATTTGTTGATTCTTCGTATTTCTTGTGTCATTGGGGTTTGTTCAGAAAGTCTCTACCTATGCCTATGTCTTCAAGAGTTGTACCTGTTTTATCTTCCAACATATTATTTCTGTTTTAGCATTTAAATCTTTGAAGTGTTTTGATTTCAGTTTAGTACATGATCTCTTATATGGCTCTAGACTCAGTCTTCTGCATGTGGATATCCAGTTGTCCAAGCATCATATCTTTAAGAGGTTATCTTTTCTCCAGTATATGTCTTGGCTCTTTTTCAAAGATCAAACAGCTGAACGCACTTGGAGTTGTTTCTGCTTCCTCTATTTTGTTCAATTGACCCACATGCCTGTTTATGTGCCAATACCATATTTTTTTTTTTGTACCACGGATTCATCTTGGATCCTTCTGCTTGTGAGGCAGGTGGCGGAACCACTGAGCTAAATCCCCAGCCCCACCATATTGTTTTAATCACCATAGCTTTTTAGTATAACTTTAATTCTGGGATTGCAATGTGTCTTGCTTTGCCTTTGTTACTCAGGATCTTCTGAGTATCTTCTTGTTCCATATAAATTTCAAGGTTGTTTTCTCTAAATCTGTGAGACATTCTGTAAATATTTTGACTGGTACCACATTAAATCTGTGTATCAGTTTTAGAAATATAGTCATTTTGATTATATTGATTATACATATCCTGGAACAGGGGATATCTTTCCATTTTCTGATATTCTCCTAGGTTTTCTTTTTCAGAGTGATATAATTTGCAATGTAGAGTTCTTTCACTTTCTTGTTTAGGTTAATTCCTAAGTATTTAATTTTTCTTTTTCTTTTTTTTTTTTTTTTTGGTACCAGGGATTGAACTCGGGTCCTTGCACTTGCTAGGCAGGTGGCAGAACCACTGAGCTAAATCCCTGGCCCTGTATTTAATTTTTCTTAATGTTATTGAGAATAGTATGTTGTTCTTAATTTCTTTCACAGTGAGTTAGTTATGAGTTTATAGGAATTGTATTGACTTTTGTGTGTTTATTTTGTATCTTGCTACATTGCTGAATTTGGTTATTAACTTTTAGGAGTCTTATGGTGGAATTTTTATGGTCTTGTAAGTTGAGGATAATGTCATCTGCTTTGTATCTGTGATACTTTGACTTCACGCTTTCCTATAGTAACTGTTTTATTTCTTTCACTTCCCTGATTGCTCTGGCTAATGTTTTGAGAATTATGTTGAATAGAAGTGGTGATAGTGGTCATCCTTGTCTTATTCCTGATTTTAGAGTGAAAGCTTTCATTTATTTT